>NC_081294.1:1414285-1747857 GCF_030435805.1 Mustela lutreola
CAATTGTGCTGGCCTTTCTCTGGAGCCCGGGCGCCGGCAGATCGGCGGCCACGCCAGAGCGGGCTGAGGCCGGGATGATCCATTTCCTCTGCGGGGCTGAAGTCTGGGCATGGTCTGGGGACTCTGGGAACGGGCCTCACGTGGTTCTCTGCTCGTATTTGTAGAAGGAGCGTTCAGCCCTCGGGGCAAAGAACGAGAAATGATGGAACTGCACAGACGCGCACGTCCGGGTTATTTATGGGGGGGCCGGCGGTCTGGCGGGGGAAGATGCAGTCGGCTCGCTAGGACAGTCAGCGTTCTTAAATGGGCGCTTGTTTGAAAGTCACCTCAGAGCACAAGGCCTGTGAAAAGCTCTTTGAGAGGCACGTCTGTAGACTGGAAGAGTCTGGGTACTAAGGGGCAGCGGCACCTCGAACACGCGCTCTCTTGGCCTTGGCCATCCCGGGAGCGGCGCAGTCACGGAGATAGAAGGGGTTCCCAGTGCCAGGGGGTCGCTCAGCTTCTAGAGCACCAGCGGCGGGGTCGACAGAGCAGGGTTGCCGACGTGTGCTGTGTTTCCACTAGTAAGATCTGGCCGGGGCAGGCTTGGGGGAGGAGGTTGAGTGTGCACAGGAGGGTCGCGGTTTGTTCTGGTACCTGACGGTGGCCTCCGCGGCGTCTGCGAGGCCGCTGTCGTCGGACAAGGACTTTAAAAGGAGCTTTCGGACCCCACCTCTGAGTATGGTCTTTATTTTTTCTTTACATAAATGTGACAAGGTGACTTTAAAAAATATTGTCGGGTTGTGAAATAGAAATCAGGTGGAAGATAGAAACAAAACACGATTTGTGTCTCTCACCACCTAGATGTAATCACTGATAATACTATTTTTTTTTTTTTTTGCATATGTGCAATAACAAAAAAGTAACCCTTGTTTTGTAGCATGTTGTAAATTTTTCCTTAGGGAAGTGCATTGTGTGCCTCTCCCGGGATTTCCCAGGACACCATTTCTCCCATGGCGCACGGTGGGCTGGTGCCCTTGGGGGAGTCGCGTGTTTTCCTCAATTTCTTTCCTAAGTGGGTGTGCTTGTGTTTCTTATTTTCTGCTTTAAGCATCCTGCACTGAGTGGATCTGGTGTCGTGCTTTGAGCTTGCTGGTGGCGGCGGCAGGATCCACCCAGCCTCGGGCTTCGTGTCCCACGCGCGGGGGACGCTGCTCCCATGGGGAGCCAGGATGCGTGGGCTCTGCGTGTGTCCGTCCCCGGGGGAAGCAGGGGGACGCCGGCGCTCGGGTCCCCCGCGGAGGCGCTCCCTGTTTCGCAGTCACGGGCACTGTCCGCCGGCGTCTTTCCTGTACTAAGGCACATTAGGATCTTCTTAAAAATTTTTTTGTGATGTTTTAACAACACACTTGCCTAGTTTCGGCTGCAAATCCCTTGTGTTCTAGACGGGCTAAGGAGAGCTTCGGCCCTTTCCCGCCCTCGTGCTGCCCGCGCCCCTCCTGGTCCTCCCTCGGCTCCGCTTACCGGGCTCTCACCTGCCACCGAGGCCTGTTCTTACTGACTCAAAGCCGCCCAGCGGATTCCCCGACTGTCTGCGCTCGGGGACGCGCTTGGAGAGCCGCCCACCCCGGCTCGCACGGATCTTCACGTTAATTCCTTCCAGCATTTCACACCTTTGCGGCTGCATTGAAAACTTCCCGTGACCCAGAAAGGACTTGGACGGAGACGTGTGATTCTCTCCAGGCCTAACAGGATCCGCACGGGCGTGGGGTGCAGGGGCCCTTCCTGAGGGGCTCCGCGTGGGACCCGGCCGTGCGCCGTCCCGTGGCAGCGGAACGTGGGGACCGAGTCACTGTGACTTCTCGACACAGGCTCCGAAGCTGGCCTTCGCGGCGCTGCTCAGAGCTGCCGCCGCGTCCGAGCTCGTCCGGGTAGCGTCCAGCAGCGGATTATCTCAACGCAACTTTCCTGGTGCCTCAGCTCTTGATTATGCTGTTCCTTCCGTTTCAAAGAAGACTTCGATGATTCACCTGGAGAGAGAGAGCGAGAAGGGGGAACCGTGGGCCGGGGGAGGGAGCAGCAGACCGGCCCAACCGGGGACTGTGCCCTGAGCCAAGACAGGTGCTTCCCCGACCGAGCCACCCACACGCCCACGCTGTTCCTTCTTCAAACATTTCTGTGATTATTATTTTATTACTCTTAATGTCGTTTTGCATAGTTACTGTTAATTCATTCACCGTAATGGCTTCCGTTCCGGCAGCTCAGAAGGGCGCGGCGCTTGGAAGTCTCCGTGGGCTGCAAGTTTTCTCGGTCCTCACGGCTCCCTGCTGGGCTCACCCAGCCACGGTGCCCTGCCCCACCCGGCCCGGGGCTAGGCCCCTCCCTCTGAACCCCCAGGCCTGGCAGAGACAGGGAGGAGAGGGAGGGTGACTCGGGGCGCAGGGGGCGTTGGGGCCCAGGCTCCGGCCGCCGCTCTCACCCGCGGGAGTCCGGGGACGCTTCTGCAGGCGGCTCCCCCGACCGGGTCGCTGCGACGTCTCGGCCCCTCCTGGAACTACAGAGCCTTCAGGTCTGGGCGGGCAGGACCAGACTTTCCATTTCCAAGATGTTTCCAGGCCCTGACGCTGCTGGGCGTGTGGCTGTGCCCCAGCAGCGCGGATTCGGAACTTGGGTCTCTATCCCAGTCCGTCTGACTTTGATCACATGTGAGATCACAGTGAATTTTTCTCTAAGTTTCCTCACACCGTTTAAAACAGGGAAGCATCTGTTAGAAATACTCTTTCAGTTTCATCCAGAAGACCTTTTTTTTTTGCTTGCTAATTAATTTCCTTAATTACTTAAACTGTTACCATGTCTTCTTTTTGACTGTTGTCCTCGTAAGGTGAATTAGTGCTTCTGTGATTTGAGACACTTAAATGCATTTTTGAAAAACAGAAAGATAACACGAGATGACACAGGTTACGGAGGCTGAATCATGTGGGGCGCTCTCTCTCTTTCTTCTTTGTTCCTTGGAACAAGTAGGTGAATTGGGCACAGAATTAAAGAAACGTGGGATTAGGTGCTCTGATTTGTATCCAAGAGAGCGCCGGTTCTGCCTGAGCAAGTGCAAATGGCTGCGGAAGGACCAGGACCTTTTGAATGTACGTTGAGTGTTGCAGATGGAATTCAGGATAAAAACACGAGTCCGAACAGCAATGGCCAATTTATCATTTGATCACTTGCTGGGAAAAGGCCAGATTTATTTGTAAGTGCCTGCTCCTTTTCTTAATCATAATTACTATGTTTTGTAAACAGTACATCTTACAATTTATTTAAAGGTAAATTTATTTTGAATAACTGAATTTGAATGTGAATGAAATACAGCCTTTAAGGGAATGACTTAATGGTCTGCCGTGGGGAAAGCTTGTATCGATATGTAACTCCATCGAGCCAGCGGCTGACAAGACTGATGCTGGAGAACACGCAGGTCTTTCCCGTAGTTCCGAGGGTGCGCATCTTCTCCTTTGAACTCTGGAGCATGAATTGTGACCCTGGGCCATGACAAGGAGGGGGGGGTCCCAGTATCTAGGCCCCAAATTCTTGCTTCCCGTCTCTTTACCATGTAGAACGCCATCTGGTTGCTTGGACACGAGCAACTCATGGTCAAGGAGGCTCTTTGCTGGACCAGCCCCAGCTCCAGCCCCAGCCCCAGCCTCAGCCCCAGCTCCAGCCTCCAGCCCCAGCCTCCAGCTCTAGCTCCAGCCCACGGGATCGCTCTCTGTCCACGCCTCGTGATGGGTTCCCAGCATGACCATCCTGGGGGAGTGGCAAGCTACCCACAGGTGTCCACACTCTCCTGTGTCCTTTCCTGTCCTGCCACCTCCAGGTCTGGGGTCAGGCCAGGTCCAGGCAGGATGAGGCTCCGGATGCATCCACGAGCGGCCCCACACATAACCTTCACGAGATGGGCAGATCCTGGCCGCCCCTGCCACCGCCCGCCGGCAGCTTCTGAGCTTGGCAGTCACTCCTCCCTCCTTAGGGTCCTGGAATACTTTCCGATTCCAGAATCCACGAGCGCAGTGCACAGGCTGACCCAGTGAGGACGGCAGCTACCTGGAAGGGAAACTGAGGCAGGACCCGGTTCAGGCTGGACTGCAGGCTGGCAAGGCTGCCCACATGTAAGGATCTTTACGTGGGCTGGGTACTGCCTTCCACAAAGCACATGGGCCCACAGTTCTGTTTCTCCTCTCACCCCTGTAGCTTGCTCAGCCACACAAGGTCCAACCCTCAGTGGGGTGGGGGTTGGAGGGATAGGAGGATGAAGGAGGCATTGGCTCCTGCTCACAGGCCATCCAGGAGATGTGCCCTAGAGCTGTAGGCTCTGCTGGGTGGAGGCTGACGCTCTGAGGCCCCAAGCCAGCTGTTGCTCCTCAGCAGGTCTGCCGGGACCTTGTGACCTGCCCCTGCCTTTGCTTTAAGCTTGGCTTTGCACCAGCCCTGGTCCCCACTGCTCTGGGGTGCTCTGCCCTTGCCCAAGTCCCAGCAGCTTGCCCATCGGACCTCCTTCCCCAGCAGATGGTCTCTCTGTCTGGGCCAGGGAGGGGTCCCCAGTACCCTGGTCCCTGCTGCTGCTCCCTCCATATCCTTAGGTCTGACTCAGGCTGGGGCAGGATAGGTGCTGTAACAGGGAACCAGGGTGTGGACCTCATCCCTGGTTCTGCCCAGCTGATGCAGCTGCCCTGCCTGGCCTGGCTGTGACCCCGGGGCCGGACTGTGGCGTGTTTCTAGGCAAGCATCACACGGGGCGACTTCAAGCACCTCCGTCGCGCTGTCCTCCTGTCCTCCCTGGCTACCCGCACATGGGGCAGGCCCAGGCCGGAGCCCAAAAGGTGTACCAGCTACGTACCCCGAGTTTTCTGGGGATCCCGGGAGATCTAGCCGTCCAGAGATGCAGAGGGAGTTGGAACATCCAAGCTTGAGGTGTTATTTTATAAACCTAACACAAACAGGTGCAGTTACCTGTCCTGCGAGTTGTATGAAGATGGAGTGGGCAGGGTGGGGGTGTGTCCACGCAGCTTGGGGAAGACTGTTGGAAGCAAACGCCTCTCCTCTACGGGCCTTGGCTCAGCGACCTTGCTCAGAGGCCCCACTTTTATTTAATTAATAGCCTTCTCACACCTTAGTTAAATATTGTTCTAATAGTCACTGCGGATCCTGCATTTTGTGGCCAATTAAAGACATAACTCATTTGTTTATGGTGACCCTAAGGAATGCAGCGTTGAATAGTCATGCTGAGCAGACACCCCGGCTGATCCCTGATCTTACGGGGTGCAGACTTTTGTCTTCCTCACTAGGCACGGCATTAGTCGTAGGTGGTGGTTGTGTTCACCAATATACCCTTTCTCAGGTTGGGGAAGGTCCCTTCTGTTACTAGCTTGTGGAGAGTTTTAGGATTTTGTCAAATGCATTATTTGGACTATTATGATGATCTGTGAATTTTTAAAATTTGTTAGTATGGTGGATTGCATTGATTAATTTTTGAGCATTAAAATAATTTTGTGATGTGGTAAAACCCATTTGGTTATAGTATCTTATCATTTTTAGATTTGCTCTATTTGATTTGCTAAAATCTTTGCATCTATCTTTTCTCGAAATGTTGGTTTGTATTTGTAACATCTTCTGTATATGGTTTTAGCATCAGCATAGTGCTATCTAATAATGTGCTTGCCTTTTAAACTTTTAACATCTTTAGGACCTGTAGTAATGTCTCATTCCTGCTGTTGCTAATTTGAATTTTTTCCCCCATGTAGCCAGATTCATGTAGTTAGGGGCTTATCAATTTTATGGATTTTCCTGAAACACTTGGTTTGGGTTTCTTTATTTTCTCTGAGCTTTTTCCCCATTCTTATGCCATTTTTTGTTCTTATTGCTAGTTTTTTCTTCCTACTTGCTTTTATTGGTTATTTTTACTGGCTTCTTCTTTATAATACAGGTATTCTAGCATTATAAACAGTAAACATCTTGCTTAAGCTGTACCAAACATATTTCAATATGTTGTACTACTGTTTTAATTCAGTTCAAACATACTTTTGTTTTTTTAAATTCCTTTAGATTTGTTCTTTGGAAACACTTATTTTGAGTGTTTTATTTAGTTGACAAATACTTAGGGATTTTCCAGTTATGTTTTCTGTTACTGATTTCTAATGTAATTTCACGTGGTTGGGAACATAGGGCCTGGAGACAGAGCATCGTCTATCTGACTCGAAGGCTGGTGTTATGGTCCTGAATATGGTCTATGTGTCCTGTGAAGATAGCATTACTGTTGTGCTCTGTAGCATGGGCCAAAGGTGTCCAGTGCTGCTTCAAGTCCTCTCAGTTCTTGCTGGTTTTCTCTCTACTTGTTCCATAGTGGTTGATGGAGAGGTGTTGAAATCTCTGACCATGGTGTGTATTTCCTTTTAAAACTAGAAACGCTTCTTTAGTTTTAACAAATTGTACATCTTATTATTAAATGCTTACATTTCTAAGATTATTCTGTGGTTTCTTGATAGATTGAAACTTTTATAATTATGAAATGATCTTCTTTAAAATTTTATTTTAGTTTTTCAGTGTTCCAAGATTCATTGTTTATGCATCACACCCAGTGCTCCATGCAATACACGCCTTCCTTAATACCCACCACCAGGCTCACCCAACCCCCCACCTCCCGCCCCTCCAAAACCCTCAGTTTGTTTCTCAGAGTCCACAGTCTCTCATGGTTCATCTCCCTCTCCGATTTCCCCCAACTCACTTCTCCTCTCCTTCTTCCAATGAACTGTTTTATCCCTGGTAATATTCTTTGCTTTAAAATTTACTTTGTCTGATTAATATAAGCAGCCCAGATTTCTCTGTTTAGTATTTGCATGGTATATATTTCCAATCCTTGACATTTCAAGTAGGTTTTTGAGATGGGATATTTGGGTTTTGGTTTTAAAAATTTTTACATTGAAATCTGCTTTTGAAAAAGATTTTATGTCTTTGACAGAGAGAGAGAGAACACAAGCAGGGGGATGGGGAGAGGGAGAAGCAGGTTCCACACTGAGCCGGGAGTCAGATGCAGGGCTCAGTCTCAGAACCCTGGAATCATGACCTGAGCTGAAGGTAGATGCTTAACTGAGTGAGCCACCCAGGCTCCCTGAAATCTGCTTTTTGATAGGAGTATTTGAATCATTTATATTTCATTTGATTATTGATGCAGTTGGGTTTAAATTTATTCTATTGCTATTTAAAAAATTATTCTATTAGTTCTTTGTTCTCTTCTCCTATTTTGTTTCAGGTTGTGTGTTTATGATATCCTTTTATACCCCTTGTTAGCTTTTTAAATATAATTATTTTCCTTAGTGGTGGCTTTAGGGATTACAACTTAAACATTTACCATATCACTGCCTAGCGTCAGGTGTTCAGTGAGAACGCCGTGAGGCGCACACACAGCTCTCTCTCTCGGAGTCCCAGGCTGCTGCCCTCACAGGCTGCATCTCCACACACATGTTCGACACTTCACTACACTATTGCTATTGTCACTCAGTCAATTATCTTCTGGGAGATTAAAAAAGTCATTATAATTACCTCTTAGAGTGCTCTTTATGTCTTCATTTTGTTCTAGATTTCCATCTGTCATTTTCCTTCTTAAAAGACATCCTCTCACATTTATTGGTTGCAGGTCTATTGGCTAGGGATTTTTTTCTGCTTGCATATGCCTAAATAGACTTTATTTTGCCTCCATTTTTGCAAGATATTTTTCTGGGGTAAATGTTTTCTTGCTTTATTTTTCAGAACTCCAGGTATCACTTTACTATCTTCTGGTTTGAACTGTTTTCATGAAAAACCTGCTTGTATTTGTTCCATTTTCAGACCATGTGTCTTTTCTCTGGCTAATTTTAACATTTTTTTTCTTTATCCTTGGCTTAAAGCAATTTTACAATGCACCCGGTTTTCTTTATGTTTCTGTAGCTTTTTGAACTTTGGACTCTTACCATTTTCACCAAATTGGGGAAATTTCAGGTTACTTCTTCAAATATTCCTTCTCTCCCTTACCTTTGGGATCGCAGACGACACATGCGAGAGTCTGCTGGCATTGGCCTTCAGCTCCCTGATGCCCTCTTCCCCTGTGCTGCTTGACTTTGGACTGTCTGTCTTGCTCTTTCTTCAAGCCCCGTGGTCTTTCTTCCGCAGTGTGGAAACTGCTTTCCTTCACCCGTCTCGGGTGCTTGATTTCTCTCGTCTACGGGTCTGATTGAAGGCTACTCCTTAAACCTCCTCCGTGTTTGCTTTAACGATCCCATCTCAGCGTGAATGTGTGGAGTGCGGGTACAATCACTGCTCTGATGTCGTCTTACTGACGCTATCCTTGGTCTTATTTCTGGGTCTGCTTCTGCTGACTGACTTCTTCCTCATCATGCATCACGGTTTTCTGTTTCTTTGCATGCCTGGTAATTTTTAATCAGAGTTTTAATTAGAGTTTGTAAATTTTGCTTTGTTTATAAAGTATAGAAATGTATTTTATATTCATATAACTATCCTTGAACCTTATTTCTAGATTTCAGTTCAATTATGTGGAAGCTGGTTAACGCAGTCCTTGCTCCGAAGCCTGGCTGTGTGATGCTAGCACAGTCTCTAGTCGGGGGCTGCCTTCATCCTTCTGTTGAGGCGATACCCTTGTGCTTCTCTACTGATTCCTGGCTCTGTTCCTGCCCCTGTGTGCACCCCTGAGACTTTTCTGGCAGAGACGCTTCCGTCACATGTATGTGTTGATCAGTACTCTGTTTCCCTCAGCAGGGTGGGCTGGGGGGCTCCATAGATTTCGGCATCACTTTCTGTGCTGAATTTCTCTTTTTGGACTTCTAGCCTGAGAGCTCCAGCTTTGAGCTCCCCAACATCCCAGTTCTGTTTTTTCATGCACTGGATTTTGCCTCCATTTTCCTCCCAGCATGGACGTCTGTTGTCTCTCTCCAGGCGCTAACCTGGGGTAATCCCCAGACTCGCCTTGCTTGCATTTCCTCTCAGAGATTGCTGGCTTGTGTTGACTGATGTCCAGTGTTTGAAAACAGTCATTTCATGTATCCCATTAGGGTTTTTTAGTCACTTCAGGTGGGGGAGTAAATCCACTCTTGTTACTTCATCTGGACAAAAATATAGGTTATTTATGAAAGGTATTTGAATTAGTGTCTATGTTCAGTTTACATCAGACAACTCGTGCACTTAACAGTATGTGCTGGGCAACATCTCTGTGCCTGACATCACTCTAGAAGCTGCGGCTGCCGCTGGGAATCACACAAACAGCAGTGTGCCTTCTCACACAGACCTTATGCTCTATTTAGTGTAGACTGGCAGTGAAACGGTAAGCAAGGTGCTCCATGTATCTGATGGCGGTAAGAGCTGTGGAGGAAAATGAAATGATGAATCCAGAATGACGTCTTTCAACAGTAGCTATGCCATGGGAGAAGGTGGGCATTGTGTCCCTGAGAGATGTGTCTAGAGTAGCCCTGAGCACTCATGATACCCCTTACCTCTGCAGGTCACCTCTGCAGCTCAAGTGACCCATGAGGAAAGGGGGGAAGAGGATGTGTGTGCTTGTGGCTAAAAACACTTGAGTGTATCTTACTGCATCAATCCTAAACTCTGTCTTATTTACACTTTTTGCTATTTCCATGCTGTGGAGCTAGAATGGATAAAAGCATATTCTGGAGTATCCCGGAGCACTTTTTCTAAGCCTTAAAATCTTAATATTCTCTGTAATAAACTAAGAATAATAACGGTCTCTATCTTATAGGGATTTCAGGTAGATGAAAGAAGATAATATGTGTAAAGCTTTTAGAACTGTGCCTGGACGCAGTAATTACACATGCAGTAAGAACCCATCAGATGTTAGCATAGATGTTTATCATCACCGTCATCAACACCGTTATTATCACCACTGTCTTCATCACCACCAGCACCTTCACCATCACCACCATCACCATCATGACCACCACCATCACCACCATCACCATCACCATCGAGACCATCATCATCATGGCTACCATCACCATCATGACCATCACCATCATGACCACCACCATCACCATCACCATCATGACCGTCACCATCATGACCACCATCACCATGACGACCATCATCATCATGACCACCACCATCACCACCATCACCAACATGACCATCGCCATCATGACTACCACCATCACCATCACCATGATGACCATCACCATGATGACCACTATTACCACCATCACCATCACCATCATGACCATCACCATCACCATCATGACCGTCACCATCATGACCGGCATCACCATCATCACCATCACCATCACCACCATCACCATCACCATCATGACCATCACCATCATGACCACCATCACTATCATCACCACCACCATCACCATCATGACCACCACCATCATGACCACCATCACCATCATCACCATCACCACCACCACCACCACCATCACCATCATGACCACCACCATCACCATCACCATCATGACCATCACCACCACCACCACCACCATCACCATCATGACCACCATAACCATCATCACCATCACCACCACCACCACCACCACCATCACCATCATGACCATCACCATCATGACCACCATCACCACCACCACCGTCACTATCACCATAACCATCACCATCATGACCACCATCACCATCATCATCACCACCACCATCACCATCACCATCATGACCGTCACCATCATGACCACCATCACCATCATCACCATCACCATCACCATCACCACCACCACCATCACCATCATGACCACCACCATCATGACCACCATAACCATCATCACCATCACCATCACCACCATCACCATCATGACCACCATCACCACCATCACCATCACCACCACCACTGTCACCATCACCATCACCATCATGCCCATCACCATCATGACCGCCATCACCATCATCACCATTACCATCATCAGCATCCCCGTGGGCATCTTCATCACCTCCATTATCACCAACACTAACACCAGAATGTACTTACTCTTAAAAAGTTCTCCTCATTACTCTGGATATTTCCCACACCTTTACTATCATTTATTGAGCAGCAGCGGAATGATACGGGCTTCTATCCAGAGGAGAAAAATGAGAACTCAATAGGCTGGGTGACGAGATCTTCCTTCCATTTTGAAAAGTGAACAAACCCTTAATTTCAGACTCAGAGAAATGACTTCTTCCACCAACATCCCCAGTGACACACAGTCCCTACTGTTTCTAATTCCACCTTTAAATTCATAGTTGAAAGGGATTCTACCAGCACCAAAGTGGAATGAATTTCAATTTCAATTGTTTTATTGGCATGGCAAGGTACACAAGAATTGCTGACGTTAATGTTTCAAATCCAGTGTCACAGCAGTGGTCATAGGGCGCGTGCCTCTGTTTCTCATTACTGACTTTCCAAGTCAGTGTCAGACTCTAGCTACTATAATGTCTTTTCTGCCAAATTTGAGACTTATTTCAACTTTATAGTTTTTATTCCTATATCTGTTTTGACAGGATTTCTTCACAATTTTCAAAAATTGGAAAAAGATATTGTCTACATTTCTGCATCTTGTAAGGAGGAGTAAAGACCGTTTTTTGTCCAATTTAGTGCTTTCTTGTGACAATTATTAAGTTATGTTCCAATTACTTCTTCTGGTTAGTGAGATCAATGGCACAGAAGATAAGCTCAGATTATTATTTTCACTGTGTTCATCAGGAAAAAAGTACCCTGATCAAGTTTAGTCAGAGCTAGTCAGTTATTAAGTACTTGGGAAGTGTAGTTTATATAGTTTAGTAGTTATGCAAGAAACATCCTAGCAGTTACTTCCTGTCCCGAGATAAAATCATTGGTACTGAGACGTGACAGTGCAGCCAGCCATCCAGTACTACCTTGAAAATGTTTTATCGTAGCGTCAAAGAGGACCACAGCACGCGTTCTGTTCTGCTTGAGTTTCTGCTGTGGTGCAGCATCCCGGTCGGGGAGGGACTCGGCTAGAGGATGACACAGCGTGGATATATATGTTTGTGTTTGTATATATGTGTTCTAGGAAAGTATGGTCTTCAACCTTCATCTTCCTTCCCCTTGTATTTTTAATCCAACATAGGAGTTGTATAAGTTCAAGAAGGGCTCTGTATTTTTCTAATCCCCATTAATCCCTCGCTCCAGACCTTCTGTGGAGGAAACGAATGCCAGACATACACGATCTGTTCCAGTCCAGCGGATGCAAAACTGACATTTACCTTGGGTAGATCCTGACCTAGTTCCAATGCTCTTAGCCCTTCAGTATAATACTATCTTTTTCCAGCAAAGTGATGCCTTTTCTGTATTACTTATAAGTCAGTCATTTCTTGTGTATGAGAAATTGTGGTCCAAATTGTGTCGTCACCCTGCCATAGCTCTCGTCTGGGACGTCACGAGCCCCCACCCACTGGGCTCCTGTTCTGGAGAGTGCATTTTTGCTACAAGTTTTGAACACTCTGTGCTTAATACTTTGTGATTGTCTCCCAGTGGTTAAAATGCTCTGAGCCGGGGCTTTGTTTCAGATAGTTTTTCCAAAGCTCAGAGGTGCCCAATTTCACTGTATGCAAAAGAAAATAGATAAAGAAGCTCTTTAATTAATGTGGATTTTATGAAATTTTAACTGTGGTTGATGGGCTTTGGTTAAGAACCAATCACTGTCCCTTAATTCTGATAGGCCTGAGAATGTGGGAAGTGAAGCACCACCAAAGGGGCGTATAGAGGAAGAGCCAGTTGGAAGGGAAGACTTCTAATTTATTGGATGCCAGATAGGATGGGTCCAATACAGCACCCTGGGGCTTTGTGAGCCTGTGGTATTTGTGTGATGAAGGTTACGCCTGCACTCATAACATTTCACATTCCCAACTGTACTCAATCATCACCCTCCACCATGAGGCTTGTCTTGGTACACGTATTAATTATAAAAAGAATCCGTCCACAGATTTCAGATGAACTGTTTCAGCGGCAAGCCAAATTATGGGAGGGAGAAACCCCATGAGCAGGGGTGAAAGCCCCTGCAGGAGGTGACCTGGTCCTTGGCAATTGCCTCTTGGGTACACTTTTCTGAAGATGAGAACGTGGGGTTCTGTCTGGGACCCCCTTAGCCCACAGTTCTAAATAAGGTTGAAGTTACAGTAAGCTTCACTCAGGAAGAAGAATCATACCTGTTTTCAAGAGTCCCCACGGCCTTTATCAGACGCCAGGGGCCCGTCCTGGCCCTAAGCTAGCTCCCCTCCTCATCCTGGTCTCTGAGCTGTCCACGCTCTGTCCCGCTGAGCTGGGCTGCCGGTGTGTCCCAGTCACCTGCCCGCTTGGCCTGTCGTCAGTGAGAATACAGTGCTCTATCCATCCCCAAGGTGCCCCACCTGGGTCCTGCACAGGCTTCTTGGTCCCAAAGAGTCACAGAGCTGGGACGCCTTCCGGCAGGATGACAAGGTGGTGATGGGTCCCCACGCCGGCTGCTCCTCCACCCCAGACCTGCCCCTTCTCCCCTGTCTGTGCGCCGTCTATGCAGCCTAGAAGCCCACGTGGTCTTGAAGGCTGCCAACACTTGATCGCAGGAGGTCCTCGGAAGCTTGTGGTTGAAACCACTGGGCCTTCCTCAGTAAATCGCTGCTGGTCCGGGCCATTACCTTCCTGGGTCCTAAAATCTGCTTCTCAGGTCTCAGCCGTGCTTTACATGCACGCCTGCTAAACGCTGCTTGGACGGTTTTCAGCGTGTTTTTGAGCACATCCCCTACGCCTGCTTTGGTCTGTGGTGAGCGTTTTGAGCAGCACAGGGCAGGAATGTCCTGCCGGGGGCTGTTCTGATGGGCGTTCAACCTGTGACGTGGGTTGGATCTCGTCCCCAGCCAGATGTGCGTCCGCTGACCACATGCTGCTCCACTGCAAGTCCACACAGTCTTCGGCGAGCTCAGTTGATGGCCTGATGCTGCCGCCTTCCTACCTCGGGGACTCCTGGAACGGGAACTAAGAGCGGGAGAACTCGGTCTGATGACGTGATGAGTACTTAGGATGGTTGCCACTGGTTTCTTCCTTTTTCGATCTTCACCCAGGACACAGAAATGTTCAGAGCCTTCGAATCCTGCCAGTGTCCTCTCTGGCGGTTTGAAGACAGGTCTGTCAGCAGATTCCGAGACGCGCGGGTGTTCAAGAGACAGATGCTTCCAGAGTCCGATGTGCCTGCAAGAGCTCCCCTGTGCCTGCTGTGTTAGCTTTGTGTGTCGATGTCACCAGTATCAGCTCCTTATACCCCAAACCGCGGGGCAGGGATCTGCGAGGGCAGGGCACAGGCTGGGAATCGGACGCCGTAGGCTCAGCTGGTTGCAGTCAGCTGCGTCCACACCTGCTGGTCCCCATCCTGGGCCAAGAGCCGGCTGGTGTAGGTTCCACTGTCCACCCTCTGCTGATGAGTCAACCTCATCACGTGTGTGGCTAAAACACAACTTCTCCCTCCAGCGCTTGAAACGTCATCGGAAGCCCCCAGGACCCCCGGGGGACCCCAGGACCCCCAGGCCACCATCGAGCTGCCGATGGCCGGGAAAACCACCTTGGGTCTAAGCCGGCGGCTTTACCTTGTGCTTCCTTTTCACTGTGACGTCGCGTTAGCCCCGCACACCTTCTGCCGTTTTACACTCCCTCCTTGCGGTGGGAAACGGGCAGAGCTTTCCCACAGTAACAGACAGGCCCTGTCAACTAGGTGTCGCTTTCATTTCCCTGTTTATAATCCTCTGGCTACTGAACATCCATAATTCCTGCCCTCTCTCCTTGTCCCCCCGAAGATTGATGGTGCGCGTCATCTCTCATACGAAGACATTTAAATGAAAATCACACTTCCCTCGGCCTCCCATTTTCCCGCTGAGCGGGGGAAGCTACCCTATTAAATCAAATTATATGTGACTTTTAAAACTTCCCTTTACAGCATTCAATTGAAAATCTGAATCTTATCATAATACATGGCCTTTGTATAAGTGAATCGACTTTACGTAGTCCCTGGGGAGTCTCCAGCCTCCTTTCCACACTGGGGGGGGACCCACTGTCCCTCGAAGGCACAGACACACGGTGGAGCTGGCGGGAGGCTAGGAGGGCCCCAGGCCTTGCGTTGGTGGCACTAGAGGGACACAGGTGCCTGGCCCCAGCTCCCCTGTGACCAGGGCTCCTCCCGATTCCAGTTACACCAGAGTTTGGCCATGGGGGGGTCTGTCCAATGCAGAAGCAGTTAGTGTGTCTTGGGGGACCCCAGACCCGTATCACCTGCAGCTCCGTCTGATTAGGCGGGAAGAGGGCCCAGGGCCGCTGGTAGACCCCTGGCTTCCTCCCGTCTGAGCCCCGTGGCGGGAGAGCCAGTGTGCAGCACGGGCAGGGCTGCCAGGAGGGCAGATGAGCCCCGCTGGACCCAGAGTGCCCCCCGAGAAGGCTGCTGCTCCCGCCACGGCTGCAGAATCTGCCCATGTGGGAAGGTTCCGGAAGGTGTCTTCTGTGACCGTGTCCGACTTGGAGCAGTTGCGTGAGCAGGAGGCCGGCTGCCCAGAGACGACCCCCCAGGAGCAAGGCGCTGAGGCAGCGGGTATCCTGTCCTGGCGGGGTGACGAGAGACACCGGCACGCACACGGTGGCCTTGGCTGTAGGAAGGTTCTGGGAGAGCTTCTCTCATGCTCTGGAGGACTGGGAGCCACTGGGCGGTTAGATGAGATGACACCAGGTTTAGGCTCCGTGCTCAGGAGGCTCTGCTTGAGGGTCTCTGCCCTCCCCCACTCGCACAGGCTTCCTCTCTCTCTTTCAGAAGAAGAAAATTTGCCTCTTTCACAGAGTTGCTGGACAAGAGATCACGAGCTCTTTGGTGTCCAGTGTAGACAGCTGCCTTCGGCACTGCTGACCGAGAACCTTCTGACCCTCGGCTCGGGCCCCAGACTCTGGTGTTGGTTCCTTGGGTCTGGCTCCGTCCCGCCCGTGGAGGCTTTGCCCCGACTCCTTACCCGCCTCCTGTCGGCTCACCCGAATCCCACCCCCTGATTTCCGGGGAGCAGGTTAGGGTAGCCCAGCACCTGGCACTGGAATGTGATTTTAAAACTTGATTTCCCCTCCTCGTCTCTCGGGGGGAGGCCCCGTCTCCCACGGGTTCTCGCCGTGCTTCCGCAGGCAGAGCCTTGGGCGTGAGGGCGCAGGCTGAGCCCCGCGGGACCCGCTCCCTCCTCCCTCCTCCTGCTCTGCAAAGTCTTCACCCTGTTGTCCTCCACCTCCGCACTTTCCAAGGAATCCAGTCCACACAGCGGTTCTCCCCGCCCGCCCCTCAGGCTGATACTCCAGCCCATAAGCCCTCGGCTGGGCCCCGTTCCCGAGCTGCATCTGTGAACTGAAGTAGCGCATGGGGTGTTTGACATCTGTAATGAGAATGAGTTTGTTTTGCAGGAGACGCTCCCCCCAGTGCTCCCCAAATCCATTTACGGCCACCGTTTGCCAGCTAATGCGCCGGTAATGATCTCGTTGTCAGGTGACCAATTACATTTTATCATTAGTGTGATCAGCGTAATCATGTTATGAAAAACTGATGCCACATAATTCTTCCTAACGGGGTCGACTCAGCGGGACTCCGACGTGCTGCTGGGCGACCGGCGGGGGTGAGCGTGCGCACACCCCCTCACGGCGGACACGGGGGCCCTGGCTTCCCCTGTGGACGGGCTTTGGCTCGGGGCTGATGTCATTGACTTCCCTTTCGAACAGAGTCACATCCTTCCTGCACGCTCTCCAGTTCTCTTGTGTACTGCCCTCATCGTCTTGCCTGGGTTCGCTGGATCTCATTCCTGGCTCCTGTCCCAGGGGGGTGAGGGCAGGACCCAGGTGTGTCTGTGTGTCCCCGCACGGAGCAAGGGGAGAGATTGTGGTGGGGCTTGCTGGCCAGCGAGTGGACCCGTGCTGCTGGAGTCGGCAGAGGGCCACCTAGAATTCACTGGAGTGTCGGCACGGGTCTTGAGAATCAGGTGGACTTCAAAGGCCAGGGACAAGCCCTGGGAGGCAGAAAGGCCATGAACGCACTCAGGTGACGTGTGGACCGACACAGAGCACATCGGCAGAGCCGCGTCCACGGCAGACGGCCACCTGCTCTGACGTGCACGTGCTTGGCTTTGTCCTGGGCCAGGGTCCAGGAGCTGGTAGGGTGCCCCGGGTGTGGTTTGGCCTCCCCGGTGGACAGGGTGCGGAAGCTAGGGCTCTGCTGTGCCCTCCCCGCGGGTGACAGCTGCGGCAAGGAGCAAGTGTCTGTGGGGCCGTATTCTTCATGTGTCTGTGGTGGTCCTGCACCTTCAAAGCGCGAGAGCCCTCCCTTGTACCACCAGCAGAATCTAAGGCCTCACAAAGCCATCTTCCCCACACAGACCCGGACGAAGGTGGGACACAGAGCCTGTTCCGCACTTGACGTCCCCAAGGCTGATGGCCACAGGCCTCTAGAGCTTTCTGTCGCGAGACATCCTAATTACTCTAATTAGTTATCGATGTGGATTATTTCAGGGCTGAAGTGTCCTCCACCGTGGCCTGTCAGAGTCCAGCCGCACCCCTGCAAACGCCCGTCTCCGGCTCCCACGGCTGGGCCCACGAAGGTCTGACGGCTCGCTGGGCTCGGCCTGTCTCTCTACTCAGTAGCAGTTTTCTTGCCCCCTCAGTTTATAGGGGTCAAATGTTTTAGTTCAAAAAGTGTGACTTTTGGTAGAAAGCCATCCGGAACAGTTTGGACCCGGGATTCCTGACCCCGCTGTTCACGGGAGCCGGAGCTGCCTTCCAGCCGGCCTCCCACTGGCCGCCTCCTTCGCCGCGCTTCACTAGCCCTAATAGCTCCCTATTACCAGCTGCAATTGAGCATCTGAGCCAGGAGCTGGATGAGAACGGGGGCCCGAGAGTGTAAATTACACGGAGTAGCGGGGAACAAAGGTTCTATTTCTCCGGAGCACAGCCCTTTGATAGGAAAACGGGGGAGACAAATGTGTCGGTAATTTAATTAAGTGCTACGAGATTCCAGGGTCTACGGATGCCGTTTAGAACGGGATTAATCAAGGGCAGGTGACGGAAATGAATAGTCACACACAATGTTAGCGTTTTTAACGATCCGACTCAGTCGAGGGGAGTCAAGGGCTCTTCAGAACAGGGCGCAGTTCTGCTAATCCAGATCTACGTACACTTTCTTCTGACAACGCTCGGCTGGTTCCCAGGAGGCCGGAAACGTCCCCTGTTTTCTTGCTGTGACCCAGACACCCGAAGGGAGAGGATCAAGGGGCTGCTTCATCTCCCGACGCCGTCGGCTCTCTGCACCTTCTCTCCGACGGAGAGGACGTGCCGTCGGCGGATCTCAGAGCAGCGTTTCGGGGGCCTTCGGTCCACATTAGAAATCAAATATGTCACAGCTCAGTTCAAGGCTGAATTCATGGGTGCGGACCCAGTGTGTGAGCCCCTACTGTGTGCTCAGTGCAGAAGGAGGCCCCTTCACCCTGCAGGCTTCAGGGCCGTGCTGAGATGGCGTCAGATCGACAGGCGTACACCTGCGGGGTGCGTGCCCAAGGGGCCGGCGGATGGCCTTGACCACGGTACGAGGCACCACCCTGTGCGAGCTGGGCTACAGGAGGGAAGGGCTTTGCTGCCGAGCGGGGGCCCCCGTCCCTACCCCGTGCAGTCGGCCAAGCCCAGCACAAACCGTGCAGAGAGGGGACTTGGGACTGGGGAGGCCTCCCGGGAGGACGTAGTGCGGCGTGCCGATGGGTTGGACCCGGTTCCCCCTCCTTGGACGCCCGAGAGCCCCTGGGGGTCACCCACAGGCTCTACACAGTCTGAGGAGCGGTCCGACGTTCTGGGGACATCGGTTGCTCCTGGACTCTGGGGACTTGGGAGACTGGGAGCAGGTGGGTTTGGGTGTGGATCACCAACCGCGTCCAGACTCTGAGTCGCCCTAGACCAAGCAGGGAGCTGCGTCGTCCCGCGGCTCGTACACGAGGTCGCGAGTCCCTCGGGGCAGCTGGCGTCTGCCTCGACGGTCGGCGTCCAGCACAGACCGCGCCATGTGGAGACGCTGCCCCCAGTTAGCACACAGGACGGAACAAAGCCGATGACACGCAAAGCCCTTTCCAGACTCTGGACGTCTTGCACGGTCTCTAGCGGTTTTCCTTGGAACCACTCAGAACTACTAAAGATTTACTAAAGGCATCTGAGGGCTATGCAGGGACCTGAGACGACAGGTCACGCCTCCCCCCAATACCGCAAACCATCCGCAGTTGGTTCCTCTGTGTCCTGAGTCAGGAGGACGAAGACGGCGTCTGAAAGGGACGTCAGGAGGCGCCGCAGCCGCGCTCCGCCGAGCAGAGGAGGGTTTCAGAGACAGCGTCTTACGGGAAATATCCGCAGGGGCTGATGGAGCATTCCAAGGAGGTTCCTGCCGCGGAGCTCTCTAGGGAGGAGGCTTTGGAAGCTCAGGACCCCTGCCCCACGCCTGCTGTAGAGCGGCTGGCGGCCGGGAGGCAGACAGCCCCGTTTCTCGAAGGAGAAGCGTTGAGAGCTTCTTCTTCAGACCAGCAAGACCCCTGCTTCATTCCACGAGGGCAGCATGCGTCACCGCCCCACCAGCCCCGTGTGCGGCGGCCACGGCAGCTGCGGGACGGGAGCAGGGTGGCCCGCCGCCTCCCCCCGGCCAGCCAGGCGCTCACTCCTCACGCAGCCTCGCCGGCGGCCCGCTGCTCCCGGCTGCCTTCGGATGTGAAGCCGGTGGGCCCTAGACCCAGGCCCAGCCTTGGCTTCTTCCCAAGTGTCACAAAGAGCAGCAGAAACGCTGGGACTCGAGTCTGAGTTGTGTCCACGGTGACCCAGTCCTGCCGGGAGGAGGGAGCGGGGCTCAGCGTCCACCCTGCGGACGTGTCGCGGTCAAGCTCCTGGACGGTCCCTGCCTCCATGGCCTCCTCCCAGAAATGGCCAGGCCCCGCCTCGTGGCTCTCCGGCTGGAAGCCTGGGACAGTGAGAGGCGCGGAGCAGAGGGAACGGGACAGAAGCGCTGCTGTGGGTGTGGCCCTGGACTCAGCCAGAATCCACCGCGGAGCAGGAGGGACGAGCCGCCCGCGCAGACCCCACATTCGCGGCACACGGCTCTCGTCTGGCAGGACAGCAGGGCAGGGAGAACGGGGGAAGCATCAGGCCGACGGGGCAGAGGTAGATGTTCTAGCTCGTCAGGACACCACGGCGAGCAGAGCGGCAGCCCTGCCTCCTTGCCCGACTCACTGGGGCACGCCTGCACTCACGGAGGGGGGATGGGCTCCTGGTCCCTGAAAGGACACTGGCCGCTCCCTGCGGAGGAGAGTGGATGTGTCGTGGTCAGCCCTGGTGGGTCTCAGGCAGGCTGGTGAATGGCCCCAGAAACCTTGGTCTCTTCGTCCGTCTCCTCCGGGCCCTCCCCGTCTGTCCGTCTCCTGGCTGTCACAGTCTCCCTGTCGCTGCTCGCCGGGACGCACCCGTCAGAAGATAGCACAGCTGAGAGGGAACCCAGTGGGTCCGTGGAGACCGGTGGACGGGGCGTTTCAGGCTGGTTTCCAGGACCTGCCCTTATGCTTTTCAAACTCCCCGTGGAGCTCCTTCCCTGACCTGCAACAGAGTTTCCTTGTTTGTAGGTGAGATTTTATTTTCATTAATTCCAGCTCAGTTTTCCTCTAATCTTTGGGGCTGGCAGCGGGAGGAAGCAGAGGTCTCGCATTCAGAGCCTGGTTTCACGTGAGTCCTATGCCTAGGAGGGGCCACGGGGCCAGCTGGAGGGCCTCCGCTTCCATCCCTCGGACGAGGCAAGAGCTCAGTGGACTGTGTCCAGCATCGGCCAGCCCTCCGGTGGCAGGACCCCCCCCGACCACGCCTCCCAATTACGCCTTCATCGAGAGTTACCAGGATGTCCCGGGGTCACTAGGAGGAGAGGGTCTGGAAGGTGAGTTGTAGGTACCGTGTCCCCAGCAACGTCTACACTTGAAGACGCTAACAGTTTCATAATTTAGTGCTCATTCCTTGGCGGGGTTTCTCATTGTGCTTCTAACAGACTCAGAACCCCTTTTGCTTTTCTGAGGTTATGTTTGTGATTATAATGACATACGAGTTGGAAAATTCTGCTTTGCTTTAAAACAGCAAGTTCTAGACCAACTCGTCTGATGTCCGCTTAGGCTGAGCACCTGGTAGAGATGGGCTAAGGAGGTGCGGCCGGCAGGTCTGGAACAACCCGTCGCATTCTGCTTTCTACCGCCGGACATTCAGCCCCCGGCAGGTGCCTCCCGTCTCCGGGTAGGACATCGGAGCCGGACGGGCCTCGGGGCTTACCGAGCGGAGACCCTGCTCTTGCACCGGCAGGAAACCGCCGCCCGCCGTCCCCTCTGGAGGGCAGGCTGCTGGGGGGCACTCAGAACTTTGGGGAGCGGCTTCTCCTTCCACACAGGTGGCCTGACCCCGTGTGGCAGGTGGGGTTGTCGTTAGTGCTTCCTTATGGAATACAGCCTAATTGTAATACCGGTAAGGAGAAGGCGCAGCGATAAATAACCCCCCATCAGATACATTTTGGGGAAGCCCAGTCTGCCTCAGCAGAACAGTGTTTTCAGAACAACTTAAGTACAATCCCCTTCAAATGATTGCAAGTCAAAGTCTTCATGTGATTTCACATTAACGCCCGTTGCAAGACCAAACGTCATATATGTGAGCTCATCGGCAGTTTGGGGTCACTGAAACCTTCCCTCTCTTCCGTTTTCATCGGGAGCATGAGGGCTGGTCCGTCTCCCCCGCCAGTGCCCCGGAAACCAGCCCCGAGAGAACAGAGGACGGATGTGGAGGGAGCCGCGGCCGGGCAGGCAAGGGGGAGCTGGCCTGGGGAAAGTGATGAATCGTAGACGCGTCCACACGGAGAGCCTATTACAGGTAGCCCTATCAAGTAGAAAGGGAGAAATATAGGTCTTTAAAAAAACACAGTGTGTCAGTGCTGGAGGGAGAGAATGAATAGGACTCTTTTTTTTTATTAAACTAATATACCATTTGATTAAAAAGTGAGCCATGTAAGCTTTAATAAGATGAGAATGATGAAGTCGGTAAAAATATTTTTGAATTAGCTGAGCTCGTATTCGTTTCTTGAAATGGTTTAACAGGTAAAAACCGAGGAGTGTCTGGGTGCCCGTGAAGCCACGGAGACGTCATCCACACGGTCGTGGGCACAGGCCGGAGCCGCCAAGTCAGGGGCGCATGGGGACGCCAGCGCCTTCTCGGGGGTCCCTGTGTTCAGAGTTGCGGGGCTCCGTGATGAAAACAGAGCGCCAGACGTGCTCCGTGACAGAGAGGCCACGAGCCATGAGACACAGCGGAGCAGAGGGACTGTGGACGCCTCGCTGAGGGGGAGCCCTCGGGCTCCTGGGGCCGAGGCCAGCGCCGGCTGCGCGGCTGCTCCTCCGAGGGGAGGGCCCAGGCTGGGTTTTCTAAATGCTACTTCACATCATCTTTGTTGGACCTGCAGAGGACACTCCGTGGGACCATAAGCCTGTTCCCTTTTCCCCTTCCCACAAGGACAGGGTCCCGAGGCGTGTGTGCATTCCTACCTTGTCTGGATCCCCATCAGGATACGGGAAAACCGACAGACACAAAGCGGAGGGAGCCGGAGAGGGGGCAGGGCTGGGCCTGGCGTGGACCCGAGCTTCCTCCCAACCGGCCAGGAGGGCGGGTGCTTCCTCACCGGGCGTCAGGAGAAGGCCGGGCATTGCGCCCGCGGCGGAGGATGGGCGGCAGCGTCCCCACCTGGTGCCGGTCACTGCGGGACGGGCTCCTAGTACAGACACTTGGGGACAGGCTCCTGCACAGGTGCCCTGCAGGGCTGTGCACGCAGCAGGAGAGAGGCCAAGCGGGAGACCTCCACCCTCCTGGCTTCCCGCCCCGTCCCGGCCGACACCGCTGTGAGCCCCGGGGGAGCAGGTGTGCCCTGTGGTTGGGGCGCCGGGCAGGGGCTCCCGGTGTTGGGAGTCGCCTCAAGGAGGAGGAGCTCCCCGGGGCTGAGCGGGGGATGCCCTGGAAGGTGCAGCCAGAGAGGCAGGAGTGGGGGCCCGGCTGTGACATGGAGCGACCCTCAGCCACTGGGACGTCCAGAGCTGTAGGGATGTGCCCGGCTATCCCAGGAAGGGGGGAGGACCAGCTGTGCAGGACGGGGTGAGACAGGGAGGCACAGAGGGTCTTGTGCTTGTCAGCAGAGCGTCCCACGGTGGTGCGAGAGAAGCCTCGGATAGGAGAATGAACAGTCGCGTAAACCACGTGAGGCACTGACTCGTCACCCATGTCACACGCTGTTTGCCCAAGTGGAAACGGGAGACCAGGAGAGGCGTCTCTGAGCTGGGCAGCCGAGTCCGGGGAGCAAAGCCCTTGGCGGACAGCGTGTCCCACAGGTCATCCCAGAAGTCAGGGGATAGGCGACTGCCGCTGGCTTGGGGCAGGGTAGGCCGCGTCCCTCTGACCGCGTGGCACGGCACAGGCCGCCATGGCTGCCATGGTGCGAGGCGCCCGGGCCGCCGGTACGCTCATGCAGACGAAATGGGAGTTTCACAATGTCTCAGGGTGAATGCGTGTCGTCCCTTTCCCGACTGTGTCACATGATCTCGCTGTGTGACATCGCCGATCTCCGTCCCCGCTTTGTTGGGCTCTATGCATGAATAATTTTCCCAGTGCTTGTTTTTGGCAAAGCCAGAGACAGAGTGCGTCGCGGGCCCGCGGGCCCTTGTTGTGGGCGATCAGCATTCTGGGGGCCTGAGCCGCTTACAACAGTGTAAAGACCCCGGTGGTACGTGTCACAATGCATGAGCCATTGTCCCCCGAAGAACACACGGAAGAAAGAACATTGTTCTATGAGGGGGCAATTCATTGGGTTTTTCCCAGAGACTCTCGGGTCAGGTTTTTATAGGCCTATTTGATTTTCAAATTCCCTTTCTGGCTTCTTCCCTCTCAGCAAGCACAGTGTCCAAGCTTGTCCACATTCACTTCCCGTGTTTTGTGCATGGTCGATGTCCTTTAAAAAGAGCGTCTCAGATAAGTCTTTATTCTTGTTTTGTCGGTTCTTATTCTGTGTTTTCACGAACTCTGGCCCCAGCCATGGCAACTGCAAGAAAAATGTTAACAGTGATTGACAGGATTAGAAAAGCGGGGTCCCTATCCGCATTTCAAACACTTTGGGAACAATGGAGTTTGGTGTGATTGAATTAATGAGATACCGTGGGCTGTCAAAAGAGCACACATACTTTACATAAACCTGATTATCTTTGCATGGCAGAGATGGAAAAAAAACAGAGCGGGGTGCCGAGTCTGGCTTTCGGCACTTGGTCCGGAGGAGCCCGCGGCAGCCCTGCCCCCGCCTGCCCACTCGGCACGCACCAGCCCTGGGTTTGAACAAGTCTATTCAGGGCCCCGGGCTCCCAAACGGCTGTGTCACGACTCAGCACCTCTGTGGGCCTTTCATTTCCCCGGGAGCCATTGTTTCACGTGAACGAAGCACTCATTTGAACACTTAGACCTGAGCCGGGGGTGACCGCCCCGCCCCGACCCTGCGAGCATGTACGTCCACAGCCGGTCCGGCTGGTGCCGGCTTCAGCCCGCACACGAGGACAGCTGGAGCCCGTCCTCGCCGGGGCTTGGAGGTCAGCCTCGGTTCCTGGAAGCTCTCACGGTGAACTCAGGGCGGTCGTGGGGAGACAGGGACCAGGGCTGGAAGTAAGTAAGTCACCCTCGCAGAGGAAGCAGCCCTGGTGTCTGCGGGGGACGCCGGTGGCCGGAGCGACGTGTGCTCACAGGCCTGAGGGAGCCGGTGGAGTGCGGCCCCCTCCAGCCGAGGCCCCGACACCCTCTCATCCTGCACGCCGGCCCAGGAATGCCCTGCTGGGCTGGGGCCGGTCCGGAGGGCTCGCTGCTGTGGCGGTGCCCTGCTCGTCCTCATGCGTACACTCACACTTCCCGAAAAAGGAGCACCGCCCAAGGAACACCTAAGCGACACCAAGCGAACAGGCAATGAGCCGCGGCCCCCATCGGCCCCCAGCCCCTGGGGGTTTCCGAATCAGGGAGCGACATCAGCAGGGAGCAAGGCTGCTCCTGCTTGGCCCTGGCAGGTCACACGGGATGAGATGGGACGCAGGACCAGACACAGAGCGGCTTCCACAAACTGGGGCAAATTTCAGCCCCATCCACCCAGGTACCTGTTGGTGGCCCATCAGCTGACGGACTCCAGAATTTAGGCCAGCTTCCATGCTCACGAAGCAATTTCAAAGACACTTGGGTGGCTGGTGCCCACAGTTTATCCACTAATCAAAGTCCACGGACTAAATGCATGCACACCGGAAATACACAAGGGTAGGTAGGCTCGGTGGCCTGGTGACCCCAGCACCCCCGGGTGGCTCCTGTGTCCTGCTGGAGCTCTGGAAGGACGGCTGCAGGATGGTCTCCACGGGATGGGCTTTGTGCCCCAAAGCATGGCTTTAGAGAAATCTTCTCCGGATTTCCCGTCCGCCGAGCATGTGAAACTCTCTGCTCGCTGGCATTCAAGTCTAAAGGCAGATTAGAAACGCCTAATCTATCCTGGGCCCCTGAGCCCAGAGCAGGACAGGCATTGCCCACGGCTCCGCCAGCAGGTGTCTCTGTTTCACACCATTGGGCAGCAGCCACCATCTTCTCCCCCGTGGCCACACTCCCCTGTCACCCAGCCTTCGAGGTAGGACAGGGGAGGAGGTGCCTTCCTGCCTCTTCTTGCCCATAAGTGAGGGTGGGAAGTGCTGGAGATGATGTCTGGGGGAACCTGAGGGGTCCCCTTGAAGAAAACACGGAATTCCCCTGACCGTACCCAAACCACCTGCAAATGCTTCTCCTCCCCCCTGGGGTTCTGCCCCTGGATTCCCTATCGGGACACTGGGAAGGGACAGCAGCTGTGCTTAGGCGACGGAGGAAGAGATCGTCATTGGATTTCACAGTCACATTTTCATCTCTTTGGTACGATCCCACTCGACCTGGGACGGAGAGCAGTGGCATGGACCCTGGCTGTCCCTCCCTCCCCCCGCCGGGCCCTACTTGGTGAAGTTCTGCTGTCATTCTTAAAGGAAACAGGGTTGACTTGTCTTTGTAAATAACAGCATTTGAGGGTGGAAAATGTTTTCAAGGGGTTGGATTATTTAAGTTCTATTTTAAAATTTCACACCTTTGCAAGAGAAATACACCTTCAAACTTGCTTTACTTGGTTTTAATAAAAGCTCTCAGAAAAGTTGCTTTATTTTTCAAGACCATGAGGTGCTGCTGTTCCTGTCACCTCCAGATTTTGCAAATTGTTGGCCTTGTGATCACTTTGTGTTTAAGTTATTTTTGAGACTTTCAGGTGTTGGTGCACCTAGAACCCTGCCTGGCTCAGAGTCTCAGAAGCTTAGTGTTAATACTGTTGAAACAATGTTGCTTCAACCATTTAACAGATAAAAAGTGTCCTGGGAATGGGCGCGGGGGCAGAGGCTTTGTTCCTGTTTTATTAGATGAACTGTTAGGACTTCTGTAACTTTATGTTTAATGTTTGGAGACTGATTTAAAATAATCACATTCCAATACAATGATATTTGTTAATAACAAACTCCTTGTTTTAGGAAAGGGTTTGAAGCAGCTCATTTCTGTAGAATTTGACAGTTTCATTCCGGATGACGTGCAAAATGAGACACAGATAATTCCCAGTGGGGACATGGGAGGCGTTGTGGGGGGATCTGTATTGGGACATTGATGTCCTGAGACTCCCTTGGCTTCTCTGCACTGTCCACATTGGAGTCTGAGCGCTGTTTACATATGGTGGTTCTTCCCATCCAACACCAGCTCCCTGGAATTTGTTCCACTTCAGTTAAAAGATGCTTTTGACGATCATGAAATCTTTGAAACGGCTCCTTGCAGGATTTTTACAGATGAGTTTTCACTCCCTTGAAAGTGAAAGTGAAGGAATCAGGAGCCCACGGTGTCTGTGGCCAGAGGAGAGCCTTGTGCCACAGACTTTGGAGGCAAGAGAGGGAGCAGGCAGGGCTGGTCCGTGGTTGAGGGTGTGAAGGAGAGGTCAGCTCAGGCCATAGCCCAGGCAGGACCCAAAGTACTAGGCGAGCGTGACGACCCGGTTCGGGCAGGAACCAGGCAGTGCCAGGAGGCACCATGAGGATGGGGCTCTTGAGAGGGGCTTATGGCTCCCCGGCCACACTGGCACTCCCCAGCTGCTGTGCAACGGTGGGTGGTGGTCACAGACAAGGCCCTACTCCACGTGAGGTCCGCGGGGTCTTGGAGAGAGCAGCAGGGGAGGCCGACTGAGGGTCCTCGTGCAGCACAGAATGTCAGGTCGCATCACTCCCCAGAGGGAGGGGCCCTGGGTTCTATGCGTCTTGGGGTTTCCCGTGGCTGTGCCAGGCTCAGGGTCCTGCAGGGGAAGCCTGGGTGATGAGGACATGGATGCCAGGCAGAGGTCCCGCTGCCCTTGTGCTGGATACTGGCCCTTCCGTCTCGGGTGGTCAAAATCCCCCTTCCCAGCCAGGAGAGAGACTGGGGAGGTGCTGGGCGGAGAGGTGGGGGAAGGGCCAGGAGAACGGCCAGCGACGCCTCGGTCGCGTGTGTGGGCTGTGAGCGCACCTGGACGGGGGGTCCCGGGCGGGGTCACAGGTGGTCTCCTGTGTAGCCGGCAGGGGCGCGGCCACCCGAGCTTCCCTAATGACGACGCTGCGCTCAGTCCTCCGCAGCAGGGCAGGCCCGCTGGCTCCTGCAGTCACCACACCTTGATTCCAGCTTTGGCCAAGACCAGCCGCTGATTCGCAAGGACAGTTAGCGGGGCAAACCTCAGGAAGGTCGAATCGCTTCCAACTGTTGGTTAACGAGGGTTTGGTACACGTACTGGGGGCGCAGGCGAAGATGAGCTGAGGAGCTCCAGGTGCTGCTGGCCCTCCCCGCTGTGCTCTCCGCGCACCCGGCGCCCGTCCGCCACCCCTGCTGGCACCAGCTCACGCCCGGTCCGCGCGCCGCCTCCTGCAGGGCCCCCACCCAGGGCCCCACAGAAGCTGAGAAAAACCCCTTCTCCGGCCGCCCTCCTTCCACTGCTTGGCTGCGGGTGAGTCTGTGCCCTTGGGGAGTGGGGGCTGGGAATGAGTTTCTTCTCAACCTGGCTTTGGGACGAGCATCCTTCGGGCCACGAAACTGTGTTTTGAGTGCCCAGAAGGGACAAAACCTGTGGTTTTCCCGGGCAGACCTAGGATCCGGGGCCTGAGGTGAGCACATCACTGCGGTCAGCTGTGCCCGCCTGGACGGCAGAGCGCTCGTCCGCCCCTCAGGGGCTGTGCCGGCTGAGCGTGAGCGTGTCTCCTTAACCCCGGCTAACGTCTGTGATGAGACACCTCTGGAGGAAGCAGAGCTCGCGGCTAGCATGCCTGTGGCAGGACCAGAACGCAGGCCGCTCTGCGGACCCCGATGCAGGACGACAGCCCGGCTGAGGGCGCTGACGCAAGGGTGGGGGTCGAGGACAGGCTCCCGGCCTCCCCCACGGAGGAGTGCAGGACTGGCAGACGGACTTTCCTCGGCGCGCTTCAGGGACACGGGGGTTTGGCGTCTGCGGGGTGAACGTGTCCATGTGATCTTGTAAATTTGTAAATAAAGCCCGTGTTCAATTTCCGATCTTGTCCCCAAACCCTGGGAGCGCGTCTGCAGTGTTAGCTCCGGTTAACGAAAGCGCCGGGCTGGGATACCGGCCGGCGCGGCAGCGGGCTGCTTGCTGGCAAGGAAGGGGTTAAGCAGCCGCATCGCCTGCAATTTCTCAATCAGCCTCGGGAAGCCTCAGGTCAACTTTGCTCATAAAACTGTGCACAAATATTTCTTTTTCTATCAGAGGAATTCTAATTCCGCACACAGACCAGGGCCACTCAGATTATTACACATTATTAAAAATTAATTTAAAAAATGGTCTGGCTCCTGAAATGTGCTGTAGAAATGTGTGTCCAAGTTTGAAATTACAGCAGGAAAAAAATGGAAAGAAAACCTGTACGTTGTTTGGGCAAAATAAACCCTGGAAAATTGTTTCTTTCGTGGTGGCAGTCGGCGCTCCGTGTCTGTTCTGTCTCTCTCCGCGGTGATCGCTAAGTTAGTACAAGTGACCTTAGCACGCAGCGATGGCAGGCGCGCTTCCTTGCTGTCCGTGTCCCTGTGTGTGCCCGGACGGGGAGCCCAGGATGGACGGGACGGGGCCCTCCCACTGGCCCGTGTGACAGAGTTCACGGAGGTCTGTGTGGACGCTGCTCCATGGGTGCCGACATCTTCCCTGGGGGACCGCCCTGGGCCCCGCGGATGAAGGGCGGGCACACCGCGGCCAGGGACTCGGAGACCGCTCGTCCCGTTCTCTCCGGAGCAACAGTTCCTCCGACGGGCTCTGGTGACAGTGTGTGTGCCTGGAGCGGTAGGGTTTTCCCAGCGCTGCTCAAGGACAGAAACGTGTGACTTGGTCCCTGTTAATCTTAGTAAGAGATAGATTTTGGGGGGCCCTGGGTGGCTCAGCCAGTTACATATATGACTCTGGATTTCAGCTCAGGTCATGATCTCAGGGTCATGGGATCCAGACCCAAGCCGGGGTCCCAGCAGGGCTCTGCGCCGGACTGTGTGTGTTTATAGGAGAATGTGCTTGGGACGCTCCCTCTGCCCCTCCCCGCCGCCTTGAGCATGCTCTCTCCCTCGCGCCCTCCCGCTCTCAAACAAACAAATCTTTAGAAAGGAAAGACAAGAACGTTCTGTTGTTGTCAGCATCCTGCCTGTCCCAGAGGCCCCATGCACAGGGTGACCGTGTTCCTCTGACCCACCGATGGGCCAGGCAGAGGTCCAGTGGAGGTCACTCCATCACCAGCTTCGAGGTCAAGGGAGCGGGGTTCAGCGGCTCGCTGCCCGGAGCCCAGTTACAGCAACCTCCCCTGCTCCCCGGGGGGAGCAAGCTGAGTTTCCTGCGGGAGCGCGGAGGGCGGCTCCCAGAGACGCTCCTTCTCTAGGCCGGACGGCTGACAGCGCCAGCTGCGTGGGCGGCTGACCGTGCACTCTGGCGAGGCCGAGGACCGTGCTGACGTGGGACAGAGCCACACCCGTCCCGCTGCGGGGACCCGGGGCAGCGGCCTCTCCAGGTGCTTTCCCTAGAACTCAGTGTGGATTCTGGTGTCTCTGTGAGCAGGCAAGGGACCAGATCCGCCCACCAGGCACCGCCCGGCCCACAAGGTGGTACGGCTCGGACCGCCAGCCTTGACTTTCAGTTAGGAGAACGAGACGCAGACACCGGTCCTCAAGCTCGCCTCTGGGACCGATTCTGCTGACTGCGAGACCAGCGTCCTTCTCTGGCACCACGTGGTCTCCCGCCCCTCGCCTGGCGGCCGTGGGGTAGGCCCACCAGATTCCCCACCCCCAGGGTCACGCTTTCAGTCTGTGTGGTCCACGGCTTCCTGGTCTGGAGTGGGTTGTCTGGAAAGATACACTCTTCAGCTTCGTGGAGGGACCTGGGGGCCCAGTTGTCCTCAGGGCGGGCACGTTATCTGGGTTTGGCTCTGTGATTCCCGGAGAACGTGATGTGGCCCAGACTGTATTCCCAGGAGGGGGACGGGGCAGCATGCCTGGGGACAGGACTTCTTCAGGGGAAGAGTTGCTGGTCTGCTCTGCCCACAGTCTCTAGGGCACTGGCTTCAGTGATCTGCTCCAGAACACGTCCCCCTGCCAGAAACAAGCAGATGCCGGGAAGGTGCGAGCTGGGCTCCTTGTCTCTGCAGACCCGGTCCTGGGGACTGCCTGGATGGGCACGTCTGGGCACGGCCTTTCCCGAGAGACCCCCAGCTGCGTCTCCCACTCTGGGCCCTTGGAATGGGCGACCTGCTGATGCCCTGAGCCTTTGTCTGTGCATAACAACCCAGACTGCGACATTTCAAGACAATATGTTTTCTCTCCACCATGGAGGCTGGAAGGCTGCGATCCAAGCCTGAGCGGGAACTTTCCCCTGGCTGTGCAGATGCGTCTGTGTCTTCTCACAGTCGTCCCTCTGGGTGTGTGTGTCCTGATCTCTTCCTATGGGGACAGCAGCCCTGTAGGACGAGGGAGCGTCCACATGGCTGCATGTGGCATCAGTCACCTGCCTGGAAACCTTGTCCCCACTCACAGCCCCGTGCTGAGTTCCCGGAGCTGGGATGCTGATTTTGAAGGGCACAGCTCAGCCTGCGATGCCTCGATACCCCCGCGACGAGGCGTCTCTTTCTCATGGAGAACAGGCTTTTGCACAAGCCGGGCCCGGCCGGTACCACTCGGGCCTGGAGCTCGGGGCACCCCCTCCCAGCCTCTGCACTCCGCGCTCTGAAACACCCTTCCTTTTCTGACAGACCACGGACGGAGCAAACCTCAGACGTTTCCGATGTTACTCCGAGGTTAAAAATGGGACAGGAGAGGACAGGGGACGGGGGACGGACAGCCACCGAGGGCACCGTCCCGGCTCCCGTGCTGGACTCACGGCACTTGGCAAGCAGGACAGGCGAACTTCTGAGACTCGAGACCCAGCCCCGCGTCGGCCTGTCCCTGGGGAAGGGCACTCGCCCAGCCTGGGCGTCAGCGGCCGAGCCTGCACACTAGGGTCTGCACGCAGTGGTACGCATATCGACTCCTCCCGGGAAAGCGGCCATGACCCCCGTCCAGGGTTCGGTGTCATTGTTGGTGGCAAACCGCCAGCTGTGGGCTTGGCTTCGGACGCGCAGTGCCCGCTTCACACTGTCCGTCACGCTCAGCAGCTCTTCCTGCGGCGCTCCTGGTGTGCGGGATGTGGCCATCCCGGGGCCCTTCCTGATGACCCCATGAGGGTGTGCAGGGTGTGCACGGTGTCCACCGAGACACGCCCAGATGTGGCAAGGCAAGGCGACCATGCGGAGTCTGGACCCCTGGGAGCACGGACGACCCGGCCACAGCTCTGGCCCGGCAGCGCCGCAGACACGGATGGGACATTGTGACACCCTGACGGCTGGGCCCATACTCCATGCAATCCCGCTGCTACTCGTAGATCGTGTGACATGACATCTAACCAGGAGAGAAACGTGTGACTTAGACCCAGAACTGGACAGGGTCTTCTCCAGCCCACCTGGACGCATCTCTGGGGACTCCCAGCAGACTGGAGCCCGGTGACCGTGCTGCTCACGTGGCACAGGCTGGTCTGAGGCTGGGATGTGCCTCCAGGCATCGGCCTGTCCTGAACACACCAGCTAGGAGGCTCCAGTTCCATATGACCTGACTGTTTCCAGAGACACGTTGGAACTGACTTCGCTCTGGCCTCCTTGTGCGGGCAGGGCGCATGCACAGAGTGAGTCAGGCCGGCGGCGGCCGCACGTCCGCACGTCCACACTCGCCGGTCTCCCGTGGGCCCGGGCTGCAGGCAGCGGTGCGTCGGGGGAGGCCCTGGAGGGCGGGCAAGGCTCCCAGGGGGAGACGGGCCTGCGGCGCAGAGCCGCCGCCGACTTCCCGCGCTCTCCGGGGATGCAGCCCGGGCTCTGGGTTCCCGCTGCTGCGGGGCCGGCCGGGCCGGCGGGCAGCTCCGGGGTTAACGCTCTGTGGTGTCCGGAAGAAAGCAAACAATCCAGTCGGGATGCTGGTTTGTAAAATGAATTTTCAATGTGTAGCCCACAGACGATCATTGATTGTGGTCAATAAATAAAAACAGTCCTGACGTTTATTGTCGTAGGGGGTAATTACAGTCCGCGAGGCCGGGCTCGGTGCCGCTGAATGCCTCGTTTGTGGTGGCGCGGGCGGGCCCATTAACTTGGGCTGCTCCTTTCAGGGGCGCGCTATTACTCACGGGAGACTGATCAATATTTCATCTGCTCAGCATCTTGACTGAGGATGTCTGGGTCCATTGTGGGGCTGCTGATAATGACTCCTTTATTCAAGCCGGCTTGTAGGAACAAGGAGATAAAGAAAGAGCAGAGAATTATAGCATATGCTCATGAAAGTATTGCAAAGGTTATAAGCAGAAAACAACAGAAAAGCTACAAAACGAGGGGAAATTGTACAAAACAGTGCAGGGCTTTCTAAAGCCATAAGGGAAAGAAGCGGAGTATTTTCATGGATTTTCCTTAACATGCTAAAAAATGTCAGTGAGCTTTAATAAATCTTTTGAAATTCATTCTCTTGTAGAAGATTGATTTTTTTAAAAACCTTTGAGGTTTAACAGCCAACTATTCTTCTTACCTTCTGGATGATTGAAGTGTTCTCTCCATAAACAACAAGTACTCCTTTGTCTTCCCCAAACCTACACCCGTTAATTTTCCATTAGACAAAACCCGGGGATCTTCTGTCTTGGCTGCCCTCACCCCCGACTCACAGGCTTCCCAATGAGGACGGTTGGTGTCCTCACGGCCCCTCTCAGGGGTGGGCCCAGGGCGTGAATCCCAGTCACCTGGGTCTGGAACCCAGGGTCCCATAGGACTGCTTACTCTTCACACAGGGCATCATTTACAGAGCTGGGTGGTCCCTACTTCCTAAGTCAGCACAGCTGAAGTCTCAGGCCCTGGGGAGGGGCCAGGGAGCACTTCCAGGGAGCACAGGCCTCTCCCCAGGAAGCTGGACCCTATACCGCACTGGCCGTGGGGCTCACCTCCAGCGTCCATGTCAGAAGGGGTGGATGAGGAGGCTTGGGGGCTGCTCACTGACATGCTGACATCCGGCATCACCATCCCAGAGGCAAGGCCCCAAATGTCTCCCATTTTTACGAAGAGCCTGGTGGTTTGGGTTTACCTGTGTTGTGGGCTGCGGCAGGCGGCAAGCGCAGAGGGGCCCTAGAAAGAGGCTGGTGGCCCCCCTCCCCCTGGATGTTTGGTTTAGGGCATCTGTCCCCGTACCTTCTAGATCCCTGCTCCTGATCCCTGAGCGGGATACCCGGGAACTTACCGCATCTGGTGTCTCTCCTTCTGCTTGTGAAGCGGGGATGGACAGTGGAACCTCAAGAACGTCTAGCTGTGTACGCGGCCGGAACCCGCAGACACGGAGGCCTCGCACACCACGCTCCCCGCCGCAGCCAGCCCCGCGGGGTTGGGTGGAAGCTGCCACGGTGCTGGTGGCCAGGCGAGGTGGCTGGGCCAGTGGACTTATTTGTGGACACTGCAGTTTGAATTCCGAGTAATTCTCCCACGTCGTGAAACAACCTTCTGTTGACTTCCTTCCGGCCGTTTGAACGCACAGAGGACACCGTGAGTTGGATGCCGCAGCCCGGAGCTGGGGTCCTGGTGCCCACCTTGGGCCGCCGCCCGGAACTTTACTTGTTGCTGGGACTGTCCTCTCATTACTGTCTTGTGCAAGGAGAGATGACAGGATGCACCCCTCGGTGTCTGCTCGTGGCTGTTGGATTTTATTCCTGCCTCTTTTCTCAGATTTCCTGGCTTTCCTGAATCAAATATGTCACAAATAATTACTTTATAGTGTAAAGCAGTGAACTTGAAAAGTTCCATCGACCAAGAGTATCAAAGTCTCTGGAGGAAAAGCAGGACTGGACAGCGGGTTTCCGTGTGTCCATGTGGCCTCGGCCTCCAGGGGACGGAATGAGGGTGTCCTGCACGTGGAGAACAAGAGGAAACATGGCCAGAGCGGCCGCCCGGAGCCACGCCAGTCCAGCCGCTGAAGGAACAGCACGCGTTCTGTTGGGGGACCTTGTGGTGGGGGAGCAGGCGAGGTGGGTGCGTCTCTGTGCCCTGGAAAGACAGGCCGTGCGCACCGAGGGGCCAAACCCCATGGGAAGGCTCGCGTCAGCGTGTGACATGGGACACGATGAGGCCCAGCATCTCTCCTCGCCGCTTGTTTCTGATTGTCAAGTCAGGGTTTCCTGCTGGGCGGTGGGTTTTAGGCGGGACTCGCCGTGCTGGCCCGAGCCACAAGGAGCGCCCCTGCGGCTCGGGCCAAGGTCCTTGCATTCTTGTGAGAGCCGTTGGAAGGTTAATTAAACTAACTCCTCATTTTTAACTGGCTACAAGAGCGCAGTAAGACATCGGGGAAGACGGCGGCTGCGGTCATGGGCAGTCTCATTCCCTCTGTCTACACGGACAAAACAGACACACAGTGAGGTAAAACCAGGGGACGGAGCGCCCTGGGAGCCCAGAGTGCCCATGGGCGGGGACCGTACCGCAGGCGTGTGCGCGGCCGGCCGGAGCTTCTTTGTGGAGGGAGGGGGTGGGGCAGGGGTCTCCAGTCCCGGGCGCTCAGTAGTTCCTGGACAGCTGCGGCCGCCACCACGACAGGGTCTGCCCACCCGCGTGGGGAGGCCGAGGCTCACGGTGGACGAGGGCAAGCCCAGCCCCTCCAGGCTTCTTCCATAACTGGGTTCCTTCTGAGGGGAACCTGTTTCACTTGGACCCAAAGCTGAGCAGGCCAGAAACAAAGCAGGTGGAGGAGAGAGGCCCAGAGAAAGTGGGGCCCAGCGGGAGCTCAGGGGACCCAGCTCGGCTGAGCGCTTAAGGAAAAGCCCAGCGGAGGGAGCCCGGAGCAGTCAGAGAAACCCTCGTCTCCAGCCGTCACGACTGAACTCTCACGGAAACGAGCCATCAGCTCGTGTCGGGGCCGAGCCCCAAAGAAAGCTTCTGTAAGAAAAGGAGAAGGAACAGAACACGTGCCCACAGCCACGGAAGGGAAGGCGGGAGACGCGGTCTCAGAGGTCCTGCTCCACACAAGGGCAACCCCGTTGAGGGGGGACGCCAGCCCGGCCCAAACCAGCACACATCAGAGGAGAGTCGCGGCGTGAGGTTGGGGGACCCAGGAAAGGACGCGGGAGGGAGAAGCAGATGGGGCGGCGAGCCGCAGGGGAGCAGAAGCCGAGCCAAGACGAGAGCCAGGGAAGCGAGGAAAGTCTCAGAAATAAACCCAGATTTATGAGACGGGGGAGCATTTGGACGTGACAAATGCTGAGGTCTGGCCCCGAAAATCCGGCGGGCAATAGCAGTGACCTCTGGAAAGACAGAGCAAAGGGACAGGAAGCAGATGTTAAGTATCCGACTCAAGCACGCGGTCCCGGGGAAGAAGGAGGGCAGCTGGCCACAGGGATGGCGTGGCGGGACCTGGGCTCTGATGGCCGACGCCACGACTGTCCCAGCAGAGCACATAGCAAGAGAGAGGAAAGTCCTAGTGGGGTCCAGACAAACACACTGACCCACAAGGGAGAGCAAAGCGCCTTCTGTCCCATTTCCAGCAATGCTTCGTGGCAGACATGACAGAGGAGTGTGTGCGACACGCACAGGGAAGGGCGGTTTGTCACTGGAGACATCCGGCTGGTCACAGGTTCCTTCTAGCCACATGAGGGAACCTCAGGGACCAGCGTCCTAGGAGCCGCTCTGAGAACCACGGACTGACAAGGCCCCCAGGGAAGATCTGCTGTAGAGGTTGGCCTGAGCGCTCACGGCAGTTGAGGATGGAAATTGCCAGAAGGAAAACATCGCACACACGTCCCTGACCCCTGACGTGGCTTAACTACGCCCGAACCAGACGGACGGAGCCCCCGTCATGCGTCCTGCTGGTGGGCGCCGTTAGCCGTGACATCCTGAGGTTGTGCGAGAGTCACGTTGGACAAGGAACGTGAGCCGCTCCGAGACCACCCGGACCACCTCCCACCTGAGCAGTGGCCTCTCCAGGAGGACGGAAGCCCGACCCGGGGTCCCGAGTCCTGCACCGGAGATGGGATACCAGCCCGACCCGGGGACGGCTCGCTCGCACATGTCCTGATTCCTCATCACAGTTCTGTTCTCTCCAGCTGCGCGGAGACCTGACCGTCCAGTCACGAGGGGCACCACCATCCCTGCGTGTGGACAGAACATCCTGCTAACAGAACCCTGGATGTTTGGGGAAAAGTCTGTTTTCTGACCTGAAGCAGAAAATGTGCAAAAGCCTGGAGCTCACTGTCCTAGCAGATGACGGGGCCCCTCGGGAGGCACAGGGCCCACGTGGACACGCCGGAGAGGAGTCCAGGTGCTTAGGAAGCAACCGTTGTAGCGAATCACTACCTGTCAGCAATGTCTACACCCACGAGTTCCCAACGCTACGACCTCCACGTGATGGAGAGCCGACACACTTCCGTGAGCACTCCCAGGGGAGGCCGCGGCGAGCTACTTGGTCCTCCGTCCCCGCATGAACCCACGGCGGATTCTGTGAAGATCACATGAATGTCAAAGGCCCAGGATTGTTTTAGTGAATTCAGGGACGAGATTGGGGCTCGCCCCTGTGGATGTGGCCGGCTACAGCGAGGGCCGCCAGAGTTAGCGGGACGGTGACAGAACCACAGCCCATGGCAAAGCCAGTGGTGGTCACTGCCCACATGGTTTTAGACGTCCCTATAGCACACTCGCCTGGCCACGGGGTGACCTGGGCAGGGCTCGGAGGCCGTGCGAGGCCCACGTCTCTGCCCCATGCGGCACCTGCGACAGCCTGACGACAAGCCCTGCTTTCCCGCCTACAGGGTCTGGTCCGGACAGCACCTCCATGCCCGCTGGGGCCAGCGGGTGCCACGCGGACACCCGTCCTCTCCCTCATACATCAAACATGAGGCCAGGCCCATGTGTCCCGATCGGCCGCTTTCAGAAACCCAGGGGAAGCTGGAGATGCAGGTGTACACTGTTAAGGGCTTTCTCTCTGTTCGTCCGTGATTTAAAATACTCCGCGTTAATACAGCGTTTATCAAATGTACAAGCGCTCCCAGAAGTCCAAGACCCCACCTCGGCCTCATACAGAAATCAAGGAGCTGCCGCAGACACTTTCTTCTTCTCTTTTCTGGCTTGGTATTTGCATGTTGGTCCGTCGTCGGTCAGTGGGACAGTCGTTCAACCTTGAGTGGACACACAGAGCATGGTGCACAGCAGGAAGGGAGGGATGTTTGGGGGACGCAGTGAGGGGAGCAGGGGTCCGGGGGTGGCCTGGGGCATGCAGGTGCGCTGGGGTCCACGGCGACCTCGTGGTCCCCGCCCAGAGGCTCCGGTCTCCCCCTCCCCCCGCACAGAAAGGAAGTCGGTTCTTGGTTCCGTCCAGAGCAGGTGGACAGAAAGGCGTCAGCGGGAATATTGCAGATGAATCACAATTAAAAGTGACCAAAACAATCTTTAGCATCTGAATGTCCTTTTTCCGTCTGTCCCCAACCCTGGCTCAGAGCCTTCCTCACTGTCCTGGGCCTGTCCTGGGCCTCTGTCCATCTTCCTCTTTCTCACACTTGGTCTGGGTTTGCGATGCCTCAGCCGGTCTCTGCTGGGAGACACCACTGGGGACGCCACCACCTGGTCTTCCCATGGACGGGTCACCAGGTGCCCTGGAGGGCACGTCCAGCAGACCTGCACCCTTGGCGTGCTGCTCAGAGCCTGGTGCCCGCCACGCTCCACGCGGGCCTCTGCTGGACGGAGAGGGACCCGCTAACCCGGCTCCACGGTCTCCCTCACCATGTGAGCGTGGCAGAGGTGGGCAGAGTCCCTGATGCGGGGAGAGGGTTTGTGTCATTGGGGGTTGTTCCTGCAAACCCTGCCCCTGAGTGACTGACTCGAGAGGGAAGCAGGGCTTCAGTGAGCCAGGCTTCGGGAAGCATCTGGCCTGCCCGTCCGGCTGCTGTAACGTGGTGAGGGTCTGTCCTCTCCCGGCCTTCAGTCTTCCAGGAAGGTGACCAGAGCTGAGCAGCTGGGGACCTTCATGGAGCCCAGGGATGCTCCCTGACCTCCTGCATGCGAGGCCCTCGGAAGCCCTCACTCCTGTCCTCGAGACAGGAGAAAAGCAAACACACCAGAAATCCGCAAGTCTCCTTAGATCGGCCAGAGAGGTCCAGTCACAGATGAGCGGCTGCCCTCATGTGGGAGACACAGGCTGGCAGAGGCGGGGAGCCGCACTGGCTGGAGCGGAAGGCCCCTGGGAGCCCGTGCTGGTGGGAGAGCCCAAGTGGCTGCCGGACGGTGGGCAGGGCTCAGCGCGGACGGCCTGGGCAGTTCGGCTCCACAAAGGGGAGCCCACAGCAGTGGGTCATACCAGCAAGAGCTCCAGCCGTCCTCACAGTGATGGTCAGGGGCACCCGCGGCCCTCATGGTCCCAGAAGCAGGAAGGGAAAAGAAACCGTCCGGAAACCTGCGTCGGGGCTCTGTTCTCAACAGGGGTGCCCTCAACAGAGCCGGGTCCTACTCACCTGGGGGACGGGGAACACCCAGCCCCAGCCCCCAGAAGATGGAGCATCACAGGCTGGCACGCCCCCCCCCGCCCGCCACGGCCTCCGCAGGCCCCGTGCACCCCCCAGGACAGCCCCGAGGGAGACTGAGAGTCCTCGCTTCTCACTGACACAGCATGTTTGCTCGTGAAGTTGTTTTCTGTAAAGTGTCATCTCGCCATTTAATCAGACAGTTGTCGGCGGGTCTGCGTGTATCTGAGGGGGTAGTCCTTGCTCACGTGGGTCCCTGCAGTAGGTAGAATACACGGTGCCCCCATTTTCATAGGGACAGTCAGCAGCTGCTACTGTAAACACAGTATTTACACTTGGTCCACATCCTAGGAAAAGCCACGTTGAAATAGGTGAGGTGATTACCTGCTTGCCAGGACGTCTGGTGACCGACAGAAGATGTCTGGCTCCCCTCACACTGCGAGTGCGGGTGCACAACCTACGTGGCTGAACGAACGGCCATTTTGGGGCCAGTTTGTGGGGTGTAGTGAGCACCTGCTTCTGCCCTGCCTAGGCCTCTGCAGGAACCAGCCCTCGGCGCCCCTCCCCCGCCACGTTCTGGGGGTGCCGTTGGGGCCTGGGGTCGGTCTACCCACGGAGGACCCAGCTTCCCACCAGGACGCAGGGCTTCCCTTCCACTACACCTGCCAAGCTTCCCATCGGCTGTTTCCTGCTCTCACCCTTGGGTCATCACGTGGGGCTGCTTATTGTCTCTGCAGATTTGGGGTGCACTCCCGGATGTTTGAAACTGGACAAATTTCCTGGGCTCAGAGCCTCATCTTTTCGGTGAGTCCTGTGGCTATTACGACTTGGGAATAGCGGCTGCAGGAAGGACTCCCACGGCCCGACCTTCCCGGGCAAGTGCTGGGGACATCAGAGCGTCTGGCTGTCACCCACCAGACGCATCCCTCCTGCCACTTCCGGGCCTCAGAGCCACTCTCCATGTGTCATAAGAGAGCCTCTGCCTCTCTCCATGAACACTGATAAGATTTCTTGAATCCCCTGCAGGTGAAATCTCCACTGTACACTTACCGATTTTCTGCCTTCTTGATCCATCGATCACTGACCAGGGGTCCCCGATGTCTCCAGCTGAATCTCGGATTTGTGTGTCCCTCCCAGTTCTTCCCTCCTGCCCCTTGTCAAGGTGCCAGCATTAGCTGATTGCACCTGGTCAACCGTATTTGTATTGGTTGCCAAGGCTCCTATTTCTGTCTTCTCTGGTTTTAACTGAGGATTTTGTCTGATTCTTTAACTTTCTCCCTCAGAGTATCAACTAAACTTCAGGAAACCACTGTTTCCCTGGAGTTTACACTATGCATTTTGCACGGATCCAAGCCCATCCATCAAAACTGTCCCTGTGTGTGACAGTGCAGGACCCTGTGGCAGAGAAGACCCAGCTTCTCCCCCACCTGTGTGACATGACACTCGAGTCACCTCCCTGTCTACTGGAATCACCCCGTGTGCATCACCTTTACTTACTCCCGCTCTGACTCTCTTCTTGTGTGTACCTTCAAGTTTCTGACCTTTATCTTACTCCCTTTGCCTCAAGAGCTTATTCTCTTGTTTCTTGAACTTCTTTGATTCTTTCTTCATAAATTCTCATTTTTGTTGTTTGAGAAGATCTTGTCTACGGCCATACCACCAGGAACGCGCCCAATCTCGTCTGATCTTGGAAGCTAAGCAGGGTCGGACCTGGTTAGTACTTGGATGGGAGAAGGTCTTTATTTATCCTCCACTTCTGGAGGTTACTGTCACTGGTTCTAGAATGCTGGGTTAGCGGGATTTTTCTTACAGCAGTTTAGATATTGCCTCCACTTAGGGTTTCCCTCTTGCTTCCATGATGCTGCCGAGATGTTTCTGTGGCAGCTGTCCTTTTCTAGGTCAGGTGCTCTTCCATCCCCTCAGGCTTCCTTCAGGGTTTTCTGTGTCTCTGGTTCCCCGCAGTTTGAATGTGCTGTGTCCGTGTGCGGCCGTCGTGTTCATGTTTCACGGTCACTGAGATTCTTGGATCTGCAGCCTGGTGTCTGTCATTAGCATTAGAAAGTTCTTGGCTGTCATTACCTCAAATACTTACTTCAACCCCTTCTCTCTTTCTTCCCCTCCTGGTACTGAAGTTACATGTAACACCTTTTGAAAGTGTCCCTCTGTTCCTGGAATTGTGTTTCTTCTCCCATTTTTTGGCCACTTTGTGTTCAGCTTGGAATTTCTGTTGACCTATCTTCAAGTTCACTGTATTTCCAGACATGTTTGTTCTTGCTGTCTGGCTGTCTTGTAACTTTTTGATTAAAGCCAGACATGTCCTATCTGCGTGCAGGGAAATGGGCCTCTAGAGCAAGTGCTTTTGCTAATGTGGTGGGGAGCTGGTCTTAATGTAAGGCTTTCTATGGTCTCATTGCTCCTGACTTTGGGCTTCCCTTAGAGCTCCTCCCCAGAGCATGTCTACACCTGCAGCCTGTTTGGCCATCATCCATGGTTGTCCTGGAGTAAAACTGGAGTGAGGCGAGCCTCGGGGAGGGACGGGTCCTTCTGTAGTCATGGTCCCTTGGATGTCACCTGCACAGAGGATTTCTCTCTTGAAGCTTCTTCTCCTCCACAGGTTGAGACTAGAAGATGCAAGGGGACTGGAGTTGAGGAACAATCTCCCCTGGACTTTGTACTGTGGCTCTTGGGAAACCTGTTCCCTTTGTTAGAGAGAATTATCTGGGTGTATTTTGCGGTGCTGCTCCTCTTTCCCACTGCAGAAGCCAAGAGGGGGTTTTCCTGTGACCCTCCACCAGAAGATCTCAGAGATCTTGGGAGTACAGCCACTGAGACCACAGCCCCACACTTCATACTCAGCATCCAGAAGTCCATCAAAGCCCGGCTCACCTGTCCCTACCAATTTATGGCGCCTGCAGCTTCTGCCCTGGTGGAACTTTGCTGGACTAGCCTGTACCTCAAGAGGTCAAGGTGCCGGTTTGCATCACACACTGATGGTTTCAGGTTGTCCAGCTTTTCTTAGTGCAAGGACCGGAGTGGAAAGTGCCATACCCTTTAAATGTCGGCACTAACTTCAGAGTCTCCTCCACTGGGAGAAGTGTGCTCTTCAGCCATCACAGATATATTAATAAATATTAATATACAACTAATAAATATTAATGCTGGGATATAGAATAATATATTCTCCTTAGCCAAGAAAGGAAGAAATTCCATTCCTTGTGCATCACCATTCTTAAAAATGCTTCCGGTTAATGTTTGATTCTGAGACATTGAGGACGTGAGCCCAGCCTCCTCGCACTACCTCCGACCAAGGTTCATAGGACTGAGTGACCACAAGTCCCCAGGGGAGACATCCTTGCAGTGACACCATTCAGCTCTCCCACTGGCTGTAGATTCAGCCTGTGGGACTCATTCCCGGCCCCAAGACAGGAAAAGTGTGAGACTCAACGAGTGAGGAAAAGCCAGCCCCCAGTGTCCCGAGAGGAAGCAACTCCACAGGCAAAGTGTTGCCTGGTCATTAGCTGAGCCAAGGGTGTTCTCAGGTTGCTCGAGATCAATCTGGTTTCCATTTGCCACCGTGGTGGAATGAGCAGCAGCTCGGAGTCCCCTCTGTGGCCTCAATTTGGCCAGGTCCCCTGGAGCGCTGACGGGCGGGACTCCCCTTCACCTGAACGTGCCCGTGAAGGCTCTCTGGGCTCTGTGGGTTCTGGGAGGAGGGGTCACAGAGACACCCCCTGCAACGGGCAATTGTCAGGCCCTGAACACCTTCATGTTTCACCCCACCTCAGTTCTGTGAGTTTCTTTCTTTACAAAAGAAGACTGATTTACACACAGGGAAATTCACATTTTTAGGGAATAGCGGGTACCAGCTTGCATGGCTGCATTCCTTCCAGGCAGGAACTGAAGCAAACAGCTTAGAAGCCTCAGAAAATGTGCCTGGGCTCCATTTTCTAGACACAGGGCTGGAGGAGAGTCATGGGGCATCAATGCAGGCCTGCGTACTTAGAGAAAAACGGCTGATTTTCCCTTAAGTATTTAACAAACACATCACGATATGCTTGGAAGTAAGTCACTGAGGGGTCCCAAATATGCAACCAGGTTTCCAAAACTTCATACCATCTAAGTTGATATTCTGAAAATAAAATCTCCGTACTTAAAAAATGGCAGTAAATGATCAGCAGAAAAACCGAACCTCGGGCATGCCCTTAACGCTTCAGGCGAACAGTGTTTGAAATTCACGATCAGGAAAATCTTGTTTTCTCAGAGCATCCCCCAGACCCAGGGGGACCTTGAGCTGGGAGCAGCGGGGACACCAAGGCTTTGTTGAGTTGGTCAGTGTGGGGAAGCGCCAGGGCTGCGATCAGTGCAGGTGCCCTCGCAGCCCTGGTCCCTGGAAACCTACTCAACGTCTCCCCCGGGTTACCTGTTCATGTTTTCTGTCCCCTTCCATCGCCTTTCATTTTTATCTCTCTAAGGGTGGTGTTTTGTGAATCGAGTTTCTGGGGCCCACCCGCGCAGGCAGTGTGCCGGCGAGTAGCCATGGGTCCCCGTGCGCCCGAGGGCGGTTCCACCCTGGGTGTCTGGGACAGAGCCAGTGAAGGTCCAGCATGTTTCCCTCTGGATGGAGAAAACAAGGTTTAAATGTCTGTGCCTGGCTTTCTTCTAAACTTGAAATTACTGTTGATGAACTCGCTGTAAAGAAACCTTGGTAACGTGTGCAATAATTAGTAAAAAAATAAATGTGTACTTAAGTATTAATGAAATAAATATTTAGCAGGTTATTTGGGATCTTTGCTATATCCTCAGATGTTTAAAAAATAATGAGGGGTTATTAAAACTTCCAACTCTGACTCCATGGAAAGATGTTCACAATGCAACCTCCTAAAATCAGAAAAAGGATTTGTTTCCCAGGGTGAGGTTAGGCCAAATGACATACCGGAGGCTGGGGACAGACGTCCTGGACAGAGGCCGGGGCAGAAAGATGGTGCACCCTGGTTTCTGAGCGCACCCCCGGCTGTTACAAACTAAGGGTTCAGAACAGGGAATTATAACTCCATAAGACCTCGGGTCAGAGAAGAGGGTCCGGCTCTGAGCTCGGGCTTCGAGGAAGAGTCCAGTGCAGGACCGCGTGGCAGAGCCCGGCAGGGGAGGCACCCTGTTGGCTGCCCCAGGGCGGATGGAATCGGGACCGTGGAGAAGCCAGAGGAAGGTGCGCCCAGGGGAGCCGTCCTCTCTGCCAGCACTCGGAAGCCAGGACATCAGGGTGCTCGTGGCTCCCCAGGCCCTGAGCCTGAGGGTCAGCACCAAGAAGCAAACAGACCCGGACCCCCTCCATGGCGGAGGCAGCCCAGAGCCCGCACGCTGCTCACATGCAGCTTGGTGCAGAGTCTGGGCGAGGTTGTCGTCAGGGTCCAGACTCTACAGACTGGGGGGTCTCCCCGCAGGTGCTCCTGCAACCAGTGCATGGGGGATGCTGGAGGCAGGCAGCCCCAGTCCCTGGAACAGACAAGGGGCCTCTGAGCATTCACCGCTACTAGGGTTTGGCAAAGACCTGCTTGTGATTCTCCTAGGTGACCCCCTCCTCCACTGCAGGAGGAGGGACCTGTCAGCCCCCTTTCTAAGCCCTGCCACAGTCTGAACCTGGTGCTAAGTGGCCACAGGTAAACCCTGTCCCCTGGCTGTGCCTTTCCATCTGTAAGGGTCCCTCTCCCATAGCCCGGGATGGGGGAAGAAGTCCCTGGAGCTCCGAGAGGCTAAAAGACCATGGCGGTGCTCTTCTGCCCAGAGAAAGGGGTCTGTGCATGCTCCGTCCGTCCTTGGGGTCCCTCTGCAAACCCCAGGACCCAGGCACTTAGGACACATGTGTTAACGCATTTGAAACTGTTTACCTAACAGTTTCCAAGTCACAGTAATGAAGCCCACGGATGCCACCAGCCTGGACGGCCGCAGGCACACGCACACGCACGCACCCTGCTCGGAGCTCACTTCTGCAGAAGCAAACTGCGCGGTTCAGCCCGCGTGTGTGCACTAACGTTCCTTTCTTTTCTTTTCTTTTGGCCATGAAGGGTTCCCACCGATTTAAAAACCAATAAAGTGGGAGGAAAAAACGTCAGGGCTCGTCGTGGCTGACCGGCGGCAGTGGTCATATTGGAGGGAAGCCTCCTGCAGCATAAAGTGTCATTAATTTAAAAAAAAGTGTTCTATGGGCTACAAAATGATCAGTTTTTACTTGGAGAGACAGTGTAAAGGCAACATGTGTCAGTAACACTGGTGTGAAGACCGTCAGACCAGACACTGGATAGGATTCCGAGAAACACCAGAGACTCCTGTTTCCTTGCTTTTTTCTGCCTAAAAAGGGAAAAACATTAGTAGAAGGAAGACTGAAGTTGGATGAACAGTGGCCTCCACGCCCATAACCTTCAGCGTCCCACTCACCTGGAGCGCGCCTCTACCCATAATGCACTAAGTGGATGATTAAAAAGGAATGGGGGGCTTAACCGAGGGTTCGCACGGGGTCCCGCGAGCCCCGCGGAGCACTGAGCCGTGCATCGACAGCTGTCTCCACACAAGCCCGACATTCTTTATTTATTTGTTATGAAATATTTATGGGTGTTATGAAAGGTTTAAAATAATGTGTCTGTCCCTCTCTCCCCTCTGTCTCTCCCCTCTGCTCAGCACACTGCTTTCCAATGCATAAATAATTCTGGGCTCCGGACTGGGGGACAGCACATTAAGGTGTGGAGTATCTGCTGTATCACATTTTTTCTGCCTGAGAGAAAATACCATTCCTAGTAATTTTCTACACTTATACAATCGGCGTTGACAGTAAATAATTGATGTATGAATTTAGGACTAAACTCCAACACAATATGACTTTATGTCAAGGGTTACTCCCAGCAGATTTTGAGCTAAATCATCTTGCAAAATGGGTTCTTTCAGGGGGAGAAAAAAAGCTTTTTGAAATTATTTTAATGGAAAACTGGGACCTTCGTGCAGCTCTTCTTTTGATGAGGTCTTGCTTTGCATGGCTGGTAATAAAACGGAGCAATCTACCCATTATGAGATTGGAAATGTTTCATTTGTGATCACAAATGGATTTTTTTAAAGACTGACACAAGCTGTTTTTATTCAGCTCATCCTTTTTTGTCTTTTTTTCCTCTTCTTCTTTCTGTGTGTGTGTGCATGTGTGTCTGCGTGTGATTGCGTTGGTGTGTGGTAGGCGGCCCTCTGCTTTTCATGCTAGAATCTTCCATAGAAAGTACAATTATGACTTAAATTACAAGCTGGATATATTTGCAACTTAAAGATATATAACCAGCAGAAAGGGTTCAGACAAAGCGCCACACATCCCCTCCCATCACTGCAATTAAAATCCTTTTCATCATGAAAAGAAAGCGGTTAACCGCGGACCAGGATGGGGAGAGCAGATGAGGGAGAGAGAAACCTTTCATGCGGTGGCCTGCGGAGAAACGCGGTGCAGCCTCGCGGCTGCGGCCCAAGGCCGGACGAGCAGATCAAAGGAGACAGAGTAGGTGAGGGATCCAGAGCGAAATTCTCCGTTTGTCTCACGGCGCTTTGGGGGAACGGAGATCTGGAGCGATCAGAAATCCTTATGTAAGTTCATTTTTGCTGAGACGGAGAGACAGAGGCTGGTGTTGAAAGCCAGGCCCTCGTGGCTTCGATTCGCTCTCACCTCCCTGATTATTTTCTCCCGTGTTTTCAGTTGTGCAAGCTTTGGTGTCTTCATTTCCGGACCCACTGTTCTTTGGAAAAATTCAGATCTTCCACATAATGATTCTAATTGAATTTATAATGTAAATGAAGAGATATGATAGAATCCGAAACTTTCTGAAGAAAAAACCTCCTCACAGCAAGCGCTCCACTGGACTGCGAAGTCCAAAGTCACAGGTCCCGGCCCGTGCCCCGCGCTCGCTCTGGCCTCCCCTGCGGTCCCGCTTCCCGTCTGCTCCCCCCGTCTGCTCCCCCCGTCGTCACGCAGAGGAGGCAATGGCTGTCACTTCATTCCATAGGTGGCACTCACGTCTCTATGCACGCAGTTCTAAGAAATTCCAGACGAAGCACTGGTTTGCAAAGCACTTGCTCTCAGAGAGGGGTACTTATTTCTGAAAACACGACACAGATTCCAGTAAAGGGAACTTGGAGACAGCGTTCGTAACTAGGGCTATTTGGCTCATGCCCCGATTTGGGATGGCCCTGAGAATGCTCGTCAATGGGTCTCAGCGGGCAACTGTCCAGCCGGACCATGGGTGTGTGTGAGCTCCACGTGAGTGTGTTGTTGGGTATGTGTCTGCAGGGTTCATACGGACACAGCAAGTTTTCACAAAAAAAGCTTTACTTAAAATATCCCTGCTTGAGTGGGTGCGTGAGTGCGGCATCTGCAGGGCTGGCCTCGAGCACGTTGTGGGTGCCTGCTCCCTCCCGCTGGCCTCAGAGCCCGAGAGTGTGTGCGTGTGTGTCTGCAAGGACTAGACGTCTGCATATGTGTCGGCGAGGAATGGATTATGTATGTGCATGTGTGTGTGTCAGCAAGGACCAGATGTATGTGTGTCAGTGAGGATAGGGGTGTGTGTGTGTGTGTGCGCGCGCATGCGTGTGTGTGCATGTGTGCCGGGGAGAACCAGTAGGTCTTGGGTGCTGGAAGTCCACAGATGCGAAGGTGTCGACGTCATGATTTCTGTAACAGTTTCCTCCTCAAGCTGGAAAGGAGGATCTGGATCTCGAGACTCTCTGACCCTTAGAGATGGTCTTGTCTGATGGTTTTGCTTTGTGTGTGCAGAAGCCCACAGGACACCAGCTGCTTCCCCTTGATTGCAGGCTGTTAAATGACAGGGCACAGGTGACATCGAGCTGTCAGACTCCAGGATATTCATCTAAGAACCCCCTGTGTCAGACAGAACTGGGGGGCTCCAGCATGGCCCCACCTAGTGCTGGGACTCGTGCCTGGCCTGGAGCGCCCACCGCAGAGGTCTGACTGCCCCTGAGGCCCCTGTCGGGGAGAGGGGAGACGTTCAGCCCCAGGGCTGTAGCACTGCACCACTCAGCTCTCCGGAGCAGACAGAGTGGTCTCAAGGCCCTTCGCTTGACCCCCGTGGGCCAGCCAGGGGACCAGAGAGAAGGCGCCAGAGGTCACGAGTCTGTGTTCAAGGTCACTGATGCTGAGGTGAGCATTTCACTGGGAAGAAGACTGTTCCCTGAGGTCTGGCTCCTGAGGCCAAGAAGTGGGGAGGTTTGGATGTGCAGACTGATGCCGCCGGGCCCTCCCTGTGCTGCCAAGGCTGCGAGCCACGGCAGCCGCCACGCACCATGACGGGGAATGTCCGAACGTGCATGAGTCTCTGTGTTTGGTGGGGTGACACTTGGGAGCTCCCCCAGGGTGCAGGAAAGCAGCCCCCCGGGTCTCACCAGCATGAGGTGGGCATACGGTTATCCCAGGGCTGTCTGGGCCCTGAGCCTGCGTCCCCACCACCGGTGACAGGCTGGACACACTGACTTGGCCTCCAGGGGACACTGGCCGCCTCCCTGCATGGTGTTTCTGGGTGGAAAGTGATGGCCTCGTTTTAAGCCAAACAAACTTACACCCTCCCTTAGACAGCGGCACCGTCCTCATGGGGATCCCCGCCGGCTGCTCCCCAGACTGGAAGGGATTAGCCAGTCCAGAGAGGTCACCTGAGCCGGCTACACTCACGAGGGCTCGCTGCCGCCGTCCTCTTCACTCCCCGTGTTCCTGGACGCCTTCCAGAGGCCTGGCCGGAGGCAATGGAGGCTTCGGGAGTGGTTTTCCAGCGCAGTTGGGCACAGGGCAGGCATTCCACTGAGCAGCCTGCGCCCTCTGCCCCGGAGCCCCTGCCCGACTCCCAGGCTCTAGGGGAGCCCTTGTCGCCTCCCCTCGAACACCGCCCTGGAGCTGGGCTTGTCCTCCACTGTCCCTCCCAGCATGCCTGGGACGCGGGTCAGAGCCACTGGACCGAGTTGTGGTGCTGCTGGTGTGCAAGGGAGTGTGTGTGTGTGTGTGTGTGTGTGTGTGTGCGCGCGCGTGCTGTGTGTGATGCGTGGACACACGTGTGCCGGTGCGTGGCGTGTACATGACTGCAGCCATGGTGCAGGAGGTTGCAGGGCCTGGAGGCGCCTGTCCCCACCCCGGGATCTCCTGAGAGCCCGATTCCCTCTAACCGGCAGCCGCAGGGCCGTGGGGTGACTGGCCCCTGTGTCTGCGGTGCCCAGGGCTCCCATCGCCGTGATGGAGCAGTTGGCTGAGGCCGCCTCTCACGGCCCGTTTCTTCTTTCTCTTTGCAGGCGTCAGCAGGAAAGCCATGTGAGGGGCTGTGGGGTGCTGCCCCATCCGGGGGCTGTTCTACTTCCAGGAGACACTGGGCTGCTGTGGGACAGGCTGGGGCCAAGCCCTGAGGGGACACCCACCTTGCAGGTGGGGCAGCGCCCCGACAAGGGAGCTTGTATCTGTGCGGCCCCTGGTCAGGCACCCCAGGGCCCCCTCGCCCTCTCAGAAGTCCCCCCTGACCTCCCTCTCTGCGGCTGGCCCCCTCCCGGTCCAGCCCTGACTCTCCTGGTGCAGCTGGCGGCTACCTGAGTTCCGTGAGCCTCTAGCAGTCTGCTCGCTCCTTGCCACCCCGCCGCGCGGGGGCCACGGCTCACGGACGTCACCCTGCCTCCTCTCTCTCCACTGCTGTTCCGCGACATCAGCCTGAGTCTGGCCCTGGCAGGTGCTCGGCTGTGACAGTAAGTGTGTGGATGGCGATACCAGCTGGAGGAGGCGATCCCTGAGCACTGGACCCCGCGCACAGGGCGCTGCCCAAGAAACCAGGGCCCCATTACCACGTACTTCAGCACCTCCCAGAAGGACAGTGGAAGCAGGGGCACCCCTGGGGCAGCTCACACAGCACCTTTCCCAACTTAAACCCGGGGTCCGGGGACCATTGTGAGAGCCCAGAGCTGGCCCGGCAGCGTGAGGAGCTGCCTCGTCCGTGGGACTGGACCACGCACCCTGCTCCAGTCCCCGTGTGGGTCTGACACTCCCCATGCCCTTGACTCAGCCTCGACCCTGGGCTCAGCTCTCACGCAAAGGGAGGCTCAGAGGAGTCTGCGTCTGGAGTCCAGGCTCTCGTGGTTTTGTAGAAAGACCTTCCTCGGGGTCACTGTGGGGAAATCTGGCTGACAAGTCTCCTGGGGCAGTTTTTGTGGCCTGGGACCCTCCGTGCTCTGTTCTTAGCTCAGGAGGTCCGGCGTCCGTGGGGTTCTGTGCTGTGCCAGGTGTTCCTAGGGACAACGTGGTGCCCGCTGACCATGGCCGACGCTGCTCCTCTGTTTCCGCTCGGATGCACACGGAGATGAGCTCGATGGGGACCCGCAGCTGGGCTGGCCACGCCTTTCTTTCAGTGGGCAGGGCGGAGCCCCCGCCAGCCTGCCTGGGACCCCTGGGCAGGAGCGCCTCAGGGCGGGGGCAGAGCTGCTCAGCACTCTGCGGACACCAGACGGAGAAATTACGCAGGATAGCGACAGCCTCAGAAGTCACCGAGCGACTCCCAACCAATTTTCTCAAAAGTTCACTTTGCTGCTGCTCGGATGGACAAAGTGTGGCATTAAAAGGTTCTGTCCGAGGGAAGGGTGGTCAGTGGCCCGGCCCACTGAGTTTTTAAAACAATCGTACCTTCTCGCTCCCAGAAGCTGATGCGTGGGTGTCAGGGCAGCGAGGAGGAGACGGTGTCGGGGTAACCCTGTCCCGTGGGGGCTGGCACCTCGTGGCACGTCCCAGGAGCCACAAGCGACCCAATTAACAAAGGTGATACAGCTCGGTGACGCAGGCACGCACTCAGAAGGAGGCATCCGGGGAGCGCCGGGGAGCGCCGGGGAGGCTGCCCTAGCAAGCCTGCTATTTTTAATTCTTTGGAGAACCAATTCAAACAGAAAATGTAATCAAACGTCTGTAACTAGAGCACCAGGAAGCCCTCCAGCCCTGCACACGCACCTTCCTTTGCTCAGCGAATTACCAAGGAGCCGTTTGTCAGGTAAAGCATCCGACATGTTCACGGTTTGCAGCCATGAAGTTGTCAGTCATCACCTCCCTGAGCATGACCCCGTGCTCAGCTCTTGATCTTGATGATTTGCAGAGTGAGGCTGGGCTCCTGGGAGAGCCAGCCCACCGCCCCAGGGTCCTGCTGTCCTGGCCACCGGGCCCGGGCCTCGCCTGCAGGCACACAGTGCTCTCAGACTGGTTTCGGGGCACCGTCGGGGTCCCACATGGGGTGGTGGTCGTGGAGCTTCTGACGTAAGAAAGTCAGATCAGGGTCCTGGTGCTCAGGGGCTCACGTGCAGAGACCCCCGGCCGCGTATCAGACCGAGCCTTGGGTTCTGTAGAACCGTGTGCCGTGGCCATCTTCGGCTGGAAGCTGAGGGAAGAGCACGGGGCCCCCATGGCCCCTTCGAGCTCATCCTCCCACAAAGACTGTCCCCACTCGGGGCAACCCCGCAGGTCCGCACACTTGGTTCCTTGTGCACAATGAGCAGGAAAGGCTCCATGGAGAAGTGGTAAGACAGGAGGGTGTGTGCTTGTGCGTGTGGCTGCGTCGGCCCGAGAGGTGAGGGCTTATACCCGGGCGGGTTCTCTGGAGCCGAAAGCGCGTCTGCAGTGAGCTCTCTGAGCAGCGGAAAGGAAGCTGTTTCTGCGCTTGTCCAAAGCCTGGTCTCCCGGTGCGCGTGGCCAGGGAGCTCCATTTGCTCCTGTTCAAGCCACGGGTTCTTCAAAAAGAGGCTGCTGAGGTCGGCCTGCGGCTGAGACCAGACCATTGAGGAGCTCAGGCAAGCGCAGGGTCAGCCGCAAGGGTTAAGTGGAAATGAGTCTAAAAAAAACAAAAGCAAAACCCAAACCCAAAAATCTTCTTGGGCACTTCCAGGCAGAGTATGTTCCCCAAACTTCTCTACCCTCTTCCGGGGGTAGAGAAGGTTCTCTAGAGACAGGTTCTCCGCCCTGCTTCTCCGCCGTGCACTGAGCAGGGACACGGGAGCCCCTGGGAAGCCTTCCGGAACCTGCAGAAGTAGGATTCTTCATGCAAACGTGTGGCTGCTGCAGCCGCCATGGGAAAGGGGCGCCCTGGCTCGTGGGGTGTCTGAGGGAGGCGCCCTCCAGGGCATTCCCGGACCCAAGTCCCAGGACAAGCAAGAGGGAAGCTAGGGTCTGGCAGAGCTCGGGGGCCCACAGTGGCCAGCCGGCAGCTGGTCAGGAGACAGGCATTTCCCAGCCTCCTCGTGGGACGCGCATTGGCCAGACCGCAGACAACCATGATTTAAGACGAGCACATATGGATAGAGCAGAAAAACCTCCACGGCACTCCCGGTTGGATTTTTTTTTTTTTTAATGCTTATTTCTAAATGAACACAACCTACTGCAGAACTCTTTAATGTAATAAAAATATAGCTCAGGGTCAGGTGTGAAATTAATGACACAAATTCGAAGTGTTAATGCTCGGTGGGGGGCACCGACTTCAATGAAGAAACGATCTCTGTAGCCAGACACGAGCGGATAAAGACAGAAGCACACGAGCAATTCCGACAGCAAGCTGTTCCTGAGGAAATTATGGAAACATGTATAAAATATTTATTTTTAATAAGATGAATGTCCTATTTCTTAAAACTGAAATAAGATTAGACTCTTAGCTTATTATCAAAGCAGAGCCATGATTGCAAGCGCAACCTCTTCATGTGGATGGAAATGCTAATTTTATTATCTTAATTGGTACAGCTCTGTTTCTCGTCTATTTTATTCTTTTTAAAGTTAAATAAGTAGCAATAAGAAAGCTTTGGGGTTTCATTTCTACAAAGTGAGACCTACGGTACCAGATACCCAAGTAGGACATTCAGTGGGTCCGGTAAGTCTGAGGTCAGAACAGTTTCTGCACCACAAGGACACCTCGCGGACTAGTGGGGCTTAGAGGAGGCCGCGCCGTTCTCCGATGCATGTCTGTCATGCGCATCACTATCTGCTCGTCACTTTGTAGGTGACGCCCTCCAGGAAGATGAGACTGACCCTGCGCCACCTTGGAGGGGATCCTTTTAGAGAAGGGCGAGAACCAGCGTCATCACGTGCAAAGTCTCGTCCTCCTGTAGGGCTTGGGCACATGCAGGTGTGTGAACGGCGGGTCGGGCAGCAGAGCGAGGCAGCCCGTTCCCCCACCGCTGTCATGCATGCCGATGTGGAGGGCTCAGGGACTCAGCCTCTCGGCCCGGGTGGTGGAGCTGGGCTCTGGACCTGGCAGAAGTCCACCAGGCAGTGGTCCAAGATGCGTCAAAGGGCACACGGCCAAGGGCATTTGCAGCAGAAGAGTCCGTCTCTGAGAGCCTGAACAGAACGCACTGGAGGCGGAGGGTCAAATGCATTCAGGACACGGGTGACATGAAGCCAGTAGAGGACCATTTTAGAGGATATTTAAGGAAATTGCAAAAGTGACAACTATACACTGAGACGTAAAAAAGGTAATATGGAAGCAGTATATGTAACACAGCTCCGCTCATCGCAGACCCGCTTCTCTGTGTGTACAGGGTGCGTACGGGCCGCAGGGGCACGTGTGCTACGGAAGCATAAAGACACATGTGGACACTCATGCCCTCGTGCTCTGAAATGGCTGGTGGGAAAAGTAAATATAACAGTTCACCTGTGACCGATTGACTGATTTTTAAGAGAGGGAAGGCAGGAGGGCAGAGGGAGTGAGAGAGTCTTTTTTTTTTTTAAATTAAGGATTTTTATCTATTTACTGGAGGGTTAGAGAGCTTGGGGTGGAGGGGCAGACCCCCCGCTGAGCAGGGAGCCGGACGCGGGACTTGATGCCATGACCCTGAGATCTCGACGTGAGCCAAAATCAAGAGTCGGACCCTTCCCTGGTTGAATCATGCGGGAGCCCGATCTGTGATTTAGTTTTATGTTTGTCTTTTTACCTTTTCCCAATGAAAATTTCTACAATAAATTCAGGTTTTTTCCATAATTTGAAAAGTCACAAATCTTAATACATATTAAGAAACGTTACACGAGGGGCGCCTGGGTGGCTCAGTGGGTTAAGCCGCTTCCTTCAGCTCAGGTCATGATCTCAGGGTCCTGGGATCGAGCCCCGCATCGGGTTCTCTGCTCAGCGGGGAGCCTGCTTCCCCCCCCCTCTGTCTGCTTGTGATCTCTCTCTGTCAAATAAATAAATAAAATCTTTAAAAAAAAAAAAAGAAATGTTACAGGACTACAGAATGAAGGGGTCACCACAGCCATCTAGACTCTGCCAGTATTTTCTTAAAAAAAAAATGCACAAGTTTAACAGATAAAAATGCTATTTCTGGATTGTTTATTTTTTATTAACGTGGTTACTTGTAAACCTGTGTATGCTCTGCTCTGCTGACCGGCTCTCTCTGTGCTGTACACGAAATGCTGAGCATTTCGTCTTACTTAGTATTTTGTCTTACTAATCGATAAGAGAATTTTTTAATCATATCTGTTTCAATACTTTCTCATTCTGTCTGCCACTTGGCATTATTTTTTAAATGTGTGAGTGAATTAATTGTTTATATGGGCAAATGTATTAAGTATTTGCATTTTTCTTTTTAAAATCTTATGTATTTGGAAAGTCCTTCTTCATCAAAAGATTGGTGGCCCCATTTCTTTCTAGTGTGCATGCGTTTGTATGTTTTTATGTTTAACTTTTAAACTATCTTGTGGGGCACCTGGGTGGCTCAGTGGGTTAAGCCTCTGCCTTCGGCTCAGGTCATGATCTCAGGGTCCTGGGATCGAGCCCCACATCGGGCTCTCTGCTCAGCGGGGAGCCTGCTTCCTCCTCTCTCTCTGCCTGCCTCTCTGCCTGCTTGTGATGTGTCTGTCAAATATATAAATAGAATCTTAAAACAAACAAACAAACAAAAACTACTTTGTCATTATGATTACTAATGCCCCACTTATTTGTAAGAACTAATCATCACGTATTAAATGCTAATATCCATAGTCTAGGAGGTATGTGTGTTTTCCTCATTTGTATATTTTGACATCAAAGCCAAACTTTAATAGTAACTATAACCTTAAAACATGTTTTACAGTCTTCTAGATTACATGACCTTTCTTGATGAGAGAGCGAGCGCGACGGAGGGTGACGGACGAGGTACGGAAAGGAGAAAAGGAGAGAAACAGTTTTTTGTGTTTACGCTGTTACTTCACATACATTTTTGGAAACACTGTGTCACATTACTGCCCACTTACTTCCCGTGCTAATTTGTTACATTAAAACTACACAGTTTCTATTTCTTCCTCGACTCAATTTCTTCTGTGTCGTCCAATTTATAAAAATACTTTTCTTTACATGGGTCCCACTCATTTCTTCATAGATACACATGGATGTGTATTTGTTTGGTTTGATAAATTGATTTTCTTCTCCCCATCACATCTTCTAAGTGATCATTTCAGTTAGACATGAAAGCCGTCGATCTGGTGACATTATTAGCACATGACTCTACCCAGTGCTCTGCTGTCCCATGTAACGTGTTATTTTTGGTTGACTCTTTGGCAAAGGTCACAAGATTGGCCCCTTTCAGTTCAGTCCCTTTGCCCGTTGTTTCTGATCTATAGTGTTTCATTAAGTCATAATGTGTTTCTTTACTTCAAAGTAGATGAGACGCCACAGAGAGGGCATCACCCGTATTATACAATTTAACCCTCAGACCCCCCACAAAAAGGAGCTTACAAAGGACAGTGCCCCCCAGTTGCAGGGCTGGTTGGTGGCCAAGGCAGAGGTCGGACTCCAGTGGACCTGAGGTGTGAGCACCTGCCGGTTCCTGGTGTGCAGGGGCAGTGGGGGAGGGTGGGGAGGCCTCTGCCCTTCCTTGGGTTTTAGGTGAGATTCTCTGCAGTTTTGCTGTTAATTGTGTTGATGCTGGGTTGAGGCAAATATTCGTCATTGGAAGAAATACACATTCTTTAGAGTTTTCTAATAAAAATACTCTATAGAGTTTTAAAATTAATGATATGAACCAATTGCACATTGCTAATTAATAATATTAGCATATTATGTAACGTATTATGTTGTATCCTGTACTACTACCGTTTCTATATGTAATAAATGAACATGTTCTTGAGCTTGCCATTTGCACATCGGTTATGAAACTATACAACTTCCTGACACTTAATCTGTTACAGTGATATCATGTATTAAGAGATTTACTGTTAATTAAGTCATCTTATTTTTCTGATAAATACATTTTGATCTGTTGATTTGTTGAATTCAATTTATTAGCATTTTACCCAGTGGCATGCTGGCAAGATATCCAACTCTCTGAAAAATCATATGCATAGATATGCATACGTAAGTTTTTAAACACATTTTAATGATGTAAAAGATAAAGTAGAATAGCAACAAATAATAGTAAAGTGTGTAGTGCTCTGTATGGTGAGTGCCATCAACGACTTCTCAGGATATTTTGTTGGATTTGCTCTATGCTTGACTGTGCAGCCAGTCCACGGCTGGAACGACCCTCAGTCCCAGCACGAGTGGGACGGACGCTGGTTGACCTTGTGCTGGAGCGTTGCTGTTGGGCCACGATGTGGGCACCGTCTCTGCTGAACGGGCGATGGTCTCCAGGAGCTGGAACACCAGGAGAGCCTTCCCTCCCTGCGTCGTGCTACCCACGACAAAATGGCTAGGAAGTGGCACGGGCTTAGGTTTACTATGCATTTTTGACATCGGTAAGTCCAGACGGTCAACAAAACCGAACAGCTCGCCAACACCTCCCCAGTAGTAGCTGCCCCTGCCTGCGGGCTAGAAATGCCCGGCGGCGGCCGACGAGCTGCCCACATGAGCTCGCGGGCATGAGCCCATCGGCCGGCCCTCCACCAGCGGGCGCGAGGGCTTAGCAATTACGTAAGCAACTTAGTTAGGCAGTGAGCAGGTCTTCCTATCTCCTCTTAAATATAATTTATCTAATTCTCTACAGCTCACTTTCTAATAGTGGCCGTTTTCGCAACGGGCTTGCCCCAACGCTAACAGCGGAGCAGGGTGTCCTGGCTGGCACGACGCACACACGACCCCGAGCTTTGCTCGCCTGTGTCTCCCTTGTTGGCTTTTCCTGCCCAGATTGTTGTTATTTTTGCCATTTGGACAATTGGCTTTCAATTGTCTTTCTTTCAACTGTGTTATAATTTATATGGCATTGGAATAAAATGCTTCTTAGAATTTTAAAGGTATTACTCAATAAATGCACCTTGTTGAAACAATGGCAGAAAACCTGATACTTTGAGTTACATCTGTCATTACTTGGTCACCTCCGAGTTCCTTCATCTTCTATTATCTTTGGTCACGTTTATTTACTAGAGGATTATACATCGTGCTGATGTGTTAGAACGACCCTGTCCTTACAATTGTGGTCTTCCTTCATGAGATCCTGGAGGCTCTCCAGCGGCCCCCAGCCCACCGCACCGGACTTGGGGTGGTGCTTCACTTAGATCAAGTACACATGGGGCTCGGCCATGGAGAAGTCACAGCGAGGCATCAGTATCTTAGGCTTCCATTTGTAAAACAGAGTATTTTACCTTATGTGGGTGGGCAGAACATGACCGAAGAAATCAGTGATGTTTATGAAAACCTAGGGAGGAAGCCCCAGGCCTTTTTGGGTGCAGTGAGGAACCGACTGGCCCCCCCATCCTGCATGGGTGGGCTCTTGCTGAGAGACTTCTCCAGAACCATGGCCCTCGTATCTTCCAGAATCAGTGCCACTGAGCCTGGCACAGGGAACACAGGGACCTCTATGAGTGGCCCAGAGCTGACGGTCTGGCAGGGAGGGCGCGTGGATCCAGGGGAGTGACTGGCTTGTGGCTGTTCTCACCAACTCACATGGACAGACCAGCGCCCACCAACACGTTCAGCCTCACTGAGCTCTTAGAAGCTGCTCAGAGCCGCACTCTTGGGGCAAACGGAAGTCGGATCTGAAATAATTATTGGAGTCATTCTAGATGGCCAGGTTTTATTCTGACAAACTGTACCCACGTGACACATTTACAAGACTATTTTCAATAAGCATTTGCTGTAATTTACTGCACAGATGTATTGCACGTCAACAACAGCCTGCAGGAGGCGTGACGCAGCCAGTCCCAGGTCCCAGCAGGTCGGCTCCCACTGCAGGGCCAGAGCCCTCACCTGTCGCCGTGTCGCCAGCAGCGTGGAGGGGTCGCAGGGAGCCAGAAGGACTAACCCCCTTAGTCCACAGGGGTGTCCTTTAACTTGACCTGGAGTGGCTTCCTCATCTCTAAGGCTAATTGCCTTTCAGTACGGACAGGCTGTCCTGAAGCGCACAGAGGAGTGGGGAGGACCGTCCAGGCTCCCTTGGCCAGGAGAGGGGCAGGGGCTGCCAGAGACAAGGCACTTACGGGGATTAGCATCTCCCAGGGGGCTTCTGAAAGCCTGTGCGGGGGAGCAGCTGGGGCCCCTCCCTCCGGAATTTATTGAACAAAGTGACCCCTTTCTTCCCTAAAATACCTGCAAGAAGCCGTGAGGTTCAAAGGTCCGTGCTCCTCCCTGCTTGGTGTTCACAGTAACCAACCCGACTCCTGGCCCCTGCAGACCGGCCTTGGCCGTGGAGACGCTGGGTGTCGGCAGAGAGCTCCTGGTCTTACGCAATAGGGCCTTCCAGCAAGCGAAGTCAAGCAATTTCTCTCCGACCTCCTGTGGCCCAGTGTCCCCAGTGGGATGTGCTCCATCTCCCAAGATGCAGGCAGCAGCTGTGGGGCGACCCAGCCTTGTAAGGGGGGAGGGGGCTGCCTTCCAGGAGCGGCCCTGGGCCAGGCCGGAGAGGCCGGGTCCTCCGGGGCCCCCAGCCCCAGAAGGGGGAGTTGATTCTCACGCCTGGGCGCTGGTGTGGGGACTACGGTTCTCGACGGTGCTTTTGGGAGTCAGGTGGTCGGTGGTCCCCGGCCCAGCCGCGGTCTCCGGGGGCCCGAGCCTGCCCCCTGCCTTTCCCGCGCCCTCCCCCCGCCCCACCTCGAAGGCCCCTTCTTCATCTCTCTTCTTCCTCTGCTTGCTTTCTGGGCGTCTTAAAAATAATGTTTGCACATCTTTCTCTTTAGCCAAGGAAGCCCGAGGACAGCCCTCGTGGGCGCTTCTGTGGGACTCTCCGCTCAGAGAAGGGCAGACGCCCTCGCCGGCCGGGCCTGGCTGCCAATCTATAATGTTCCCAGCCATGATTAATCTGATAAATAATAAATATATCAATCTAGTCTTTTAGACAAGGACAAATTCTTACCAGCAGGGAGGCAGGAGGCCTCCCTTACTGCTGCCTGTAGTGCTGGGATTAATTATTTAATGCTTAATTCTTCGGGAAATGAGAAAGTTTTGATTAATGCTGTCCAGTGTCGCTCCTTGCTTGTTTGATACGTGTCAGATAATTTTTCCTTGGCAGTCACTCTGAAGAAGCCAGAGGCTACTGTCACGGAGATCAGACACCAAATTTCTAGAGATTAATTGAAGAGAAAATGCAGAGGAAAGGCGCACAGGGCCGGCCTGAGGTAACCCTCCTTGGGCTCCTTGGGCTCCGGCCGGGCCGCCCGCCTCGCCGCGTCCTGACCTACGACGCTGGTCCTAACCTTGTGAAAAGCCACATTTGGTTTCCAATGGATTTTCCTTCTCGGCTCCGTCCTGAGTTTGTTTGAGTACGCGTGCGGCTGTGCCAGGGCCAGCAGGCAGGGGCGGGCGGCGAGGTTGTGCGTGTGTCTGTGATTCCGGGCTGGCTCCGGCTGGGCCGGCCGACGGCTCACACCCAGGTCGGGAGCCCGCGCCTCTCCATCTCGATTTCCTGCCAGGGATCACTTCACGGTCTTCCTGCGTCTTCTCTGCAACGTCCCATGTCCCAGAGTTCCGAATCCAAGGCTAAGACGGGATCCCTGACCTCACGCTGTCATACCCGCCCGACCACAGCTCCGAGCACTCCCGTGGGAAGTGGCCGCCTCATGCTCCTTGCCCACCTTGCTGGGAGGTCAGAAGATGCTGGGCCCATGGTGGGGGGAGGCCCGGCGAGGCCCAGGGCTCGTGGCCGGACGCCCCTGCTCCACTCCTGGGCGGCCCCTGCCTGCTCCGCTCACGGGCCGTTTCCCTCATTTGCGTTTGTTGAGCGACGACAGACACAGGACGTGCCCCTCATTTCTGGGGACGTCGGACTCGCGCAGCGCCCACGTGCCTTGTGGAAGGTCCTGACTGTAGTCCAGGCCCCCGTCGCATGTGGGGCTGGAACGGTCTTCCTGGCCGCACCCCATGGTTTCTTCCCTGTGACTTCGGGCCCCCGAGGGTCCCTGCATTCGTGTTTGTCGTCTGCTCTGTGTTTTCACGTTTCCTTGTGTGCGCAATCAGGGTACTTGTCTCTCTCTGACTTCGTTTTTTCGGCTCCAGGCCCCTCTGTGCTGTTGGGAGCACTGTTGAGATCTCTTCTTCACGGCTCAGTAACCGGTTCCTTGGACCCCCCACCCCCCAACTGGGGGTTCTGAGCCCGCTCCAGCTCGAAGCCCTTCACAGGGGTCCCGGGAGCCTCCACAGCCCCCTGCATCCCCCTGGGCCCGTGGCTGCCGATTCCTGGGGACTCGTGGCCGAGGGAGAGCCACCAGCACCTGCGGAGCAGGGGCAGCGGTCAGGGAGGCAGAGACCGCCTCGCCCGCAGGATCCCTGCCTGGGCCGGCCACAACGCTCGCTGTCATTCTCGAAAAGGGGGCAGTGGCCTGTGGTGTGCTCAGGCAAACTGGGCTCAGCCCTGAGCACATGGTGGGAAGTGAGAGCTCGCGCCGTGAACGGGCCGGTGTCGAACCCAGGTTTGCAGCGTGAGCTCAGACCTGGACATCCGGCGGTGGGGAGCAGGGGTTGGCAGAAGTCAGACGGACAAGAGGCGTCCAAGTCTGTGCTGCTGAATGTGAGGGAACCTGACACCACAAGCAGCTTAGGGAGTCGCCCGGGAGGTACAGAAAACACACAAGAAGGGGGCATTCCACATGTTTTGCATGAGGTGGACGTCGAGCACCAGGAGTTAAGAAGTTGACGGGTCTTTTGAGACATCCCCAGCCCCTCGTGGGCCCCACTCGAGCATCTGATGCTGTGGACAAAGGGGCAGGAGGCTGAGGGGGGACCTGAGCCCCACACTCTGCCACTGCCATGGACCCCGCACCCCCAGCTTACAAGCACCTGCCTTCCACGGTCATCTTTGTGCCGCGTGTTGGGTAAAACTTATCATTTCACAGATGAGGGACTTTGACTCAGGAAGGTCTAGTGCATTTCCCAAGTTTGGGCAGTGGGCATGGGTGAGCTGGACCCAGGGCGATTCTCTGACTCGAACGCTTGGCTACCAACACTTGTAACTTAACAGGCAAATGTGGTGGCCCTGTGGCCCCCCTCCCCAGAGGCTCAGACCCTATGGCCTCTTCCACGGTGTACACAGAACATGCCAGGGACACGGGGCCCCAAGGTGTGTGCATGAGGTGCCCGTACCCTGTTGCCTGACGCTACACTCCCGTGGGGGCAGAGGACACGGGGGACCATCTCTGCCCCATGTTCAAGGGCCTGGCCACACCCACTGCTTCTCCAGGAGTCCCCGCGCCCCTCGTGTGGCCTGAGTGCGGGTCACCAGGGCCTCCCTGAGGTGGGTCCCACCTGCCCTCCTCCGCTGGGCGTGGGCATGAGTGTGCGGGAGAGCTCTCCGAGACGGGTCGGGGGCCGCTGCCGGCGCAGGCTCTCCTGTACTTCAACACAGAGTTAGTGCGGGCGTCTTCATTTTCGTTTCCCCGCAGTGGGAGCGTCTGTGTGTGCAAGCAGCGTCCGCACCCCTCCCGTCTGAGCACCGCCGGGGCCGCGACCCCACCACGGGACAAGCCCGGGCCCGTGGTGGGTGCTCTGTCCAGCCCGGAAGCCCTTTCAAAGGGGAATTTGTTTAGAAAATTTGTATTTTCTGCTGCTTTCTTCTTGAACCTATTTGCATTTTAAATAATTAAAACATTAAAACTGAAAAATTTATAAATGAGAGCTGCTAAGAGGAATCCTGCCCGGCAGACAATAGAAAGGAAATTATTTCCCTGCTCAGTTTGCCTTAATGCTCTGCCGCTCTCCCCCGGCGCCTCTCCTCCGCGGCCCAGGGTGCACACGGGCAGGAGCACAGGGAACACAGCGCGGAGGCCGGACAGGGTCCGCCAGCAAAGCCCGCACGCAGCAGGGACAGACGTGGCAGCGGGAGCGCACGGGCTCCGCGTCGGTGCGCTCCTCCTGCACCTGCATCTCCCGCGGCCGCCGCGCCGCCCTCTTCAGGCCGCTGTTCGGGCAGGACTTGGATCTCATCGTGTCACTCCCCCAAACAGAGTCCTTCAGGCCACAGCCACGCGAGTCCCCCTTCGGCCCCGTGTACTTCCTCCTTGAAAGTTCCCTCGGAGGAAGGGGAGGGCGGCCCGGCGGCGGCCGGCGGAGTGACAGGCGTTTGGTCCGGCGCGGCTTTGCCTGGTTGTAACAAGCTCGGGACATCAGGAGCCACAGAAGCAGGGCTGGCCGCGTCATCAATCACGGCGCTGACAGCCGCCTTCAGTTTGTTTGCTCCACTCTGCATAATAAGTGATTGGATCAGGTTTAATTAGATATTGGGTAATCAATCATTGCCAACGAGGCAACTCAGCTTGGGATCTAGATGCTGCGAGGGGAAGGAAAAGACAAAAGCCGGCAAATCTCATCTCGTGCGCACAGATCCGGCCGCGCCAGAGCCTCGCGGTGGCGAGCGACGGAGGAGAGGTGCGCGGAGAATAATCCACATCTGGGCCGCCGTTCCCAGACGGCGCGCGGGTGACATTTTCCTTTCGCTGCATAATTACTTTTCAATATAATATAATATGCAGACCTGAGGGAGGAAGGAGACGCAATTAGATTATGCACCGGCCCTTCCTCCTGCCACCGTCCCCAGAAGTGACCAGATGCTGTGTTCAGTGCAGCCCCGCTGAGGGGTGGGATCTGCCACCAGGTAGGGGACGGGGCCGGCTGGAGCCACTGCTCGCCGTGGAAGCCTCCGGGCCCCCAGCCCTAGTCTGTCATCGACTCCAAGCTCTCAGATGATTGCTTCCCGCTCTGCTGTCAGAAGCCGGTGCCCCCGCAGCTCCCTAGGTCCGTGGAGATCACTGACCTGAACTGTGGGTGACTTATTTATTTACTTGGAAAACTACATTGAACCTCACGGGTGGAAATCACAGGGAGCATCATTGCATTCATTATTTGGATGTCAAAGGTTATGTCAATTCTCGCATGAATCTAATTAGACACAAAGCCACTGGGTCTATTATGAAAGTGTTCCCTGAGGGTCAGCAGGCAGACCCTGGGGTCCCGGCTGAGCCCTGTGCTTCACCTCCAGGAACTTCTTTGTGTCGTGCAGTGGAAACATCCATCCTGATTCTGATTCTGATTCTGAGTCGTTCTACGCAAGAGGGAGGGGGCTTCCCGTTCCCCGAAGAACAGACCCCCCGGGTTCCCCTGAGGGTCAAGGTCAGGGAGGCATTTCCCCCTTCTTCCTGTCCTCTCCACGTTGTGGGCAGGATTCTCCACCCATTAGAAGGCACCATACAGTCACCTGGGGAAAGGAACAGGTGTGGGAATGTGGTTGGTAGATCAGCAATTCTGCTCTTTGCTGCAAATTCCTACGTTGGGTGAGTAGATGGATAGACAACGGTTGGTGGGTGGTGGGTGGGTGGTGGGTGGACGGTGGGTGGGTGGTGGGTGGTTCACTGAAGGATTCTGAGTAGATGAAGAGAGGGTTGAAGGGCTGGGCTGGTGGGACAGTGAGTGCACAGTGGCTGGGTGGGCGCACAGAAGGGCTGACTGGGGGTTGGTAGGTGGCTGAGCGCAGGGAAGATAGGTGCGTGAGTGGATCTAGCGGGCGGGCGGGTGGACGGGTGGCCCTGCTTGTCTGGTGGGTCTCGCGTCCATTGCCTTGCACACGCCATCATTAACCCTGGACCGACGCGTCAGCTGTGACGGAGCCTGGACTGGTGGGAATGCCAGCGAGGGTGCGGGCACGACTTCGTCATGTCCAGGAGTTTTGTTCCTCACTTAGAGGAAAGGGAGAAACAGGTCCCCTCAGATTGTGTAACCCATAAAAGGTAATCTTAGAATAATATCTGTTTTTGAGTCAGAGTCCAACCATTGTATGGAAAAGAGAAGATGAGTATGTTTGTGGGGCAGGAGAACATAAAGTGACCAGCAGGAAAGGACACCAACCGCATACACTAGAGAATCTGAAGCTTCAGGAGCCAAGAGCTCCCCGTGGGCAGGTGAGCCCGTCACTGGGCTCCGAGTCAGGGGTGCGCGCCCTCCTCCATGCCTTTCCACCTCGCGCTCCCTGGCAGCAACCGTGGTGCCTCTGTTCCCGTCTCCTCCTCTAGGACCAGGGACAGGTCCCAGGCCCTTGAAGTGCGTCCTGTTCATCCCTCCAGGACGCGCCCTGGGCTCTTCTCTCTGAGCCGCGCGTCTTACTTGGTAGGGAAAAGACCCAAATTACAGTATGTGGGACAACGCCTTGTGTGTCGTGGGGGGGGTGGACGCCTTCCCACTATGTGCAGAGCAGGGGCTCACGTGTGGCATATGTGGGAGTGTGCATGGGGTGGGCATGGGGTGGGCATGGGGTGGGCATGGGTGTGGGGTGCTCTGGCTGTGCCTGGCCTGGCCCTGCTCCCTGAGGGGTCATGGGCTGAGAGGACTTGAGGGCCAGGAGGGCCCTGGTGGGGCTCGTCTTCTAAACCAGAGATGTGGGCTCTGGGCTGGCTGACAGTTAAGGGCAGAGCTGGCTAGGACAGAGGTCTGCAGAGTGGTGGCTGCCTTCCATGGATGCCATGGGGACAGGCCTGTTGGATGGGGCAGACGGCAGGCTGCTGGGTGAGAACATCTGTCCCTGCGTGGAGGGTGTGTTCTCTGCAAACCCGGGCCCGTGGCCTGGCCAGTCTCTCCTGGACACCCTGAGTGTTAGAGTGAAGGGAACAGCCCCGAGGACGGTGTCGGCCACGCGTCCCCAGCCCCCGATTTACTTGTCTTTTGCGTTCCTTCTTGGCCATGTGGGTGAAGGACTTCTCCTCCATCTTCAAAGCTCTCTTTGAATCCTGGAGTCGCTGCACAGCCCCTCTGTCTGGTGTCAAGGGCATAGCTCCTGTGGTGACCGCAGAGGAAGACAGGGCCGAGGTAGCCTCCCAGCGTCATGGAGAGCCACGCAAGCCCCGTGTGCGTGCCCGGCTGGCACACTCCCTGACACACTCAGCCTTTGCTTCTTCTGTTCTGCTTTTGCGTCTAACTTGAAGAGACGGTGGAGGCAGAGTGTGTCGGGAGGAAGGACTGGTGTCGCTTCTCCCACCTTGACTCTGGGGAGCGAGGAAGCACCTCTTTTATTCTAGGACAGGACACTGGGTGATGAGATAATTGAGGCAAAGAGCCCCAAGCATGGGTTACGTCACAGATGACACAGAGGTTGAGAAGGTCACAGCTTAGGACAAAAGGCCAAGACAGAATAGAGCTGCTCCTTAGGGCCCCAAGCCTGTGTCCCCCCCCACCACCACCACCACGGGCTTCAGACTGTGTAGGAGACCCCTGGGCAGTAACCTTCCCTTCTGTCCACCACACTGTCCACCAGGGGTGGGCCTGGGACAGGGGCAGAGCTGAGGGCTGGAGGGACAGCAAGCAGCACGCTCCTGCCCCAGGACATTGGCCAAGGCAGACTCTGAAGATCTGAGGACCCCGGGGAGGAGGGCAGGTGGGGGTGTCCGGGAGGCACAGCCCGTGTATCAGCCGTCAGGGCGCGGGGCCTGTCTCCCAGGAGCAGTGCCCTGAGACCAGGATGGAGCTCAATGCACGGGTCTCGCACTGAGGGAGAGCAGCAAGAGCAGGGCCACCTGCCTGGGGACAGAAACAGGGGCTTGGGCTCCTGACTCAGGCCAGTGGACACAGAGCCACGGTGGGGCTGGCCTGGGGCTCCAAGAGGCCACGGGGCCCCCGCGGCTGAGAGGGCAGGTGTCCGGACCTGGTGAGCCCGGCCCCGGAGCCCGGCTGTGGAGACGGAATGACCAACCCCGAGGGGCAGAGCACGCCCTCTGCAGATGTCTTGGTGAAGAGGGCTGGGGGCTCTCTCTGCTGTGACTTGGCCCCAGGCACTGGCTGCCGCCCCGCGGGGAAGCCGACCCCTCAGGCCCTGCAGGGGAGGGCAGGGGCCGGAGGGCGAGCAGGGCCGCGGGGCCGCAGATCCAGGGCATGGGGCTTCCCAGGCCGAGGGCGGCATCTGCAGCTCTGGGAGCGGGGGTGGCCGTGGCGGCGGGTCCCGGGTCCCCTTCGGAGCAGCCGTGGCTGTGAGGAGACCCACGGGGCTGCACCCTCACCCGCCTGCGGGCTTCACTTTCCACCGATTCCTTGGTTGAGGGTGAAAAATGGAGACCCTGATTCGGACTTGGGGAACGCTCCGCTTGTGTGGTGGCTCCTTCTGCTCCACGCTGCCCCCTCCCCCCAGGACGCTGGCCGGTGTGTGAGCATCGCACGCACCTGGGCTGAGGGAGGGTGAGAGGTCTGTGGGGGCCGCCCCGGGGGAGCCCGAGGCCCTGGGAGCCCCACGCGCTGCCGCTCCGTCATCCACTTCAGCCCAAGCGCAGGGTGACCGTGGGGTCACCTGTGGGCACCCCGGCCTGCGGCTTCTCAGTGGGGCTCTAAAAGCTTAACTGGAAAGCCTCTACGAAGATGCCTCTCCTGGGCTTTTTGTGGGTTGGGGCAGGTGCCCACATGTCTGGGTCAGCTGGGAGTTGGGGCCGCGGAGGACGGGTGACGTCGGAGGCCCCTGAGGTCGCTGGCGTACGAGTGAGGAATGTGATGTGGTGGTCGGATGGGCCTGCGGCCACGGCCCTCAAACGTGCATGTGCGCACTGGGATTTCCCTTCTAGACGGCAGAACTTCCATCTCCCCTGGCGACAGGTGGAGAGGAGGCAGGCCTGAGGGCTGGCTGTGCCCGGAAGACGCGGGTGGGTGGGCAGGACCCCCTCTGCCCCGGACACCCACCTGGTGTCCAGAGACACCCACAAGCTCAGGACGCCGGCAGCCAGTGTTTGTTCGGGATAAGATCTCGGCGGTGACAGCTTCCTGTTCCTGCTTTCCAGGGACAGTCGTCAGAAATGAAAGGCGGCGCCAAGAGGCCCAGAAGGTCCACGTTCTCTCCAGACTCAAGAGAGAGACAAGTTCCCACGTATCACAAGAATATCCAGACCCACGGCGCAGCGTCCCACCAGAGTTCAGGACCCTTCCCCATGTGGCCCCGTGGCCTCGGGGGACATGTGTGGGCTGGGGGGTGGGGGGTGACATCCAGGAAGAGCCTCTCTCTGCTCACGGAGGGGAAGGGTCTCCAGCCTCGAAGCCGTCTGCCGGGCCTTGGACAGACACTGCAGCCTCGTACGTGATCAGGACTTCAGCCGAGCCTTGTGGATCCCTTCCTGTCCCAGGGTTTGCTGGGAGAGCCGGGGTGGGCTGAGCACCCCCAGCCCCTCCCACGGGACGTCCACTGTCGGGACGAGGCGCGTGCACCGGGCAGGGCCCTCAGGTAGAACCGTCCCAGCAGCTGCCTGCTCCGAGGGCCCAGCCCTCCACCCGCCGGCCTCGGGAATGTCCCGGGTCAGGGGTGCTGGCTGCTGAGGTACAGAAGCAGCAGCTGCAATGGGCTTGCAGGGGGCTGGGAGTGACTTCCTGTGGCCACAGAGCTGCTGCGGCAAGTCCTGCTCCGGATGGAGGAGGGGTTGGGAGGGAAGGACGGGGGGGGGGGATGGGGGGTTCTCCAAGGCTGCGCCCGGGCGGTTTGGGGAGCCAGTCTTGCTGTTTGGAGAAAGTGACCGAGGGATCAGTGAAATACACAAGGTGATGGGGCAGGTGTGACGCCGGGTGACGTGCGGAGAGCGGGCTCTGGAGGCTGCTCTCGGCCCCGGGGCTCCAGGCGCCTCCTGCCCTGCCCGACGGACTCCAGGGTCACCAGCCCCCGTCACTCAGGCAAGGTCGGAAGCCCACCTGCCCCGTGGTGGACGGCCGGCTCCACGCCGGTGCGAGTGAGCTCTGCGGCCCAGCGAGGCCCCCAGACCAGACTGCGGGGCTCCTGCCGCTGCCTGTCCCTGCGGCTCGCTGGGAGGAGCAGGCATGGTGCCCAAAACACGCCTGCTGTCTCCTGACCTGCGCCGCGTGGCCCCCGGGACCCCACCCGGGCAGAGGTCCCCGTGTCCCCCCACTGCCCGTGTCCCCTGCTGCTCCCCGTCCTCACGCCCTGGCTGGGGAAAGCCTGGGCTCAGGGCTTCCTTGCACAGAAGGGAGGCCCCCGGCACGCATCGTGGGAGTTTTAAATCACTCGTTTATTCTGTTTGAAACAACACCCCCCAAGAGTTAGTCCAGAGGTCGGGGAGGTGGGGAAGGCTGTAGGTTTAGGAAACTTTGCATGTAATTTCCAGGAGGCGGGAGGGCCCCGGACGGCCGCGGCGGATCGGGGGTCGTGGAGGCTCTCACTCCCGCGCACTCTCCGGCCCCAGCGAGTCTCAAGTCCTGTCATCTGTGTCCTTCTCTGCACCAAGTTTAAATGTGACTTGAACGACTGGTTTGTGCCTTGTTGACAGCTTTCTTGAGAAGACTTGTCAGCGAGGAAGCATTTCTGCAGGTTTCTGTCTGGCCTCCCCTTTGGGTTCCGGTTTTTTTTGGGCAGAGGGCAGCGCCCACCATTTCCGGGGCTCCGCGGAGACGCCTCCTCCCGCACCAGAGGGGCGAGCTTGCCTCTCCCTGCAGCCAGAGCCCGTGCGCGGCCCCCGCCTGGTTCTGCACGTCTTCCTTGTGCCCCCCTGAGTTGTGTGGGGGCACGTGTGGCAGGGGCCTGTGGCATGCTGCCCGACTGGGGACCCAGGCCCCGGAAGCCCACTGCCCTCTGCCTACATCCTGTGAGAGGACAACCCCGACCTAGTCGGCAGCCGTGGAGGAGGGGCAGCTTCATGGGCCGTTCCTCTAAGCACTGGGTCTGATCTGCTGCAGAGGAACTGTCCTGATGCTTGTTTCCGATGGCCGGGCTCCTGCCACGGAACTGGAGTCAGCCAGGGACCGGCGGGGACGTGCCCCAGAAACGTGCACCCCAGGCCAGGTCGGGGGCTCAGGCAGAGGGCGAGGGGCTACCAGGGTGGCCCGGGACCAGGCAGGCACAGGCTCTCAGTGCCGTGGCTTTGAGGGTTCCTGCTGACATGGCGCAGAGACTGGGGGCCACTGAGGTTTGGTGGCCTCACCACGGGTCAGGGTGCGCCTCACACACAGGAGGCTCGACTTTTTAAGGCTGATCATCCCACAGTTTGGTTGACCACGTCCCTTTGCACTCTCAGAGCTGTGGACTCCACACATACCCGTCCACGGGCGGGACCCCCCCCCGCCGACCGTCAGCAGCGGTCACTCTGGGGCAGGTGGGCCCACGCATCCCCCAGGACAGCCCGGGACCTGACGCCACATCTGTCTCCATCCGACCCGCTGGCCCCCGGGTGCCAGAAACGTCCAGAGAAAGGCACCCCGGCTTCGGCTTCGGTGGGCACCGAGGAGAACGAGACAGACACGGGCCCCGCGTGTGCGGTGCGAGTCGGCACGCGCAGACACGCACACGTTCGGAGCTGTCGGAGAATACGAGCACGTTCCTGCTTCCTGTTCCCGGGCAGAGGCGCTTCTGTCCTCCCCTGCGCCTGCGGCTTCGCGAGGTGGGACGGGCGACAGGACACGTCCCGCCGCTGGCTTGTCCCCACCGCCGCCCGCACTCCCGCTCAGAGCTTGGCGTGCTCTGCTGCCTTCTGCCGTGGGGCCCGCCGTCAGCCGGGGAGGGGGACCAGGACGGCCGGGGGGGGAGACCATCTCACAGACGATGAGGGGCCGAGCCGGGCTGCCGGGCTTTGTGGGCAGACGTCCGCTGGAAGCCGCCGCCGCCGGGGGTCCCATGCGTGGGTTTCCGGACCTTCCTGCCTCCTCGTCTACTTCCTGCCCCCCCCCCCGCCCCCTCCTCTCCCCTTCCCTCCCCTGCGTCTCCTCCCCTCCACCCCTTCCCCTCCCCAGCCCTCCCCTGCTCTCCGCTGCCCTCCCCTGCGTGTCCCTCCCCTGCCCTCCGGCTTCTCCTCTTGCCCCAGGCTCTCCTTATCGCCTGGCCATGGCAGGGCCCCTAGGATGAGATTCTGGAACTTCCCCCGTTTGGGGAGAAAGTCCTCTGTGAGCAGGGAGCCCGATTCCTCCGTACCTGTCTCCTACCTGTCTGCCCGGGGCGCACCGGCTCCCTTCAGCCCCGCCCCCACCCGTCTTGCTGTCTTCCTTCCCTTTCATGGGATCAGAGTCCCTCCTGAGATGACTCTGAGGCCAGCAATCTTCCCAGAGCCGGGGGCGTTTTCATTCCGGTTGAAAAATAAGTAAATATCACAATTTTAACCAAGTTGTGTCTGTGTGTGGGCTTTGTCCTTACGTGTAAGCCTTCTGCGATGGACAGCGGCCGCAGACGCCCACAGGCAGAGTGGCGCCCAAAGCAGGGTCCCCCCAGGCACGCTTCTCTTCTCCCGATGGAAACTCTCCCGATGCTCGAAGAAACGCCGGTGAGTCTCACAAGGGGGCACATCAGGTTCCTTCTTCTGGGAAGCTCCGTAGCAGACCTAAATCACAGCACAGTACACCTAAGCCAGAATTAACAGCTCCTTCCTCCCCCAAATCGGGACGTGACCCCAGGGCCCCAGCGGCCTGTCTCAGTTATGGCCAGGAGGCAGCAGGAAGCTTTGCTGAAGCCCCTCTGAGCTCCCCAACGAACACTGAGTTGTCGTGGGACACCTGCGGGGTCCGTCGATGGAACGTCTGCCTTCGGCTCAGGTCGCGCTCTCAGGGTCCTGGGACTGAGCTCAGTGGGGAGCCCGCTTCCCCCTCTGCCTCTTTCCCCCACTCCACTCATGCTCTCTTTCTCTTAAAGAAATAAATAAAACCTTTAAAAAATATTAAAAATGGAGTGAGTGGTCCCTGTGCTGCTCATTTTAATTTAAGAAGTGTGGGTGAGGTTCCTTCTCCACCTTCAAACCCCATTCCAAGAAGGCGCCGCCATGATTATACGTTAAATATGACTCAAGTCTGCGGGGAACTGTGACTCAATAAGCGTGAAAAAATTAATGAAAAGCTTAATTATTATAATAATACCATTAAAATCTAATAAAGAAAGAAAAAAGGTTGATTTCATTTTATTTTAGCTCAGGCATCTAATATCTTTTTCTCTCCCCTTAGCAGAACCATAATTAATTTAGACGGGTTTTTCAGAAAAGCTGAATTTTAGGCTACCGTACTTAAAAACACCTAGAAACAGGCTGAGGAGCAGGAAACACAGCGCGTGGAGGGACAGGGCGGTCACAGAGCTGGCCCACAGAATCCATCGGGACGGCGGCGGTTCTCAGCAGGTCTGGGCTTTCTGCTGCTTTTAATTATGCATGAACCTTCCAGCTGCTCTGGCTCTTCCTTGGCCTCCAGAGCCACGTGGCACAAAGGTATTGAAGGCTCAGGGCTCAGGGCATTAATTCAATTAACAATGACGCAGACCCCTCGGACCACATGCGGCCACACACGGAACACGCGGGGAGCGTGTGGCCTAAGCTCCGAGGCCGAAATTCCCAGCTTAATTTTATAACATCAGGAATACATGTCTATGCGTGCGAATGTTCTTGGTGAGCACTGAGCAGGAGCCTCTCCCGTGGCCGGCATGGTCAGCGGGCATGTGGCTGGAGGCTGGAGGGCCAGTCTTGGCCCCTGGGACGGACTTTGTTGGAAGTGGGTTTCTTTTTGCAGTAATTCTCTTCGGCCACACATGCATTCTGCAGACCATGTCAGCCACCTCCTGCGTTCGCTCGTCCTGGAGCATGCAGCGGGCCCTTCTGGGTTATTGTCCCACAAACATTTACTGAACCCAAACTACACGGCAAACCACATCACCCACCGAGGAGCCAAATTTAAATGATTAGTTTAAAGTCACTTGACTTAGCAATTTAGACGACCATGGAACGCTTGCTGCTCTCTTACTTGGGGCCTCCCCGTGGGTTTATCCAGGTTTGACAGGAGCAGTGGCCCATCGCAAGGCGCTGTCGTTCTGGGTCTTCATTCTCAGTGAAACCTCCTCCACGGCCAGTTTTGAGTTCGAGCAGTGCGCCCGGGGTGCCGTCGGGCCCCCAGGAGCTCTGTGAGCCTCTGCAGGCCCCCCGACCCCTCCCACACCCCACCCCACCCCTGCAGCACCCCTGGAGTTCCCATGGCTCCCCCCTACTCCATGCTGGTTGTGCCCTTCATGGGAACAGCCAGGGCTCCTCCAATTTCAGGGCTTTTAGCCCAAAGAAACAAGGGTCGGCCACCTGGGTGACAGGGTCCATCCAGGAGCTCTTTATGAACAGAGCCCTTAATACTACAAAGCAACCTCCGTGTGACCCGCAGCCAACACGGTCACAGTGTTCCTGTTCAGGAAAATTCCCTACTGGGTCTCAGTCCTGGGGATCCCTGAGAGAACCATGCAGAGCAGTCAGGAGGGCCCGTTGGGAGGACCCAGGGCTGGTGGATCCCGGGGTCCCGGCCAGGACGGTGGCCCGAGGCCAGCCGCGGTGCTTGCTAAAAGGACTTGGATGGGGCTGAGGGGCACCTGGGGGGTCGCAGCATTTATAACGGACTTGCCCAGAAGGAGGCACGAACAGCGCGAGCACGTCTGCCTGTTTTCAAGGCCTGAGCCCCCGCGGTGGTCGTCGCGGTGGGCTGCCGGCGGTTCACCACCCCGTCTCAGCGTCTATGTCAGCCGTGGCTTAACAGAAGCCCATTTGTGGGTGTTGGCGTGGACATCTGTGTGCGGTAAGCGTGTGCACGCACGCGTGCCCTCGCTGATCACTAACGCCGGCTCTAGCACAACGCCACAGTTACTTGTGGGAAAAGCCGTGGGAGCACCAAGGCAGGTGCATTTGGGCAGAGGATGCGGACACTCGGGTTTGGGAAGCTCTCGGAGGGCACTTTGCCAGGCCCCGTCCCCTGTATTTCCGAAGTCGTGTGTGTCTTCAGGGCGGCGCCGGCCACGTGCTAGGGACTCACTTACACACGCGTCATCGGCGTGCTTTGTAAGAACTCTCTCGGGTTCAGAGAGCATCTCGGCGTGTTTCTACATGTTCAGCTTTTGAGAAAGGGGGTCGTCATGGGCAAGACAATGAGATACAAGACTCAGAAGTTCACAGGTGCTGTGGGACGGCAGAGCGTCCCCGTTCCGGAAGGAGCCTGACGGGGGGGACGGCGTCCCAAGGCAGACGCTGCAGACACAGACCCTTCTCTGCCCACCGCGCAGCCTGCGGGGAGACGGCTCTGTGAGGCAGCTTCAAGAGAGACACTCACACTGTTGGAGAGAGAAACCCAAAAGGCGTGTCACATTTCTGTCTCTTTTGGAACAGGCATCCAGTAGAATCCCAGAGCGGTCAGTGCTTCGAACGGTCCCCCTAGCGCTTGCACTGAGGTGGCCCGAGGGAGGAGGACCTCGCTTACTCCGCAGCCCCGGTGTGGCACCTGCTTGTCCTCGGGGCTTGGCCCAGGCGAGGACTCCGCTTGGGGTTCACAGTTCTCCTTTCCACTGAGACGCACCGGTCCTGCTTCCATGGCTCCCTGGCTGTTGGCTTCTGGCTCGAAGTCAACCCACCCTCCTCTTGGTGAAAGCCCAAGGAACCGGCCGCCCACCGCAGGCCCCACGGCGGAGCCCTGCTGCTCGCGGGACGGAGGCCCCGCTGTCTGTGCGTGTTCCGAGTGCAGCCCCGGGGCTGGGGGTGTGCGCGCCCCGGGCGTGGAATGTGGAGCGCGGGCTGCACGAGCGGCTCCTGCCGTCCGGCCCTGCTCTCCGTGTTCCCCCCGCTCCGAGGAGGCCCTGCCAGGCTGCGGAAGCGTCGTCTGTGCGCTTCTCTTCCCGTGTTTCCTGCTCACTGACAGGACCGTAGGCGACTAATGCAGAGGCCGGTTACAGGAAGGGGGTGGGCGTGGGGTCTGGCCACACTGCCCCTGAGCCGTAGAGGAAGAAGGGCCGTTGCCGTGTCGCCGTCGTGGCCTCACCCAGAACTCCAGAAAGTACCGGAATCCAACCCCAGCTGCACTCAGGCCACCGCCGGAGAGGACTGTGTACCGGGAGCAACGCCCACGTTGATGGCATGAACCCTTAGCACCTCGAGGAGGGTGCGGACGCAGATCCCGTCCGTCGGGGGCTGCAGGCTGGAGGCTGGGACTTGCTCATGGCTCGCCACGCTGAGGAGGCAGGTGAAGGGCTGGGGTCGCGGTTAGAGAACGGACTTGCTGCTGCTGGCACAGCCTCGTTTAAACCAACGGCTTTGGGGCACCTGGCTGGCTCTGTCAGTAGAGCGTGCGGCGCCTGTTCTCAGAGTTGTGAATTGGAGCCCCATGATGGAGACAGAGTTTACTTGAAAACAAAATCTGGACTCTGGGAGCCAAACTGAGGGTTCCGAGGGGAGGGGGTGGGGGCTGGGGAGGGCACGTGTCGGGGAAGGTGCCCTGGGCGTCCCACGCAAACAACGAATCGCGGAGCTCGGCACCGGGAACTAGGGGTGCACTGGACGCTGGCCAGCTGAACCTGACCAAAAATAAGAAAATGAATAAAAAAGATTTTAAGATTCAGTTTAAAAAAAAATCTTTAAAAAATAAAACAAAAGCTTTAAATCAAAATATGAATTTTCAAAAGAAGAGCGGCCCCGCCCCCACGGCTTCTCCGGCTCTGGGCCTGGCCGGTGTTGATTCTGTTCTGTTGGTTCGGTTTGTCCCCGTGTCTTCACACGCACATGCTGCATTTCCTCCGTCAATCAACAGAAATGTTAACCTCCCAGCGTGACCCGTTTTCACCAAGCGTCGTCCATGCTGCTGCGAGCACTTCCAGGGCTGCCCTGGGCGACCTCTGTCCGCAGGCGGCAGAACCCATCCCACTTCATCGCCGTCCAGCGCCAGGCGCCGACGGTCCCGGTCTCCAGCCGCCCCTCCGTGCAGCCAGGCGGCCCAGCCCCGGAGCTCTGGAGGCTCAGAGGCCCAGAACATTCCCTCTGAAGCTGAGGGAGGCCCCACGGGTCTGCTGCGGGCTCTCCCGTCGCACGCTGGACCGCCGGCAGCCCCCGCTCAGCGGCGACAACGCTCTCGTTCTCGTTTCTTGCAGGGCTTCTAACTTTACTCTGGACCGTTTTCTGTGTTTCCTCACGCGCCCGCCTTCCAGCGTCTTACTGGGGCCTTAGCAGACTCGAGTCCCCTGACCTCGAAGGCACAGGCTCGCAGGCGCTCAGGTGGCATCTCTCCTCCACACGCACGGAGGGAAAGCAGCGGCCGATGGGCGGGCGGAGCTCCCCCTCGGGAAGCCTGGCCTGCGGGAGGGAGGAGTCGTGCCGGGGCCCTGCCGAGCTCTGCTTGGGCGTCCGTCCCTGTACCTGCGACCGCTGGCCCAGCAGAAGACACGGAGCCGGGCTCGGGGGCGCGCAGACGCCGCACAGGCCGTGGGGAGGACACGGGTGTGCGGCTGGTTCGGCCGCAGTCACAGAAAACCGCAGACAGGGCAGCCCGGCGACGTTTACCTCCTCACGCCCCGCAGGACGGAAGTCCGGGCCAGAGGTTCCCACAGATCCGGGTCCTGGGGATGGGCCCTCTGCCCCCGGACGGCCGCACGCTTGCTGCATCCTTGTGGGCCGCTCCTCAGCGGGTGCCCTGCGAGGGAGGAGAGCCTGGCATTGCTTCTTGCGAGGACACTCAGCTTCTGGGGCCGCAGTCCCGTCCCGCGGCCTCATGTACCTTAGAAGACTAAGGTGCAGCCACACTTGGGGGGTCCCCACATATGACTTGGGGGGGCACGGACATGTGGTCCCGACGATAGGCCTCGGCTACTTGTTATTTCTGGGACTTGGAAGATACTCTTACTCTGGAGATAAAATAGAAGTCAAGGACATTTCTAGGGAGCCTCTCGGGACCGGTCCCCAGCAGACGGTCGTCCTCCTGTCCACGTGGCCGCCCGCACCAAATCCCCGGGGGCTGTCTGGAACGAGGTTCCCGGGCCCACCCCAGGCCTCCGGCCTGTAACTGGCGGGGTGTTGGTGAGTTTAGGGCATTTATTTTCAATGAACTAAATGTGAGAATCAAGAATCACTAACGCCCACCACGGGAAGCTTTTCCAGCGCGTTGGAACACGTGAAAATACATTTGGGTTGAGTGACAAGACACCAGATCCGACTCTCCAGTGCCCAGCGCCCCGTTTGCTGTTTTGCCATCTAGAACCTTTTGAACTAAGGGACCTTTGTACCCTCACGGCCATTTTTGCAATGGCTGTAATTACCGTGACATTTTGAAATTACCATGAAGTACTACTCTAGTTTTCAACAACTCCTGCCCTCCGAGGTGTGTGCCAGTCGGAGCCGTGGTGTCCCCGGGCACCACCATGATGCTGACCGTTGTGTCCAAGGATGGAGGGACGCCTGCGCTGAGCATAGAGCCGATGCCATGAGGTTTGATGCAGCTTTGCAGAGGGTGGGCCACGTCTCACTGGAAGCCGTGGGTGAGAACAGGGGAGGGAGCGAAGACGGGGTCATCCTGCAGCCACAGAGCCCCAGGTTGGTCCTCTCGCAGGGCTCATCTCCCCACTGACAGTTTTCAGCAACACTTCCTCCACGTGCTCACGATGTCTCATGAGGGACCTACAGAAACACGCGGCTGAAGCATTCGCCAGGAGACCCCTGCCAACCAGAGCCCCTGCGTGTGCGGAACCTCACCGGCTCTTCGGGTCGAACCCTCTGCCTGGCCATGTCGCCAACTCTACAGCCGGCCCACAGGGGCTGCCTCGACTCACTGTCTCTGTGCAGCTGGGGAGGACGGGGCGCTGCCCTCCAGCCCTGTGTGGGCACGCGTGTGCATCCTTGGCCTCACCCTGTGCGGCGGGACCACGCACAGAGGCACATGCGGGAGCAGAGCTGCTGAGTCCCCAGCACTGTGCTGCGGGGAAGACACAAGCGTGACTTCAAACATGTGAACACACTTTTGGCGTGACCCTTACACTCGAGCACCCCAGTGCAGCCGAGGTGGGAGGAGGTAGAGCAGTTCCAAGCCCTGGGGGCCAGGTGCCGTTGGGAAAGTTCCAGAGAGCACATCTGTGGGTCCCCCACCAGCGCCCCCTCACCTTTCCTGTGAGTAAAGGGCATCCGGAAAGGCAATGTACCCACAACTCGGGGCACTTAGAGTATGTTTCCAGATATGATCAAAAGCAAGCAGGCAGAACTTTTCCACTCCACTTGTAGGGCTATGTCCTGGGGAGACTGCCCTAGTGTTTACAGGGTGCTGGGGTCCCTACACCAAGCGAGGGCTTGGCTTGCAGGAGCCAGAGCTCTGCTGCTGGGAGTGTCTGGGGACATGACACAGAGGATATGCAGGACAATCCCTGCACCCCAACATGAGAACAACAGTCCTGAACCCGTTGGTGATAGCCCCCAGAACGCGGAAACACCTGCTGAAGACCATGGAAGCCACATGGGAGAGGATGTCCGCTCTCCCTCCCTGCACACTGTCCGCCTCCGCCTCCCTCCGACCCAAACGGAAGCAAACGGAGCAGGAAGGGGTCCTGCTCACCGCCTTCCGCACGCCTCGAGTCCTCCTGCCGTTCACGCTTCCCGGCAACGATGGTGCAGGTCTCAGACGGTCACCGAGGAGGCCCTCATTTGTTTGCAATTGCGTTGCTTTCCTTTGGGCTCTTCCCTGGTGAATGCAACAATTTTTCAAGGAGACGTAAATATAAAAATTAATTGAGGCAAATGTGGAGGCTGCCCAGTTTTCTGGTCTCGCAGCAGTTTTGATGTAAGAAGCTTATATTTAGTTTATATTTCAGTCAAAATAAACACAAAATAACCTTCGATATGCAGGTCCTATGGGCGTCTCTTAGATATATATACACAAATGTATGGATACCCACATCTGTATATGCACCATGTATATACATATGTATTTATAGACATGTAAAGATGTTTCTACGAATATATATATATATTTGATACTCTATATAAAATGTGAGTAATTATTTAATTCTACATTCTTTTGAAATCAGAAAACTGTTGAAACTTTCATATAGCTCTTTCTAAAGTTACTTTTTAAAATTTTGAGATCACCAGAAATTCACAACCATTTTTAAGAAATAGTAAAGAGGAAGCCCCTGGGGGACTCAAAAGGTTAGGCATCTGCCTTCGGCTCAGGTCACGATCCAGAATCCCGGGATCGAGTCCTGCATCAGGCCCTGCCTCGAGCAGGAGTCTGCTTCTCCCTTCCTCACTACGCATGTGCGCTCCCTCTCTCTTGCTCTCTGTCAAATAAATAAATACAATCTTAAGAAAAAAAAATAAATAGTAAAGAGAACTATCCTGTATGCCAGTTCCCCCACGGTAATATCTGACGAGACCACAGTGCAGCGTCACAGTCAGGAGCCTGACACGGACCCAGTCGAGAGCTGAGCCTTCGCAGCAGGAGGACCCACACTGCCCCCTTCCCGCCCATGACCTCTGCTCAGTCCCTGGTGACCACTGACTTAGCCTCCGTGTTTTCACTGAACTCTTCAAGAACCTGTTGTACCTGACCCTGTGCAGTGTGTGACCTTGAGAATGTGTTGCTGTCGGCTTAGTGCTATCAAGACGGATCCAGACTGCTGTGTGTCAGCGTCCCGTCCATGCTCACTGCTGACTGGCGTGCCACGGTGTGGAACCGCCAGCTCGTGCAACCGCTCGCCCACTGACGGGCATCGGCTGGTTCTTAGTTTCTGTGTATTATGGAACAGAATCAGGAATCAGTTTTCATTTCTCTGAGATCATTACCAGGGAATTCAATCGCTCAGTCAACTGGTATTTGCATGCTTTGTCCTTGAAGAAACAGTGAGACCGTCTTCCCGAATGACTGCGTGTGTGCATTCTCACCAGCAAATGGGAGTGATCTAGCTTTTCCACAACCTTGCCAGCATTTGGTGATGTCACTATATTCTTAATCCAAGCATTTCTGATAGATGTGCAATGGTGTCTCATTATGGTTTCAGGTTGCATCTGCCTAATTGCTAATGATAGTTGGTATAATCTTAGTCATTTATTTGCCATCTGTATATCTTCTTTGGCGAAATGCTTGTTCATGTCTTTTTCCCATTTTCTACTTGGATTGTTATTTTTTTTTTTTTAAACATTGAGTGGTGAGAGCTCCTTGATTAATTCAGATACTTACTTTCCATGGCTATCTGGTTTGGACATATATTCTTCCAAACTTTCATACAGTTAAGGTTTTTTTTTTTTTTTTTCACAGAGTTAATCTTTTTAATTTTGATAAAGTGTTATTTACAAATTTTAACTTTTAGGGTGCCTGGGTGGCTCAGTGGGTTAAGCCGCTGCCTTTGGCTCAGGTCATGGTCTCAGGGTCCTGGGATCGAGTTCCACATCAGGCTCTCTGCTTAGCAGGGAGCCTGCTTCTTCCTCTCTCTCTCTCTCTCTGCCTGCCTCTCTGCTTACTTGTGATCTCTCTCTGTCAAATAAATAAATAAAATCTTAAAAAAAAAACAAATTTTAACTTTTACAAGTCATATTTTGGGATCTATTTACCTAACCAGAGACCCCAAAGATTTTCTGTTGTTTTTTTTTCTAAAGTTACAAAACTTTATATTTTGTATTCAAATCTGGTATATTTTGGGTTAATTTTTGTATCAAGTGTGAAGTTTAGGTCACGGTTCATTTTTCTGAATACGAATGTTCAATTACACCTAACATGATCTGTTGAAAGACTTTCCCTTTTACATTGGATTACTTCTAGGCTTTTATCAATAAATTGTCCATATCTGTGGGTCTGTTTCTGGGTTTTGTGTTTTGTTCCATTAATCTATGTCACTGTCCATCCAGTGACACCACCCAGTCTGGATTATGGGAGCTATATAAGTCATCTGGGAATCAGACTGGTTCCTCCTTTTATTTTTCTTTTCATGAAAGCAAAAACAAAACCCTATCCTAGCTCCTATTTATTTCCATATAATTTTTGAGTAAGACCTGTCCACAGAGACTTGGAAAGCCAGAAAGGGCTGGCAAGATATATTCAGGGCACTAAATGGAGAAGAACATGCAGCCAAGAATACTTTATCCAGCAAGACTGGCATTCAAAATGGATGGAGAGATAAAGACTTTCCAAGACCGGCAAGGCTTAAAAGACTATGCAACCACCAAGCCAACACTGCAGGGAATATTAAGGGGGGGGTTCTATAAAAGAGAAAAAATCCTAAGAATAGCATTGAACAGAAATATAGAGACAATCTACAGAAAGAAAGACTTCCATGTTAACACGATGTCAATAAAAACGTTTATCTATCAATAATCACTCTCAATGTGAATGGCCTAAATGCACCCATAAAACGGCACAGGGTTGCAGATTGGATAAAATGACAAGGCTCCCTGCAGAGCAAGGAGCCCGATGTGGGACTCGATCCCAGGACGCTGGGATCATGACCTGAGCCGAAGGCAGCCGCTTAACCAACTGAGCCACCCAGGCGTCCCACTACATCATTCTTAAAGGGACTATCCACCAAGATGATCTAACAATTGTAAATATCTATGCCCCCAATATGGGAGCAGCCAATTACATAAGAAAACTGCTAATCAAGATAAAGAGTCATATTGATATGAATACATTAATAGTAGGAGATCTTAACATGCCTCTCTCAGAAATAGATCATCAAAGCAGAGAAACAATAAAGAAACAAGAGCATTGTGAGATTAAGAGTCACTTATGGTTTGTCTCCCTCCCAATCCCATCTTGTTTCATTTATTCTTCTACCCACTTAAGCCTCCATGTTGCATCACCACTTCCTCATATCAGGGAGATCATATGATAGTTGTCTTTCTCTGCTTGACTTATTTCGCTAAGCATGATACGCTCTAGTTCCATCCATGTTGTTGCAAATGGCAAGATTTCATTTCTTTTGATGGCTGCATAGTATTCCATTGTGTATATATACCACATCTTCTTGATCCATTCATCTGTTGATGGACATCTAGGTTCTTTCCCTGAGGGTTGCCGGGGGGAGGGGGTTGGGGAGAAGGGGGTGGGATTATGGACATTGGGGAGGGTATGTGATTTGGTGAGTGCTGTGAAGTGTGTAAACCTGGTGATTCACAGACCTGGGGATAAAAATATATGTATATAAAAAAAAATATATGTTTATAAAAAATAAAAAAAAAAAAAAAAAAAAGAAACAAGAGCATTGAATGACACATTGGACCAGATGGACCTCATAGATATATACAGAACATTCTACCCTAAAAAAACAGAATACTTATTCTTCTCAAGTGCACATGGAACCTTCTCCAGAATAGACCACATACTGGGTCACAAATCAGGGCTCAATCGATACCAAAAGACTGAGATTATTCCCTGCACATTCTCAGATCACAATGCTGTGAAACTGGAGCTCAATCACAAGGAAAAGTTCAGAAGGAACTCAAACACCTGGAAGCTAAAGACCACTTGGCTTAAGAATGCTTGGATCCACCAGGAGATCAAAGAAGAACTGAATTCATGGAAACCAATGAGAATGAAGACACTTCGTTCCAGAACCTATGGGATACATCAAAGGCGATCCTAAGGGGAAATACAGAGCCATCCAAGCATCCCTCAAAAAATTTGAAAAATCCAGAATACACCAGTGTCTCTACACCTTAAAGAACTGGAGAATCAACAACAAATCAAACCAACTCCACACATAAGAAGGGAAATCATCAAGATTAGAGCAGAGATCGATGAGGGAGAAACCTGTAGCTACAAACACTCTGCTAGGGCTCTGATGGGTATCACGTCAACCCGGCGCTTTACTTTCAATTCGCCTCCACTGTCATGTGTGAACTGAGTTTCTTATGCTCCGCATAAAGTCGAGGCAAAGGTTTCCTTTTGTTATGCCCACTCTGCCAATCGCTGCCTTTCAACTCATGCATTCAATCATCTGTGTTTAATGCATTTGTTGTGTGAGGGATTCATTCTGCATTGTTGTTCTCTATGCTTCTCATTTCTCTATTTTTTTCTGCTTTTCTATGGGCCACTGAGCCAGTAGTTTTAGAATTCACTCTGCTATATTTACAGACTTCTTTAATATCTCTTCATTTGGGGTTCGTTGTGGCTGCTTCGGGGTTACACGACACACATCGTTTACCAGAGTCCGTTCGTGGCGCGCCGTCGGTTCAGGGAAGCGCGGAAACTTTCCTCTGGGTGTCCTTTCACCTCCCTCACCTTGTCTGGAATATAGTTGTTTAAGGATCTCCTCTACGTACATCTAGTATGAAGTAAACAGTGTTAAAAGTTTTGTTTCAATCATCAAATACAATTGGGAAAACTTCAGAGGGGAAGAAAAAGGTATTTGCCAAAATTTTACTCTTTCTGGTCTTCTTTATTTCTGATATTCTAAGATTTTTTTTTTTCTTTTCTCATTTTCTTTCTGTTTCAACAAGTATCTTTAGCCCTTTGTCCAGGGGATATCAGCAGGCAGAAAAAATTTCTTGTTTTTCCTTTATCCGAGACTGTCCTGATACACCCTTCCCTCCTCAAGGACGTTGTTGCTTGGCTGGGATTCGGGGCCGAGGCACCTTCCTTTCAGTGAGGGCGGAGGTCTGCCCGCCTGCCCAGGCCTCCACACTCTCATCCAGAAGTCCGCTGTCACCTGGATCACGTTTTCTTAATAGGAAACATCTCATCTCTTTCAAAACTGCCCACTGCCTTTAGTTCTCAGAAGTTTGAGAATGATGTGTTTTGGCTAAGTTCGGGGGATTCTATTCTGGTCAATGTTTTATTCTGGGCAGCGTGGCTCAGCCTTGCGATTTCAGGTTCATGCCTTTGCTGCATTTGGGAAGTACTCAGCGGTTACCTCTCGGGGAGGCTTCTGGTCGCTGTCTTTCTGAGCCCTGCAGTGGCCGGAAGCACCCATAGTTCCCTGCGCTCTGGTAACTGTCATTCTGTTTTCTCTCCATTATTCAATTTGGGCAATTTCTAGTATTCTGTCTTCAAGCTTACTAAATTTGTTCCGCTCAAGTTAGTGTCCTATACAGCCACTGATTTATTTTTCAAGGAAATCACCGTAGATTTTGTTCTAAGATTTCCGTTTGGCCCTTCTCCATACTTTCTTGTTATCTTTGGAGATGTCCCATTCTCTTCCTCTGTGTGGCCTGTGTTCATGCTGCTCACCGAAGCCCTTCAGTCAAGGCTGCTTTCCTGTCGAGTGATGCGGATGCCTGTGTCTCCAAACGCTGGGTCTCCCGATCGCCCCTTTCCCACTCGGTTTGGGATCCTCCTCGTGGGCGAGACTGAAACCTCCGTATTTCCTACCGTGTTGAGACTGCGGACTGTATTTACAGGCTTAGATTTTCCAGCATGATGCAGCAGAAGATGGGGAAGACGTAGGAAGTTCCTGTTTCCTCACAGACGTCTAAGGTGTGGGGGGTCCTCAATGCAGCTGGGGGGGGCATTCTGGCTCCCTTGTGGCCCCCGCGGCCACCATGGTGGGGTGGCCTCATTGCTACTGGGCAGTGGAAGTCCTGACCCTCCTCTGGGCCCCTCTGATACCAGCCCAGCAGACAGAGGAGCCACATGCCCTGGTTACCTCTGATGGCCGTGACAATCTTCCAGTCTCTCGACTTGGCTTTCTGCAGCAGCGCCTGGCGGGGGCCTGGGGAGGCTCATCACGGTCTCACAGGTGCAAGCCCAGTCTTGCTGCTTGGCCCTCGCTGGTGCAGGTTAGGTAGATGCCACAACTTCCATATGGCCTCTGGATGCTACTGTCTCAAGACCACTGTCCTGCTGGGCTGCTTCTCTCCTAGGCACCTGACTAGAGAGAGACGACTTTTATCGGACTTTTCCTGCCCGTGTTGGCAGTCCCGGGTGGCTGGCTTCTTCAGCTCCAAGGCTGGACACACGGGGCAGAAGGAAACCAGCGAACTCACCACCATGTCATGCCTTGTGTCCCCAGGTCCCCAGCCAGTCGCTCCTATTTCCACCTTTCCGGGTCTCCGTGGACTTGTTTCACACATAAAACCCAGAGAGTCTGGGGACAGGAAAAATGCATTCTGTCCCCCCAGAAGCAGATCTGCTGTCACTCATTTATCTCCAAAAGAATTTCTTTTATGATTCTTGGGGATATGAGCATCTTAAAAATCAGTTTTTACTCCTATTTGAAAGGATACTGATTGACTATGCCACTTTTGTGACATGACACTCTGGCCCAGTATAAAAACGTTCCTTATTTTCAATATCCCAAATTATCTTTCTTAAAGGCACATAGTGCTAGACTGTGATTTTCCATTGTTTGTCAAAAATTCCTGTAGTACCGAAAATGCCATTTAATATTGAAATGCGTACCGTTCTTCTTCGTTTGTATTTCAAAATTTCCTCTTCCTCTTTCCACCACTTCTGGTCTTCCTCCTTCCTTCTTCGATTCCATATACACAACGTGGCCAGGAGATGGACGGCTCCCTTGACCCTAGGGCTGGTCCTTCCGCACTGCAGCGGCCTTGGGAGCAGAGAAGGTGACCAGGAAAGGCACCTCCACACCCCCCACCCCGTCTCCTGTGCGGAACGTTGTGCCTCACTAAGCCAGCAGCCCCGAGCAGGGCTCAGATCGTGACCTCCCCAAACATTCCACGAACTCCAGAAGCCGGGGTGGACCACCAGCCAGGCATGGAGGGATCCGATTAGGACTATTAGGAAATGACATATCTGCGTTTGCAAAGTTGAGAAGAGACCGCTCGGGGCTTCATCGGGACCTGAAATCATACTTTGTGCATCTTTGTAAACTACTTATCCTCATCTGCGTAGACTCTGTGAAAGCCAGAGGCTCCTTTACCACACTGATGTTTACCCACAGCACGTGGAACCAAGTCAGGGCTCCATTCTTTGGAAAAAAAGATGAACAAATGCATTTTTTACCTTCAAGACCAATGCTTTCTGCAACAGTGCATTTTCTTTTAGAAAAATGTTCCTGATTCTCAACAGCACTCACGGACCCGAGACTCTGCTTACCTTGATGGAAACACCTTTTCCTCAGTGACACTTCTAGTCACTTGAGGTCTCGCCGCAGGACCCAGCAAGCTCTCACAAACTGGTCTGAGACCTTAAGTGAAGAGTCCAGGCCATCGGCCTGAAGCGGAATCACCAAATTCAAATGTTTTCCAAGGATGAATTCCAATTACACCCAAAACATACTCTTAAAGGGAGGTAACGGTCTATAGCCCCATGAAAACTACAAATGTATTTCCACAGCTGAGACCCATATATTTCTTAGAATCATTTCCATGCCCACCTTTTCGAAGATGTAGGCACAGCCCTGCACGACATGGAGGCATTGCTCAGAAGCAAGACCACATGGCTCGGGAACGCAGCCTTCGCTCCTGAAAGCTGGAGCAAGCATGTAGGTGAACCAGACTGGAGCATCCTCGGGGCAGAATAAATCTGGACATTTAAAATATATATTTATATAAAGGGCAATTTCCCATTCTAATAATTATTTAATGTTGGATGAAGGTTATCAACATACAATGTGAAATTGCTGAAATTTTAAGATTAAGTGAAGAAACGGCCCCAATCCTGGACTTGTTTTGTGGATGAGTGATCAGCTGGATACTTTTTGGAGGGCTCTCTGCTCACACATCATACGGGAGCCCGTGATTCCTGCCAGCACGAGGGTGGACCGTTTGCAGGGAGCAGGGAGCTTGCTGGCCAGCTTCCTCCATTTCTCTCCTCCTTGGCTAGAGTGAATGTTTGGTAATTTGCAAAATAAATAGCACAACATTTCTGAGCACTCAATTCTGTGCTGACAGATATACAAATGTGGAGAGCATTAAGGAGGCATCCAGCATTTTCAATAATGCATGCTCTCCATCACTTAATTATTTTGAAAACATCTGTTGAAGGAAAAGATGTTCCAGAGGGGAATTAAAAAGTCAAACGCATCAGTGGCTGTGTTAGCCACGTTTCACTCTCTAAAGAGACCCAGAGACCAAAGGGCTGCAGAACCCAGGGCGCCGAGTAAGATGGAGAAGAAAGCAGCCCCGGCACTGCCCGTGTCATGCTGGACCCACGGGCCCGGGTGGCCGTGACAGGGTGGGTTGAACGAGCTCAGCACTATGGGCCGCCCAGTGTGCCCACGGCGTGTGACCATGGTGGCGTGTCTGCCGGAAGGGCCAGGTCTGCCCAGGGACATGACACAGGATTGCATAGTGTAGGTGACGATGGTGTCGTGTAGGTGCTAAAGCGGACTTGTCCAAGAAGGACAGAGGCAGGAGGGAGGTGACGTAGCAGTGGGGTCACATGCTATGGTTTTGCCGAGTTGTGCAGTAGGGTTTCCTGGGGTTAGGGCAGCCCCAACGTCGCTGGCAGGAGCTAAGCGTCAGGGGAATGAGAAAATGCGGCTAATTGCCTCATTTGAAAAACCAAGACCGTTGCAAACTCTGCCAAAGGCTGTCTGTGCCAATGTTTGTATATTGGTGACTTCGGTGACTGAGCCAGACGCCTTCCAGAAACCCCCACAAGGGGAGACGGGCGTCGAGCCGCAGAGCCACGCTGCTCCCTCTCGCCGGTTCCTCGTCCACCACCAAGACGACCTTCCTCACTCCCCTGATGTTCGGGGCTCAGGTTCGTCCTCGGGGGCCGAAGATACAGAGAAGAGCTTCGTCTCAGTCCTGCCCCAGCCGCTGCTGCGGGCTGCAACGTGCTTGGGTCCCGGCGTGTGGACGGCGGTGCGCCACGCGGCGTGAGGACGGGGTCGGCCACAGGACCGCGCGTCCTGTCTCTGGACGTCCCTGTGCTGGCTCCCTGCTGCCCCTCTCGTCCTCACTGCTCCGCGTTCAGTCAGAAAGTTTCTTTCAATTCGCTTCAATGTAGCCTTTCTGGAGGGACAGACCAATAAGCCCAGGAGAGGGGCGAGCGCGAGCCCGTGTCTCCCTCCCCCCCGCCCCTCCCCCTGGTCATGCTGCCTGCCTTTAAAATGTATTAAAAATATTCAGGAAAAAATATTTAGGAGCAAGGAAAACTACTTTTTAAAGAGCCCATAATTCTATCTCTTAGTCTCCTCTTTAAAAAGCCATTCGTGTTGGTCTTTACAGCGTCTGCTGCAGGAACAGGTTTCCCACATTAGAAACTTGGTCGCCGGGAAGACGTCTGCTGCCCCATGACACACCTCATCCACACCGACGACTCGTTAAAATGTGGCCCAGTAAACAGGTGATGATTAAGTGAGCGGTGCGACACGGCCAACAGCCCCAGTGCAGTTTGACAAAGAATACGGTTTTCTGTCTCCCGTGTCTTCAGCGTTCCGGGCAGGGGAGCGGACACCTGGCCGGTGAGCAGTGCCGGGTGTGGGCGGGCTCACTGCCCCACACCCCAGACCCGACACTGGGCGAGCAGGTCCGGGGGCTGCCCAGCTGTCCTCACCTCTCTTGGCTCCCACAGGATGGTCCCCCAGAGGGACACACGGGCCTGCGTCCTTTTTCTGAAGACGTCCTAAGTAGACAGATTGTTGGAGAAGCAAGGACAGGAAGCATCCGTTAGAGTGATCCGAAGTTAGTTGGAAATCTGAACATTCAACGCTACAGAACTCTTAAATATGTGGGCGAATTACTTCACATTCTAAAGGGAGAGAACTGCGTGTGTGCTATATCTGCATAAAAATAAAATAGAATTCAGCACTTCTAAGGTGCATCGGGTGACCGCATGGTACCGTATGTCACTTACAGATTCGTATTTAATGTGATACTTGCGTGATATCTGACCCATATGGAAAGATGTCCATTAAACATACATATATTTTTTGTATATTTGAAAATTAACTCACTTTAATAAATCCTTAAAAATTTAAATAATTTTAGATCTTCACAGTATCAAAGGAAGGACATACGTTTCATTTTAAAGCCTGAACGTGAAATGTCCGAAGCGGCGGGAGTCACGTAAGCGTGTGGGGAGGGTCTGTGCCGCGGGCGTGGCTGGGACGAGTCCCCCCGGCTCCCCGTCAGGGGCCTGACAGGCGGCAGAGCCGGCGCCGTCAGTGTGCACAAGCACAGCCTGTCTACGGGGGGAGCCAGAGACTACGGAAGGATGTGCGGAGCTCGGCACAGGTGCTGTCCCTGCGCCGGGGGCTGGCAGAGCAGGGCACACCCGTGACCCCCAAGCAGAGAGCCCAGCAGACCCGGGGACCGAGTGTGGAGAAAAGGAGAGTGCGGGGGACAAAGACCAAAGGAAAATCCGAGAGAGACAGCGAGGGCGTCCTGTGCGAGAGCCAGGTACACCGACCTCCCCGAAGGGGACTGAAGCAGCACCAGCTCGTGCGGAGTGTTAGAAGGAAGTTGGACGTCCCGTTGGTCTCACTCCCTGGACATATCACGAGACAAATGCTGACATCAGATATGTGTGTGTGTGTGTGTGTGTGTGTATGTGTGTGTGTGTGCACGTGCCCAAGTGTACCCACCTGTGTGTGTACACGCATACATGAACACGTGTGTGTGCATGTGTGCGGTCGCCGGTGTGGGTGGCCCCTCTGAGATCCGGGAGGGAGGAAGGGGGACAGCGTGGAAACCAGAAGTGACTCAGGAGAGCAAACAGCTACAGAGGAACATGACTGTCTTTCTACGTCCCTCCAGAGCCTCCACGTCTAGACAAAGTTTGTTTTGTCAGAGCACAATGAAGAAGTGACGCGGTGAATTTAAGCAAGAATTTTTTTTTGTTTCCCAGTGTAAATCAATGCTTTCAGCCCATCAGATTTCTTTGCACAGACGTATTTACATCCACTCTTATTGGGGCTCTGCTAAAGTTGGGAAGTCAAATAAGCACGAGCTTATGAAACACAATGACCAAAAGGGGGATGACACCACACCAGGGAAGTCAAGATAGTTTTGGAAGGTGGGATGGGTTCACGAACTCGCAGAATGGAGGAGCTGGCAGCAAAGCCGGAGAAGCAAAGACAGGTGGCCCTGCCAACTGCAGAAGACAGAGCTTCGAAGAAGATCTGAAAGTCAGACGTAAAGTCCGGGAGAACGATGGGCATCTTCGGACTTTACAAAGAAAATGAGCAGATGCTCTCCGCCTCCCCACACAGAAGGGCCTGCCCTGCCCCCAAACACACGGACTGTCAGGAACAGAGAGACCCACTCCCTGGAGGGGTCACCGGGAAGGGCTCTGGTCCCTGGGACACGTGCCCCACTGAGGATGTGATGAGGGGTCTTTCTGCAAACAGGAGCTACTTGGGAGGCATCCGGCCTCTTGTCCGGGCTCCACACATACTGACAGGGACTGGGAAAGCAACCAGTCCAGGCAGGGAATGCCGAGTTCCTCGTGGGTTTCAGACTGGGCTTCTTTCAGCAGGAGCAATAATTTCAGACACATTAATTCAATTATTTCAAAGTACTCCCCACGTTTAAGTGTGAAGGCAAGCTTCACAACTGTTTTCAACTTTTCAGTCTTAGTAATGTCTTGTTCACTTTCCTCCTGAAGCTTCTGACACTGTGTTTCTGGCAAGAGGCTGAGATGGGGATCCAGAACCCAGCACACAGCCTGGAGAAAGGGGGCGAGTGCTTGGTGTGGTGGGCGATTAGGAGAGCTCCCTGGAGAAAGGCCTGGCCTTGGGGAATGTCCCCCTCCCCGACTGGGGGAGGACAGAGGCTTCTCCTCCTTAAACAGGACTGTCCAATTGCTCAAAGAATTCTCTAGCTCCAGCTAAAGTTTGGGCACAGATAATTGATAGGCAGAAGAAAATTATGGAAGACAGGAGGAAAAAACCACCTAAGATTCTGTACAAAGAGAGGAAACCACAGTCTTTGTGTGTCTTTGTGAATGTATGTACATGGGCTGTGTTGGGGGGATAAGCCCACCAAGCCCTTGTCTTTCGCAGAAGAAAGTCAACACAGTTTCTAATTCTAAAGAATTGGAAAATAGTGGTATACGTGCATTCTTTAAAAAATATAAAGTTGAATGCTAGGGGAAGTACCTAAAAGAATTAAGAGCTGATTCTTTTACCCAATGAAGCAGGAGTTGGGGTCGGGGTAGAGGTGGGTTGGGAAGAGGATGTTTGCAAAGTTCACCTTGCAGCGCGATCTAACACTTGAAACTGCGCGTGCATTAATGGGACTTTAAGTCAGCAGCAGACGGGCCGTGGCGGGGTGGCTGGTAGCTGGGTGCTGCTCCCCGGACTCCGTCTCCACCCCAGACACAGCAGCGTGGTCAACCGCTTGGCGGGCAGCCCTGTTATCTGCTTTCTGAACGGAGCGCCCTTGCTGTTGCCGTGATGAACGAATGAGTGATGTCTTCGACCTACCTGGACACCTGGAGGATGGGAGACCGTGTCCGTCATTTAGCCAATGGTCTCGTGGCGCCTTGTCAGCATGACCCAGCAGAGGAGGGAATTAAATTTGTTGCCAAAAAAACCCAAAAGAAGGGAAAGAGCTCTGTGGATGGAGTTAGTGGGCTTCAGTGCAGGGGGTTTGTATGCATGTAAGGCTCATGGACAGAAGGGAAGTGACGGAGCTGCAGTCTGTGTGCGGCTGGTCGGCTGAGATGTCTCAGTGTGCGGTCAGCCAGCAGAGATGCTTGCAGACACCCACCATCCCCGCAAGGTGCACAGCTGGACCCATGCACACCCTGTGTCGTCCAGTCAGCTGTGCCGTACGGCTTCCTGGAGTTGCTTGCCATGCCTGAGCGTGCCATTATAATAACCAAGCTTGCCAAATGTTACTTAAAAGGCAAAGCATGGATCTGAGTGGAAAGTGAGTTGTTGTTTCTCTGGAGCCTAAGTTCAATGTGGTCGGTCAAAGTGAGTCGGAGGAACAAGTTCTTGGCTTCTTTGAAGACAGTGAAATGGGCGACTGTCCTGGAACACTGGGCTTGCTGTGCAGGAAAGACACGAGGAGGTGTGGACAGTAACCACTGCGGAGCGCACAGCCCAATTGCTCAACGATGTCCGGGTAACTCGGGCTGAAGTGCGGCGGGTGAATCGGGCAGATGCGTAATATGGGCATGGAGATTCCAACCACGTTCTCTGCTCACCTTGAGAAAGAAGCCGTTGAATCAGCCCTTGCTATCTTTGTTCACTGATGAAACACTTATTTTCACAGAAACTTTTACGGAAAGGAAACTGTTTATTTTGTTGTGGTGGAGAAAAAGGAAAGTGCTTCTAAGTTAAAGTATCTTCTCCTCAGAGGGCTGCACCTGTTGGAAGATGGAGTGCCACCAAGACACACCAGCCTCCCGCAGAAGCGCCCTTCCCTTACCTAACTTTGGAAGAGTGTTTTCCCAAGCTCCTCATTGGAATACAAGAGCAGGAAAGGAAAGAACAAAAAAGACTGCATCATCAGAGGTCTCAAACCCATCGTAATGGGATTAATATACAGGCAATTGAGTCCTTACTGAAAATGTATTTGAATCAATTGATATGAATTTTCATTACAGTAAGACTGAAATCTATAAGGAGCAAACTGGGGAGACCATTCCGAAGATTGTCCTTTGCAAAATATTTTTATCTGTATTATAATTCTGTGCCATGATATACTGTACTATGAACATTGATTATTATTAATTACTCACTTTAATATATGCCCACCAACACACTTAATGTTTTATAGTCATCTTGCTGAATCCTACAACAACCCCATAAGTCAGATCATATTAGAATTTCAATTTTACAGGTGAGAATCTAGGGGTGCTTAAGTAACACGATCAGATGAGAAACGTTGTAGGTGGTGGGGTTAAGATTCCAATATGAGAACTCTCCTTTCTAACCCCCCAGACTGACTAGTGAGGGATGTTCCACTAGGGCTTTGATGGATTCCTGTCTCACACTGAGGCCTTTCACCCATTTAGTGTTTATCTGTCTGTGAGCTGTATGGGAACACTCAAGTTTCATTCTTCTGTATAAAGCTGTCCAATTCTCCCAGCATCATTTATTGAAGAGATTGTCTTTTTTCCACTGGATATTTTCCCTGCTCTGTTGAAGATTAGTTGACCATGGGTTGAGGGTCCATATCTGGGCTGTCTACTCTGTCCCATTGATCTATGCCAGTGCCATACCGTCTTGCTGATCACCACTTTATCACACAGCTTGAAGTCTGGAATTGTGATGCCTCTAGCTTTGGTTTTCTTTTCAACATAACTCTGGTTATTTTGGGTCTTTTCTGGTTTCATACAAATTTTAGGATTATTTGTTCCAAAGCACTTTGACAAATGCCATTGATATTTTGATTGGGATGGTACTGAAATTATAGATTGCTCTGGGCAGCACAGACATTTAATGATGTTTATTCTTCTGATCCATGAACATGAATGTTTTTCCATCTTTTTGTGTCTTCTTCAATTTCTTTCATAAGTGTTCTGCAGTTTACAGAGTATAGACCCTTTACCTTTTTGGTTAAGTTTATTCTAAGACAAGAGAAACTAAGGTAAAAATGAACTTTAGGGACTTTATCAAGATAAAACCTTCTGCACAGCAAAGGAAACAGTCAACAAAACAAAGAGGCAATGCACGGAATGGGAGAAAATATTTGCAAATGACACTAGAGACAAAGGGATGACATCCAAGATCTGTAAAGACCTTCAAACTCAACACCCAAAAAACAACCAATCAAGTCAAAAAATGGGCAGAAGACATCAACAGACACTTCTCCAAAGAAGACATAAAAATGGCTAACAGACATATGAAAAAATGTTCATCATAACTGGCCATTAGGGAAACTCCAATCAAAACCACACTGAGATACCACCTTACACCAGTTAGAATTAGGGAAACTCCAATCAAAACCACACTGAGATACCACCTTACACCAGTTAGAATGGCCAAAATTGACAAGACAGTAAGTAACAAATGTTGGAGAGGATATGGACAACAATCTTCACAGGCAAAGCTGGGGAGCGGTTTTTGCCTTATATATTGCACCACATAACTGTTGTTAGGTGTATATATGTTTATAATTGTTAAATTCTCCTGGAATGTTGGACATTTTATCATGAGAACAGGAGACTCTGTGTTTCTAGCGATGCTCTCAGACAGAAGTCCCCTTTGTCTGATATTAGTAGAGAAAATCTGGCTTTCTTGTGCTTAAAGATGAAATTTTCCCCCTAATTTTTTGCTTTAGTCTGTTAATGTCCTAGTACTTGAAACACATCTCTGATAGAGTATATTTTGGCTTTGCTTTATTATTCAGACTGAAAATCTCTGCCTTTCCTGAAGGGTTTAGTTCATTTATATTTAATGTAATGGTGGGTATGGCTTCATTTGGGTCTTTTTTTTTTTTTTTTAATTTGTCTCATCTATCTCTGTTCCTCTGTTTCTTTTTCCACCTCTCATTAGTGTTAAGCAAATATTTATTAGTCTCAATGGTGGCCAGGAAAATATAGCCCTTGGGTCTCTGACTACTTAGAGACTGACCACTCCAGTTAATAGACTGCGCACATCAGCTGGTGAACGTGAGTCCATCACTGTGCTTGCGTCTGGGCCATACTTCTGACAGCCAGGTCCCGATCAGTGAGTGTGGCCAGCCCACACCTGCCCCACAAGGAACTTCTCAATTGTACTTTTGCTTGAGGATTCCCCATTATTATTGTCACCATTTTATTAGGCTTGTGTTACAGAATAAGACTTCTACTCATCCTTACTTCCTTCTCCTCTCTTCTGCATCATGTCTGGTAACTATCCCAGCCCCATATTCCTTTCTAGGTATTTCCCCCCCCAAGTTTCTGAGATGTTGAATCCCATCTTGGTATTTGCTTCTTGGAGGAACTGAACTAATATAACATTGTATTTCAATTCTTTTACTGGTTTCCTTGCTGGATCTCTGCATTAATTTTTAGTTATTGCTTTAGAGATTACAATATGCATCTTAACCTTAATACCATCTGCTTAGAGTCAATACTCAATTACTTCAGGTTAAATGAGGAAGAAAAACACACGGTGATACATGGACAAGGTGACAATTTCCCAAAAGAAAAGTTTGAGAGGGAAAAACTTTCAGGGAAATATTAGAACATACACCATTGCCTAACAGAGAAAAGAACTTGGACCAGAGTGGACAAGAAGAGTGGCCTAAGAGGTTGGAGATGAAACAAAATTAGCATATAGTGCCCCACACCACGCACTATTCCATTTCATCTCCACAGGACCTGTAAGAGGAAGAAGCATCTAGTGTTTCCACTTTGAGGGTAAACAGAGGCCAGCTCACATTCTCATGGTCACACAGCAATGGTGAGCGCTGGGGTTGAAGCCCCAGTCCGCCTTAGGGATAAAGGGCTGTTGATCGTGGTTTGGGCCTCGAGGGATCAGGAACCACATCAGGAACAATGAGGTAAGACATCACATGAAGGGCGGTGCTTCTCACTCATGCCTTTGTGACAGGTTCTCAGCGTGGCCCTCCATTGTCTCCCCTGTCAGTTCTCAGTGAGGCACAGGGCTGAGGCTGAGAAGGGAGGTGGCTGGACCACTTCCAGGCTGAGCTTTAGGATACAACATTCTAGGGCTCCTGCATGACCTACAAAGCTCATCACAGTCATGGGGTCCCATGGAAGCATCTGGAGCCAAAGGCTGGTGGTGAAAGGAACATGTGCTCTGACAACCCCCTTTGCAGCTCTGGGCACCCTCTGGAGCCAGCACAGGTGTTCGGCCACTAGTTCAGAGACCGGTGCAGGGGCTGCGTGGGCGGGCTTGACAGCCTCCAGGTCGCTATGCATCTCAGCACTAATTAGTCAGGTGCCAATGGGCCAGATTTTTGTGTTTAAAAATAAATAACCTTGGCCTTCAAGTAGACATCAGACCCTACAGAGAGGAAGAAGTTGGCTCCTAAAATTGCTGTGGCCTCTTCCATTAACTTGGGAGTGCGGTAAGGTGTGCATGGGCAGCACTGGTGTCACTGGGCACAAGGGCCTGTGTAGCGGCTGCCCCCACCTGTGCCCTGGGGCAGAACACCACCTGCAGTGTCTGGGCGAAGGGGCAGCCACGGGCCAAAATGCCCAACAGGCTTGGAAAACACACCAGCGACTCAAAAACTCAACCATTGTGCCTTTAGAATTATTTGTTTAAAATATTCCCACATATATGTCTTAACATTACAAGTAAAATCAAAAGTTTTCAGAAGGGAAGGGCATCTTAGCATGAAAATGTAGATTATTTGAGCTCTAAATGTAGAAGTCTCATTTCTAGTCCTGCAGCTCAGCCACACCCTGTCTCCCACAGCCTAACTAGGGAATATTTGGCTGTTTTAAACAATAAATTCACCAAAATTAACATAAAATGTCAATTGTTGCATTTGCCGCTCACAACTGCTATGTGTGTGTTACTACTGGTATTCCCGGAATAGCAGGAGGATAAGGGGTGTCTGTGGCACGGGTCGCTGCCCCCACTGGCCCAGCATGTTCATCGCCCCCTCTTCTTGCCTGTAGGAAGTTTTCTATCTCTTGCAGAAATGGGTGTACCCCGTGAGTGCGTGCACATGTGTGTGCACAGTGTGGGTGCGTGCACATGTGTGTCTGTCTGTGGATGTCAGTGGTGGTGTTGGGAGGGAGACAGCGGGGCAGCCATCCGGGGGAAGGAGGAGCGCGTATCACTGACAGCAGCCCGTACACTTTCAGTCACTCCCTCGGAAGCTGGAAGAGCAGCTTACCTCCGAAACAGAATCTGGAATTGTGTGTTCGCCACCAGCCCCTCTCATGAACTCTCCAATGTGCCAAAACAAATGTGCTGTGTCCAGCACGAGCCTTAGAGGAGACACGTGTGCAGACACAATAAAAGGACCTCAGCTAGGGAGAAGCAGGTGGCATGGAGGGCATCGAGGGGTCTCCTCTCAACACGCCCAGCGCCACTCGGAAGTGGGGTCCGGGGCCTCACGCACAGCATCAGCCCATCCTTGCGTCCAGTTGCTGTGGTAGCCACCACATGCTGAAAGCCACGGACACCACTCTCCCCTCCTTAGAAAAAATAATTATGCACGCCTTGGCTAAAATCCAAGCGAGCTACCTGGACACGGCTCTTTAATTAGAGCGTGAGCTCTGGCTCAGGAGAGGAAGAGCCATGGGTCCATTCCCGAGATGGGGTCACCTGGAATCATGATGGAAAACGGGAGACGCCTGAAATTTTATCTTATTGCCAAACTCAGAAAGACTGTAATTCTAACTTTCTGCAGAAATTAAAGCCTGTCTTCATCTATTAATACATTTCATCAAGATGTGACTTGGCACTTTAAATAAATGCATTGTGTTGGCACCGTATTCAGGTCCCTACGTCACGGATCTACTTAATGTCCCTCCTTATTGCCACTTTACCCAGGAAGCAGCGGTTACACCTCACGCAAAAGCACGTGCACGTGCCTTCACGCGTTCTCACCCACAGGCGCACACCCACAGTTTATGTGCATGTTCCCCTGTCCTTCACGGAGAACTCTGTCCATGTCTGGGTCCACAGGGACCCTGTAACCCACAGAGGCACAACTGCATCTTCCCTTCCCTGCCAGGGAGAAGCCCAGACACGCCGGGAGCCCAGTGTCCTCCGCCTTGTGTCCCCTGCTCGGAATGTTCTGGAAGGCACGGGACTCTGGCCGAGCCCAGGAGACCCCGTTCTTCAGGCTCCGGGCCGGTGGAGAGGCTCCCCGCTCTGTCCCAGCTGGGCGGCTCCTGTGGGCAAGAAGGCCCCTGGCCATGTTGACGGAGGGAGAGAGACACGGCCGCATTCCTTGCTCAGGCCAGGGCGCTGGGTCTCCGCAATGTCTGCGCTCCCTGGGAGGCAGATGGAGCCCCTGAGCTCTCCATGCGCCACCGCTGTAGTTTCTACGTCCCCGGCAACACAGCCAGTGCGAACATACCTTCAGCAAAGCAGCGTCACGTTTGCAAGAGCCCCAGCCCCCGCCCGGCCGGCCGCGCCGCCGCCTGCCGCGATGCTCAATAATTCAGGAGGAGCCGAACGGCACATCTTACAGCATATTTGATGTGCCCCTCGCAGGCTACGACCGGCTCGTCTCAATCAGCCTCTTTGTCGCCAACAGAAGCAGGACAAAGCCCTGAGCGCCGGCCAGGCCCACGGCGCTCGGACCAGCGCCCGGTTCTCTCTTTCCTGCTCGTTAAGGTCCGCGCCACGGCCGCCCCCGCGCGCTACGGCCGCCCCCGCGTCCCCCCCGCTTCGCTGCCATTGCTGTCGCTGCGTCATGTCACCGGATCAAGTGACTCTCCCCAGCCCGGGACCGGGGCTCGGCTCCATTTCCAGACGCTTCTGATCTCCTGGGCTAATTGGCTCAGGTGTAACCCGAGCCAGCAGGGCCTCGACTTTGAAGCGCCCAGGGCGCGCGGGGCTCGGCGGCCTCCCCGTCTGCGCTCCGGCACCGGCTGCGCGCGGAGCGCGGGGGGAGCGCGGGGCTGGCGAGGCCGGTGGGCGCGGGAGCCTGCTGCGAGCCCGGCAGGAATTCCGCAGGCCCGGCCGTGTCCGGCGAGGGGCCGCCTCTTGCGGGAGAGCGAGAGGCGTGCGGGCGCCGCGGCCCCGTCTCCACGCAGAGCCGCGTGCGCTGCGATCCGTCCCGCTGCTTCCGCTGAACACGGCTCTTTTGTAAAGTGCGGGGAAGGGCCCCCCGCGCCGCCGCCCGCGGAGGCTTGTCCGGGTCCACAAGTACGGAAAGGTCAGCCCGCGGCTCAGGGCCCCTTCGCCTCGCCTCCAGAAGGCCACAGGCCCCGCGCCGGCGCGTCTGCTGGTCAGTGGCGGTGCCGGGAGGGAGCCGAGCAAGGAGGTGCCGCTGACTCGGACTGTCCACGTCCTCCTGGTTGTTAATACCCGGCCGTACTGTGTGCAAACACTACACGGGTCAGGTCCTCTCTAGAGGAGCCGCCGGAAGATGCCGGAAGATTCCACGGGGTCCTGCTCGCGGCATCCACCCGGCCCCTCGGCTCCCCACCTGCCCCCCGGCCTCGGGTCTGCGTGAGACGCCGCCAGCGCTGGGGCCTGGGAGGTGAGGCCGTCCGGGACCTTCGACGGGTGCTCCGCTGGCCGGCGGGTCCAGCCTCGCTCGCTCTCTACGCGCCCAGGGGGGCGTCCACGGTACGGAGGTGCAGGCGGCTGGTTTGCGCGGAGGCTTGTCTCCTTGTTGTGTCCTCACGTGGCCATCCCCGGTCCTGTCTGTGTCTTGCTGTGAGGCCACGAGTCCCGCTGGCCGAGGGCCGCCCCAGCAGCCTCATCTTACCCTGTCTCCTCTCTAGGCCCTCTCTGCAAACACAGTCGCATTCTGAGGCCCTGGGGGTTAGGGCTTCAATGTGTGTGTTTTGGGGGGACACAGTTCCGCTCAGAACATGGGGAAGTTCGAGAAGCATGGAGCTGGACAGGCGACCGCCAGCGGGACGCAGCTGCTGGCGCTGTGCACTAACGGGGGCAGGACTCGCGCACAGAGGACGGGAGGCGGGGCCCCGTGACCCCAGACGCTGGCGGTCCTCAAGAAGGGGGCGGTTCCCCATCGCGGTGGTGTCTATCCTCCGCCCACACCCCTGGGCTCTGTGGGTGTCCCCAGTAAGCGACACTTTTCCCTGCAATCCCTGCAGTCAAGCTCTGAACTGCTCTGAGGTCTGGGCTCTCCAGCAGCTGGGGATTTGGATCTATGCTAACATTGCCCTGTCACTTCCTTAAATGCAGATGGCTCCCAAAGCAGCAAATCCGGCCTGAGCTGTCGCATTGCCGTTTGGGAGGCTGGCGTACCCCAGCACACAGCAAATCTTAGGCTGTTGGGAGGTCACCGGGTGTGGACGCAGACGCACATGGCCCCCGTTCCTCCTTGTTTCCGTTGTGTGGATGAGACGCCAGCAGCCTCCAGGGCATGGTTAGGAGTAAAAGGCAGTAAGATACTTAGGAAATGGTGGGTTTTGAATGTTTCCTATCAGTGTTAGGAATATAATCCCCTTAGCTATACATAATATCATGTGCTTTCAGAACCAGGTCCCCAGATTGCTGGAATTTGGACCGTGGTTTCTGTGAGGTCTTGGGTATCATCTGAGTGGTCTCCCCCGACGCCCCACAGCACTCAGTGCACCCTTCCTTGCCCTCAGTCCCCGACACTTCGTGAGCGTTGTGGTCTGTGAAGGCAGGACTGGGTCTTCAGCCCCCAGCCCCAAGCACCAATAAGTCCGGCACACAGTAGGCCCACTGGAGACATCGGTCCAGGGTTGGACACTCAGGCGACCTCTCGTGATCTGGGGAGAAGCATTGGTCAGTCTCCAGGTAGAAATGTTGCCTGGGGAAGGACCCATGCCCAGGTCAGCCTGTAGGGCAAGAGAAGGGGTCAGTGTTCTCAGAGGCAGGGGCCCGGGGCGGGATCTGCGGAGGCTCAGCTATCTACACGGCCTTGTGGACCTTGCTGGGAGCTACTGCCCATTATTGAAGGCTTGTTTCCAAAAGAGAAGCATTTCCCAGAATTTGGTACAAATTAAAGAAGTTACTGCATCTCCAAACATAGGCTATTTGAGAGATCCAAGAACTGGGATCTGCACCGTTACCAGCCACTATAATATAATACTAGATATAAAATGATCATGTAAATATGACTACGTTATAAATAATCATCATAAAGTAAAAAGTCTTGTGGGGGATGCAAGCGAATGCAGATCAAATGGGGTCTCTCTATTCTGTCTTCCTGATGGGGATCAGGTCGCTTTTGTCTTTAAAATGACTGATTCTTAATCCTTCAAGGAGGAGCAAGTGACCCAACCTCGTAACGGAAACTCCAGCAATGCGCCTTCCAGCAACGCGCCTCACCGCATGCCAGGGGAGCGGACAAGACGGTCGCCTCACCACACGCCAGGGGAGCGGACGAGACGGTCAGGGTGGGCGACGCTCTTCTCGTCAGCTGTTGGCTCGTGGTTCTAGACGCTCCAGGGCATCAGGCTTGCCAACGGGCTGTGTGAGACGCAGAGTGCCGGGCACCAGCCTCTGCTTTCAGGGTCTGTGACCTGCAGGTGGGGCGAACATTCGCATCTCCCTGGGTTCCCGGCGGCACTGACGCTGCTGGAGCAGGGACCCCAGCCGGAGCCGCTGCCGGTGGACACACACACCGCCCGAGTCAGACGCGCGTTTCAAGTCCATCCACACAGGCTCATTCACTACTGATTTCCGAGTATAAAGTCAGGATACTCACTGGCCGGCTGTATGTGCGCTGTTATGTTACTTCATACATCAATGCAAACGGTTTGGTTTTAAAAGTTTGTAGACACGTAGGACAGGTATCGGTTTCCTAAGTCCACAAGATACAATTCACTCTGCAGAAAGGCACGTCTGCTCAATTATGTCTGGGAGCAAAATGTTACATGACTGCTGGGAAAATACTTCTAGAATTCACTTTAATAAGACAAAACTGCTGGAATAGGCATGGCTCTAGCTTAATTTTATAATTTTCATCTGTAGCTCTTACTACAAATGTATACACTGTGATTCAAAAAATAACAATTCACTTGAATATTAAGAAAAACATTCGCCTGTCCTTAAGTGATGCATTTTAAGTGTAGGGCAGGTTAATATGGTGGCTGTGACCCAGGCATCTCCCCTCCGCGTGCATAAATTCCTCTTCCTTGGTTATTTGAATACAGAACTCATTGAAATTCTTGAAGCCACATCCTGAGCCTGCAAACTTTCCAGAGATGCTTTGAAGAATCACACCTTACGCACTCTTGACATTTCCAGGGAAACTACGGACCCCGGTCTCTGCAAAGTGGTATAACTGTCTGGCCCTTGGTTTTTAATTATTACTGAGTGAAGGAGCGTGGGGAGGGAGGAGCTCCTGTACCCACCCAGCTTCCCCTCGAAGCCCAGCTAATTAGCGGATTTCAGCGAGCGGACTGCTCCGGACACAGTGGGGGCCGGCTTGGGAGAACGCACGCAGACGAGAAGCAAAGAAAAATGAAAGTTGCAGCAACTCAAATCGGCTGCCGTCCTGCCTGGAACTGCTGGGTCGCGCAGGACTTAAACACAGACGTAGCTGTACAACAGTTTATCTAATGAAAGAAGATGAGTCTCCCATGGAAAATAGCCTTCAAAAAGGTCACAGCACTTTAGAGGTTTTTCCAGGTAATTGCTAAAATCTGGTGATGGCTATTCCGGGCTTTCCCGCCCATCACCTCCTCAGACCGGAGCCGTGGCGGGAGCGCTGGGAACTGGCGGCGGCGTCTGGGGAGCATCAGGCCAGCTTCTCTGCTCCGCAAATCCGTCAGAATGGACGTGAGCTTGGTGAGGTTTCACAGAGATGCTGAGTGAGTCACAAAACGGCTGTGAGCCTCAGCGTCGCGAGTGGAGGCAGTAGCTGGCTCGAGGCTGGCCTGAGCAGCACTTCCACCTCATTCCCTCCCCCCCGCCGCTGTCTTAGAAAACGAAGACAGCAGAGATGAGGCTGGGGAATAATGTGGCACCAGGCATGGAACCCGGCACCTGCTCGACTGCTGAAGCAGCACAGCAATCCGCCCACTTTGCAGACAGGGAAACCGAGGCAGAGACGTCCAGGTGCATGTCGAGTCAGAGTGTTGAGCGACAAATGTATTAGAAAACCCGTCAGTCCCCTTCTGGCCTCACAATGGAAACCCTCTGAGGATGTGGCTCTGGGGTCCTCCCCTCCTGGATACGGGGTGGGGGGTGTATAGAATCCTCCTCCTCTGGGGCTTTTAAGCACAACTCCAGGGGCATCACTTGTGTCCCCAGGTCTCTGCCTTTCTGAGAGCTTTGGAGTCCTTCTCAGCAACACACACACACACACACACACACACACACACACGTGCGCGCGCGCGCGTGCGCGTGCGGCGGGTCTGTTCTGCTCATCCACTCGTTTGTCTGTGTGTTTATGAGCAGTACCTGGAGTCGCCGCAAATGAACCAAAGACAAGGACTGCGATTTTCATAACTTTGCACAAAGAAGGAGTTCACTGAGAGTTTGTTGAACACACAAAGGAAGGAAGATTTAGAAATACCTGTGTACAAAGCCCACAGCACAGGTGCCGGGCGGAAAAGAAGAGCCACACTCCCTCGGGGGGCCAGCTGGCCTTCCTGGGCTTCTGTGCGACAGAGGAGGGGCCGCAGCTGCGTCCACGGGGGTCCGTTCCCTACTCAACACGAGGACATCATTATAGCGCCACATACGACTCACCTGGCCCAGCTACTCCTGAGGACTCCGTTATAATGAGTCTCCCTGAGTGATTTTGCAAGGATTATTTTTTAAGAAGCTTAGAGTTCATTACAGACGTTATCCTGCAAATTCTCCGAGCACCCAGAGAAGTATTTTAATGTATTTCTTCCTCTTTTGCAAGTCCCAGCCTTGGAGAAGAGCTCTGCCTGAGAGGAGAGGTCACTCTGTGCAGATTGGTGCATAATCATATTCCCAGTTAATTTCACCCAAATGATGATCTGGGTGACCCAGGCCTGAAACATGAGTTTTCTAGGTATCATGTTTTTGGTTTGAGTTTTCAAGACTGGCTCACACTTCCCACTTTATTTCTTATGTGTGTAGCACATCAGTCATTCTGGATTTAATGCTTTGCTGCTTGCGAGGACCCTGAATACCCTGTATCTCGACATTGCCTCAGTGCAGTGGTATTTGGCTGAAAACACACTTCCCGCTTGTCTTTGCTCCATCCCTTGTGCCTGACTTCTCATCCTCCTGTCCTCTCCATGCCACCCGCCCCGGCCTTTCTCCGCCAGCACCGCCATCCCGTGCATCAGCTGGTTTGCTGGCTTCATCCCTGCCGCACTGGGAACCAGTCACCAAGAACAAGGACTTGCTCAGGAAGAAGCACCGTCAACACACTAGGCCAAGGTCAAACCCGCAAAGACTTGCATGCCCTGTGTGAGTCCATAGCCCCTGTTAGCACATGACTACACGGGCACACTGCAAGGAAGGAATGATTCTGTTCTGTCCGTGGACTAACACCTTTAACCTCCACAGCCATCCTGTGCGGCAGGTGCTACCACTAACTCCACTTTTGCAAGAAACAGATGAAAAGAGACTAACTCCCCAGGAGAGCATCCAGAACTGAAGAACAGGAGTTAAAACCAAAGATCCTTGTTGAATCCAGGAATCAGAAGACATGAGTTTGAGTGCCCCCAGCTTTCCCACGCGGCCATGGTCTGGTTTGAGCAGTGGAGAGAGTAGACTAACGGTCCATGTCCAGCTGAGCCTGTCCACGGAAGGCTGCTGACCTCAGAGGTCGCACATGGTTGCTTAAAACAAGAACCGCACGACAGGGGTTTCTGTGAAGAAGGCTTGCTTTTGTCTTGTGACAGCAAGTCTAGAGGTCATCAGTCCAGCCAGGAGGGTGTCTAGACGATTCCATGGAAGACTTGGACATCATTTCTCTCTACATGTGCTCTCAAGGTGAGCCTATCTCTCCGAGTCAAGGAAAGGACGGCTTCCTGGGAGTTTCTGTGAAGTAGAATCCTACATATTTGTCATTGGCAGAAGTTTGCTGCATCAACCATACTTACTGGAAAGGGAGCCAGAAAATGTCATTTTTTTAGTTATATGGATTAAATTCTTTAAGTATGGGAGAAGATAAAATCATCATTGAATGGGCAAATATTAGTGTCTGTCATGGGCGGGGTGGGTTGAGAATTAAGTCCTAAGTCTAGGAGGGAAAAGTTAAGAACATGCATCCTTACTATACTTTCCAGCAGTGGCATTTCAAATCTGAACTATTTCTAAGGCATAGGAAATCCAAACCAATACATTGAATTAGAGAGATACTAGATTGATATTCCTCCTAGCAAATGATAGAAGCAAATAAAAATCTCTCTAGAAAAAAAAAATACTTGCAACCCAAGAACTTCAGAATTCTCTAGAATAAGATAAATCAGTACATGGGTTGCCTAGTGTCTCAGTCGGTTAATCGGCCACCTTTGGCTCAGGTCACGATCTCAGGGTCCTGAGACCAAGCCCCACACTGGACTCCATGTTCAGAAGGGAATCTTTTTCTCCTCTCCCAATGTCCTTCCCTCTGCTTGTGCTCTCTCTCTTTCTCTCTCTCTCTAATATAAACAAATACAATCTTTGAAAAAAAAGAGAGCTAAAACAGTACAAGTTGCAATTTAAAAATCTAACACGTACACAAATACAACATGAACACAAATGATCAAGAAAAAATAGTAAATGTTTTCAGCTGTTTGAATATTCATATACATAATATAAAATGGCTATTATAAAATGTTTAGAGAAATAATCACTTTTTAAAAAGAAGAAAGAACAAGAAAATTCTTGGAAAAGTACAAAAAAAAAACCCTACAGGAACTAAAAAAAAAAAAAAAAATACTACCATTGAAGTGGGGAAAAAAAAAAAGAATAGTGGCTGCTCACAGAATTAGATGCAGCTGGAGGTGAGATAGGCACCTGGAAAGCAGTTGTGAAAGACATTGCCTGGGATGTGCTCAAGAGAGAAAGTGACAGAAAACCTAACATAAGACATGAGTGTGGTGTGAGTGGGTTTAATGCATCTCATTGAACTTCTAGAATGTGACAGAAAGCAAGAAAGAAAGATAACAAAAAAAGGACAAAAACATTTCCTGACTTTATAAAGTATTTACCCTCATATTCAGATTTACCGCAAAATTCAAACAGGATAAATAAAACCTCAGAGTTCTAACCTCAGAGATGTGCTAATAAAACTGTAGAATCTTGAACACAAATAATAGTTTTTAAAAAAAAAATTCAAAAGCAAAACAAAACAATGAATCTAAAGAAAGTTTTTTTTAAGTTTAAACTTTGTTTTATTTTTTCAGTGTTCCAAGATTCATTGTTTATGCACCACACCCAGTGCTCCATGCAATCTGTGCCCTCCTGAATACCCACCACCAGGCTCACCTACCCCCCCACCCCCACCCCTCCCAAACCCTCCGTTTGTTTCTCAGGGTCCTCAGTCTCGCATGGTTTTTCTCCCTCTCTGATTTCCCCCAATGCCCTTCTCCTCTCTATCTCCCCATGTCCTCCGTGTTATTTGTTATGCTCCACAAATAAGTGAAACCATATGATAATTGACTCTCTCTGTTTGACTTATTTCACTCAGCAGAATCTCTTCCAGTCCCGTCCATGTTGCTACACAAGTTGGGTATTCATCATTTCTGATGGAGGCATAATACTCCATCAGTGTATACGGACCACATCTTCCTTATCCATTCGTCCGTTGGAGGTCATCTTGGCTCTTTCCACAGCTTGGCAATTGTGGCCATTGGTGCTATAAACATTGGGGTACAGATGGCCCTTCTTTTCACTACATCTGTATAGTTGGGGCAAATACCCAGTGGTGCAATGGCAGGGTCATAGGGTAGTTCTATTTTTAATATTTTAAGGAATCTCCACACTGCTTCCTGAAGTGGCTGCACCAACTTGCATTCCCACCAACAGTGTAAGAGGATTCCCCTTTCTCCACATCCTCTCCAACACTTGTTATTCCCTGTCCTGTTAATTTTGGTCATTCTAACTGGTGTAAGGTGGTATCGCAATGTGGCTTTGATTTGAACCTCCCTGATGCCTAACACTCGTGAACATGTTTTCATGTGTCTGTTAGCCATTTGTATTTCTTCTCTGGAGAATTGTCTGCTCATGTCTTCTGCCCATTTTTTGACATGATTATCAGATCAAATAATTGGACAAACTTTAGCTGGATGATGCAAGAGAAGACAGAGAAGACAGAAATTAACAAGTCTAGAAATAAAACAGAGATGTTTCTATTGACCTTTCAGAACTGAACAAGGAGCAGCTGGCTGGCTCAGTCAGTTAAGTGTCAGACTCTTGATTTAGGCTCAAGTCATGACCTCAGGGTTGTTGGGTCCCTATGTCGGGCTCTGCGCTCCACGTGGAGTCCACTTCTCCCTCTCCCTCTTCTCCTCCCCCTGTCTCTCTCTCTCAAACAACCACACAGCGGTTCAAGGGCGGCTCCGTTGGTTAAGTGTCTGCCTTCAGCCGCATCATGATTCCAGGGGTCTGGGGTCAAGTCCCATGTTGGGGTCTCTGCTTCTCCTTCTCTCTCTGCCACTCCCCTGCTCGTGCTCTCTCTGTTACACTCTCTTAAATAAATAAATACAATCTCTCAAAAAAGAATTTAAAAGCATATAGGAGAATATTATGAACATTTTATGTTAACTTTTAGACAGCTTAGATGAAGGTGGAAAATCACCAGAATGACAGAAATTATTGAAACTGACTCAAAGAACTAGATAATTGGAACAGATCTGTAACAATCAGAGAAATTAAACTAACCATTAAAATACAATATCTTGGGGCGCCTGGGTGGCTCAGCGGGTCAAGCCTCTGCCTTTGGCTCAGGTCATGATCTCAGGGTCCTGGGATCGAGCCCCACATCAGGCTCTCTGCTCAGCAGGGAGCCTGCTTCCCCCCCCCCGCCTGCCTCTCTGCCTCCTTGTGATCTGTCTCTCTCTAATAAATGAATAAAATCTTTAAAAAAATACAATATCTTGACTTAAAAAATGAAGGTCCAAGTAAATTTATGCATCAATTTTATAAAATATTGGAAGAAGAAATGAATCTTCAAATGCTTTCAGAGAAGAGTAGAACACTCACCCTCTTGAATCAGTATTTAGCATATACTGAAATCATACAAACACATGGCAAACAGCAAAACAAACTGTAGACCAATATCCCAAGTGTCTATAGATTCAAAAATTCTTAACATAGTATTATTATCAGGTTAAATCCAACCACATAGTTCAAGTGGGAATTATCCAAGGAGTGCTCAGTTGGTTTAAATCCAAACACTGTCTTAAGTGTTCTGAGCACACACACAAATGTAATTATGTGAGGTGAGGGATACATTAGTGAGCTTGATTGTGTTAATTATTACACAAGACACACTTATATCAAAATACCACAATGTGCACCCCAATGTTCACCAGCAATGGCCACAACCACCAAACTGTGGGAAGAGCCAAGGAGTCCCTCAGCAGATGAGTGGACAAAGCAGATGCGGTCCCTCAGCAGATGAGTGGACAAAGCAGATGCGGTCCCTCAGCAGATGAGTGGACAAACCAGATGCGGTCCCTCAGCAGATGAGTGGACAAAGCAGATGTGGTCCCTCAGCAGATGAGTGGACAAACCAGATGCGGTCCCTCAGCAGATGAGTGGACAAAGCAGATGTGGTCCACACATACAATGGAACGTGACTCGCCGTCAGGAAGGATGAACGCTCACCATTTGCACTGACACGCATGGAAGTGGAGGGGATGATGCTGAGTGAAACAAGTCAGTCAGAGAAAGACAATATTCACATGGTTTCACTCTTACGTGGCGCGTAAGGAATAGCGTGGAGGACCACGGGGGGAGGGAAAGCTGCATGGGAAGGAATCAGCGAGGGAGAGGGACTGTGAGAGACTCTGGATTCTGGGAAACAAACTGGGGTCGCAGAAGGGTGGAGGGCGTGGCGAGGGGGTGGCTGGGGGAGGGGACGGAGCAGGGCACGAGGCGTGACGAGCCCTGGGTGTCCTACGCAACGGACGACTCGTTCACCTACAACAAAAGCGTGTGGTGTACTATCGGTTGGCTAACTGAACATAATGAAAAAATTTTTAAAAACCCACCACGTTGTATACCTTAAATACATACAATTTTATTTTGTTGATAATACGGCCATAAAGTTGATTTTTAAATAAAAAATCAAATAATAGAACATACATTAATAAAGGGAAAAATGAGAGGGTACCTAACAGTTGCAAAAAACGCATTTCACAAAATCCCAAACACACTCATTATAAAAGCTGTCAGCAAACTAGGAGTAGGTGGATAAGCCTGAGAGAGGCGGCCTTGAAAAACGTCCAGCTGACATCAGTCACGCTTGTGAAGCAAAGGCTTTCCCACTAAGGTCAGGAAAAAAAGAGAAAAAAAGAAGCGAAGTTATCTATTGTACCATCTCCATTCAATATTGCCTTAGTAATCCTGGTCACTACAATAAGACAATATAAACAAATTAAAAGCGTAGAATCAGAAAGGATGAAATTTGTGTGCTTTTATTCATGAATAACATGATTGTGTATGAAGACAATTCTAAGAAATGTACAAGATAAGCAAACAGCTAGAAAAATAAGCGGGTTTAGAGAGGTTGCATTACCCAAGGGTAATACGTAAAAGTCTGTTGTATTTCTATAAACTGACAGCAAATGCTCCAAAAATGAGACAAAGAAAATAATCCCATTTACAATAATTCCACAAAGAGTGAAACACATCGTAGTAAATTTTAAAACAGAGCCGTATGACGTTCTGGGCCTGTATCCTAGAAACTGTAGCGTCCTACATCGAGAAATTAAGGAGGTCTCAGATAGGTGGAGAGATACCCAATTTTCATGGACTGGGAAGTCTGCACGGCTGAAATGGCAATTCTCGGTGGGTGAGGCGCCTCTGGCCAAAATAGGATTCCTGTGAAATCTCAGCGGGATGCTTTGGTGGAAGTGAGGAAGCCTACTACGGTGTCCACGGAGATGCAGACAGCCAGGATGGCTTTGAAGAAGAAGCCCTTGGTGGAGGCTTACACTGCCTCATGTCAGAACTTGCGCGAAGCTGCAGTGCTCGGAACTCCTGACCCGTCCAGCGCAAACGCCAGGCCTGGAGTTCCAGAACTTGGGCGAGAGAAGTTTTGCGACCTTGGAATTGGCAAGTTCGTCAGAGATACGACACGGAACACATGACCATCACTGAGAATCGGTCTTCATAAGAACAGAATGCCTCTGCTCCTCAGGGTGCATCGTCCCATGGCAGAAAGACAGACCCGCAGGTCTGGGAAAGCGGTTGCCGGTTGCGTGTCCAGTGTGCACCGGACCAGAGCATGAATGGGACGCTTGTGCGCCCACGGTAAGACACAGCCCGGATGAACAGTAAGGGAAGCAGACGTTTCGTCAGACAGGATGCGTGGGTAACTCAGAGCCGTTGGGCTGTTCATCCCACACCTGCAGACGGCGTGGCCCTCCCCCGGCCCTCCCCCTGCACAGCATGTGTGCGGCGCTCGTGTCCTTTGTGTGGGGGTGGGGTGAGCTTTGTGTCTTAACTGGGCCCTGGGGTGCCCAGACATGAGAGCATCATTCTGGGTGTTTCCGGATGAGAACAGCATTTGAATCTGGAGACGGAGGCAGACGGGCTCGGTGGTGTGGGTGGGCCTCACCCCATCTGGAGAAGGGAGGCGGAGTAAGAGAGAATGCTCTGTCTCTCCGCCCCTCCCTCCCTTCACCCACGGCTCTCCCCTCCTCGCCCTTCCCTGACTGTCACAGAGCTGGGACGTGGCACGTGGGTCGTGCCTCGCTGCCGACGCGGGCTCAGGCGGGAATTTCCATCATTGGCCCTCCTGGCGCTCAGGCATTCGGGCTCAGAGAGGGATTACACCGACGGCTCTCCTGGGTCTGCAGAAGGATCCACGGAGGGTAAGACACTGCTGGCTACCAATCTCTGCAGCCGTCCGTCCCCTGTGTGCTCGCTCAACTCCGACCTTGAGCCGGCATTCTGGACAAGCACTGACAAGTGGTCCCTGAGAGCAGACGCAGCCTCCGTCCCTGGGCCTCGCAACCCGGGCTCATGGTTCACGCTGCTGGAGTCCATAGCGAGCAGACACACACACCCCTCTGTCCGTCTACACCCGGGTCACCGGACAGCCATTGGCATTCGTGCAACAGCCCGTCTGTAGATTCCCGCCACCTCTCCGGCTCTGCAGCGTGGCAGGAGCGGTGGCCGGTCCCTGCGGTCTCTGTGCGGCCAGCTCCCCACCAGTACAAAGAAGGTCTCGGTGAGTGCTCCCAGCTTCAGCTCGGTCATGCTGTGCACAGGACTAAGCATTGGCAAGGGCGGTGGTGCCGCCCCAGATGTGGGATTGTGGCAACGACTCTTGAGAAGCTGAAAATAAGTGTTTGAATGTTCAAATGCACTTTAGAGTTAATACTACTTTGAAGATGACGAGTCAGAAATCGGCACCAGGAACACAGCCCTGGGTGGTTGGCTCCCCACTGCTAGCACAGCTGTTAATTATTTTCTTTTCCATTATTTTGAGAAGCCAACAGGGCAGTTGGGGGATTAAAATCAGCACACAGTCTTAAAGCGAAGTGGAGAGAAAGAGAAGCAGAACTTTCACTCGTGTGTTCAAGACTCGACAGTGGGTTTCTGTCTCGACTGTTAGGCTGCTGGGCCCTTGGGACCCTGGACGGGTCGTGTTCCCTGCTCCTCCAGTACCTCGCTTCTTGGGGTAAAAAAAAAAAAAGCAAACTGTAAAGTTAACTGGTGGCCCGGCAAGAGCTTCCAGGCCGTGGCAGGTCTGTCGTGTTCTTCGAGTGGCTCTGGCATGTCGGGAGAGATGGACTCGGCATTCCCCCGCTGGGTCCCACTGTGGCCTGAAGTGCTGTTAGTCACCAGCCCCTGCCCTGGGCCGGGAAGTGGACGGGGCAGCAGGTTTGCTAGCGCTGAGAGAGCGGGGGGACTCAGGACACCCCCGTTTCCGCACAGCTGTGGTCTTGGATGGGCCATCTGCCCTCGCTGGCATCGGCTGGCCTACCACTCCAGTCCGCTGGACGCCGTGCCCTGCTGCCCAGGCCCTTCCCCACTGGGGGTCTCTGTGGAAGCCCCAGGACAGGGCTCATCTCTGCATCCTCGTGCAAGGGCACATGCCGGCCCTAGCGGGATGGGCTTCCTGAGAACCTTGGCTGACCAAGAGTAAAGCCCCCACCGTCCGTGCCGTGAGCCTCTGGCTATGTCCATTTGCCTCGCCCAGTCGGAGTGGCCCGGCTGTGCTGGGGCGGTGGGGAGCAGAGGACCACAGCTCACCTTCTCCGACGGGCCTCCCCAGCCTCCGCCGCCAGCCCCTCGGCCTGTGGGAGGGCTCTGCTGACCTCTCCTCCCCTTAGGAAACGCTGCCTCCGTTCAAAAGCTACCTTAGACCTGCATCGTCTCGGCGGATGGCGACCGGTCTGAGCTCAGGGTTCAATGGCGGGAGGGGAGACCGTGATGTCAAATGCGAGTTATCTGTAAGCGTCTCACGGTCGCAGGTGAGGTCATTGTGCTTTTCCTCCCTCCTCTCGTCTGGACTCCGTGTCTGAACTAATCTGGCTTCTTCCAACCTCACCATCTCCAGTGCAGCTCTGGGGAAGCATGTCCTTCCACGGAAGCCTCGACTGTCCCCGGGTCCCCACCAGCCCCCTCGTGCGGAAGGTCTCAGTGGCAGATCTCCTGAACTCCTCTCCGCCTCCGCTGCCTGCAGAACCCAGCTCTCGGGAGCTGCTGGAGCTCTGCCTGCGCCTGCCTCCTATGGGGAACTCCCTGAACCAGGACGAGTGGCGGCTTCCCGGGACCCGGTCCACCCACGCGCCGCCCATCCCGCCAGGCTGAGCTCTGTGGTCCGTGCAGGGAGGGAGGCTGCTGGAGGCTGCCGTGCTGCGTCCTCACCGGCCACAGCCCTCGAGCTCTGTGGATGCGATGCTGGAATGTTTTCTCCCTCCCCCCGGACTAGATCACGAACACTCGCGGATAATGTCTCCCGTTTATCCGCCTTTATAATCCCACAGTGTCCCGCTCACGACAGGCTCTCAGTAAATATCTGCCCAAAGCAGTTGAAACCCCATCCCTATGGCCCCACAAGCGGACGCATCTACTGGTCATTTACCCCAATTTATTAGTGGCTGTGGCAGTCACTGGCCAATCAACAGGAGTCGGGGGCTTCCATGGGATATCGGGACGGGTGAGCCGGCTCAAGGTCATGAACTCCTGGCCCCGTTCATATCCAGACACAAGCGTATCTAAGATGGGGCTGAGGAAGTGGACAGATTGTTTTCGGAGCCCTCTGGAAGGAGAGCGCCGGAGAGCCCGGCTTGGGGAAGTTCCGCGCTCGGCGAGGTCCCTCTCACGGCTCCCCGTCCGTGCGCCGTAATTGTATATTCAAAGCCGATGCATTATTTAAACAATAATATACTCTCTATTAGTTCCTTGCTTTGGGTTAATGGTTGGCTAAAGCAATTACAGGGCCCCAGGGAGGGACTTGCAGAAGAGGAACCAGGATGGAGCGCCGACAATACGTGCCTCTTCTTTATTGCCGTAATTAAAGATTCTTATATCGTGCACTAAGGGACTGTAAGAGCGTTAAGGATGCTGTAATGCCGCAGACTCCCGCCGAGCTGACGCAGGGAAGAGAGCAGGGTGGGCGCGGCTGGGCTGCGCAGGACACCTGACACGGCTTGCACTTCTCTCCTGCAGTCCTCGAAAGGGCTTGCGGGCAGTGCTGTGACCCCTGGAGAGCCATGGTCTCACGAACGGAGGCATTAGCTTCAAGGCAGGGGGCAGGACTGGGTCTGTCGGAGCGGCTTCCAGCCCACTAATCAGTAAGGTCACGGACGCAGCCAGAGAGAGCTCGTTTGCGGTGAGTCTTATGCAGAGTGACCATCCCAGTGCTTGGGCACGGATGTCTGTCTTCCATCGCCAACGCCCGGACGCCCACCCTCCGTCCGGACCCCCGCTGCCCCTCGCTCGCGTCCGCCTGCACCCCTCCGGGTCCCCGTGTAAGTGCACCTGCTGTCTCACCTCACTCCTCTTTCCAATGCCTTTCGTCGTCCGCCCGGACCAGCCCCTGTCCTGGAACTTCCTCAAGCCCTCCAGCCTGACCCCTCCTCACGGACGGTGCCTCCGTTCCCCATCTACCACTGGGCTCTCTGTGCTCACCGGGGGTGCGAGTGGCAGAGCTGTGAGAGAGCCCGGGTCTCCAACAGACAGTTGTCTTCCCCAGACTCTATCCCTGGATTTCCAAATAAAGAAGATGACGTTGAACGGAGCTGAAATCTGTCCTCATGCCCTGAAGTCTGTGAGATTCTGGCCTTGGATCTGATACTGTTTCCTTAACAATAAGACAGAAGGTGCACCTGAGGGGAGTGCCTAGGGAGTAATGCCTTTGCACAGACCCTTTCCTGAGGACGGGTGAAATCCTCAACTTTCCCTTAACCAACAGCACACCCGAGAACGGAGGTTGCCAGTCCCATGACTGGTTCCATTGCAGAAGACTTCCCCTTAGGGGGCAGCTGGAGAGAGGCTCGCACGGCGTCAGAGATGCCGTCGGCCCTACAGCGCTTCTGGTGGGCTCTCGGGGCTGAGCGCTTCACAGCTGACGGGGGAAGAGCGCGTCCGCCCCGTGACTGTAAGACAGCGATCTCCGACCCACTCGACTGAGCTGGAAGCCTGTCCTCCACCGGGGTCCCCACGAGCCTGCAGATTGTTCAACGTCTGGACTGCGGCTGGGTGAGGTCAGGAATTAGAGTTTGGATAAACCACACTCACACTTGGGACCCACTGGAGTTGTGAGATGATGAAAAGGTGTTTTGAGCCCCTGAGTTCTCAGTGACTGTGACACAACAGAGAAAGGGAATATGGGTCCTTGAATTACGTCAGGGAACAAGGTCTAATGCCCAGCGCCGAGGTTCAAGTCCTGCTGTTCCACGGACGAGCCGCTGGAGTTCGGACACATGAGGGCCCTGCTCAGTGCTTCAGGCACGACCTCGTCCGTCAGGCCAGGCAGTGAGTGCACCTGCCTAGATTGCGCAGCGAGGGACGGACGCACTTGAAAAAGGCTCACACGTAGCAGACCCTGAAGAAGTGTTACTGCTGAGGCCTGCACGGACGAGAGATGCGTCCCGATAACCGCTCTGAACATCGGTTTGGAAAAACGCGTGCACTTGAGCCCTCACGGATGACGTGATTTGACCTTGCTCTGTCATCGAGACTTAGGCTAAGTGCTGTGCAAACACTATTTAAAAATGCTTCCCTGCCTTCTAGTTTATAATGTAGAAGAGATAACACTGAAGCAAATACACAGATGAAAACATAAAACAAATGTGTAAACTTTGTGCAAACATCAGACATAATTAAAGATAATGTTTTTGGTGTGTGTGTTGGGTAGTATTTCTTCAAGTCAGGAGATGAAGAGTGGGTCTCGGTGTTTGTTCAGGGATCATTCAGTGGTTCTGGCTGCCGCTGGCTGGTGGGAGAAGAGGGTCCCGGGGGAAGGGAGACAGCCCGTGAGATCTCGGTGCTTCGCTGGACGCAGGGGCTCGTCAGCGATGAGCACGGTGAGCAGCTCCGGGGCAGGGTCTCCCCGGTGCGGTGTCAGCGGCAGAGGCCACAGCGTGTCCCTGAAGTTGCGAGTGACGAGTGGCGAGGGCATACTGGTGCTGTTGACTGAAGAGGAGCAAACAGAAGCCACGGTCAGACCCCGAGCGGGAGCTGGGGGCTTACTTCCCTCCCGCAGAGCCAGCGTTAGCAGGGGCCGTCGCGTGTTCCGAAGCCCTTCTGCCGCATTGCCTTCCGAGGATCCCGCTCAGCCCTCTCTCGTGGATGCTGCCCCCGGCCTGGAGCCCCACGAGGGAAGAGCGGGATCCTGCCAGCTCGGGAGAACCGTGCATTCCCTTTATCCATTTTGGTACATTTTTTGTTTGTTTTGTCTTTATAACTAGACGCGTCCTTACTCTATGTGTCTGGGGTGGAGTCTACGGCCATACCACCCTGAACGCGCCCGATCTCGTCTGTCTGGGGTGGAAACACTTCTCACGTGAAGATCCTACACTTGGTGTGTCACCCGCATCCTGCCATTTGGGTCGTGGTCTCGTGGGGAGTCAGCTGCCCAGGACAGGTTTCCTGCAGATCTGGAGGCTCTCTGGACACACATCCTTTCTAAGCAAAGGTTCCTGCGGGCTTAGTTCCTGGGCCCATTAGTTCCCCAAGTGTAGACGCTTACAGTGGGCCAAACCCCAGGTGGGGGGATCTTTACAGAAGGAATAGAATTCCTCCTAGAATTTCTGTCCTTACTCTTTAAGCCCTTTAAAGACAGCAGTAAAAACACTGGCATGTTTTGTTACGACACCAGACGCACACGGTGATTGGACAGATTCCACACACTCTGGATCTACGGAATCGGAGAATGGAATGTGGCTGGAGACTGGCTGGCCCCAGCGCACGGGGTGGAACACCTATCCCTGGAGAGTCGGAGAGGCGCGTTCCCCAGTCCTTCCCAGACGGACCCGATGGGAAGAGTCAGACGCGCGGCAGAGGGCTCTGCTGCAGCCAGTGAGCTCAGCTCTGGATCCCGGCAGCTCTGGATCCCGGCGGGAACTGCAAAACCACTCCCGTGGCGCCTCAGTCCCGAGCAGTTAGGTCAGGGTCTCTGGGTGCGCACAAGGAATTGGCATTTTTAGGAATTCCCCAGTATTCTCTCGAGCATCAAGGCGGAGTCAGAGCTGAACATTCTTCTCAAGAGGACGTCATCCAGGGTCTCCTGAGGGCTCCGTCGGTGAAGTGCGCCGCACTCGATTTTGGCTCATGCCGGGATCCGAGGGTCGTGGCATCCAGCCCAGCATCGGGCTCCGTGCTGCGAGCGGAGCCTGCTGGAGATTCTCTCCCCCTCCCTCCGTCCCTCCCCCTAATGCACTCTTTTTCTCTCAAATAAATAATCTTTAAAAAAAAAAAAAAAAGGCCATCCAAACACATACAGTTCCAGCTGTACAACCCCCCTCCCCGCCAATTCCAACTTTTATCCTTAAGGTACGCGTGACTGTGAAGCACGCGTAGAGGGCAGCGTTCAAGGACTTCAAGCCGGAGCCGCACCGGTTTTACGAAGCAGGAGCGGCCACACGTACACCCGATGCAGAGGCATTCGACGGTCTGCGATGCCTCTGTGGACGGAGAAGTCAAACAGCAGAATGATGGTGTGCTTTATTCTGCCGTTGAGTAGTAGTAGCTCTATAGGTAGACACTGGAACAACTGCTTTGGGGAAAACTAATCTGATTAAATAGAAAGAATGCTTCAAACCAGTAGAAATAAAATACCATAGTTTCTTTCTTTAACATTTTAATATCAAATAGTATGTTTCAGGTCATTGGAAATTAAGTTTTAATTTATATATATCATTGAAAACAAGGTAGCGATTTAGGTTTTTGAAAGAAATAATATTTCACCAAGAAGGAGATGTTACTATGTGTCCAGCACCACCGATGACTGAGTAAAAAACTGAACAGTTCATGAGAGCTGGTGTCTACCGCCGCTGTCCCGGGGGCAGCGATGCTCCGGGTGGTCCTCGTCGGACGTGGGGGGAAGGACGCTGGCCGCCGGTCCAGCCTGGCTCTCTAACCTTTGCGGCCCCAGCTCTGGTCCGTGGCCAACAGCACCGGCAGCACAAGCGTCACCAGAGAGCTGGGTCGACGCGCCCCACGCGCCCACCGCAGCAGAGCCGCCGTCTCAACACGCCTCCCGTGACCTGCGCGCACATCAGAGTTTCCGTGGACGTGTTTGCCCGAAACCACCCCAGGGCTTCTTTCCTGTTTTGTAATAAATAAACCAACACACCAGGAAACACAAGGGTGCTCTTACCATGAAGCATTCCTTCCACTTGCTCGGCACTTTGGGGTCAAAGCGATGCGTCTCTCACTACTGCGTGTATCAGGGTATTTGGGAAAGGAGGCTCATGCTTGTGCCAGAGGACGTGGCGCGTTTAAGATCCCAGCAAGACTCCCTGACTGTGGCTCAGGATTCATCCACAGCGGCAGGTCCTTCGGGAAAGGTCTTTGTGCCCAGACAGAAGCGACCGAGTCAAGCCCGAGCCGGCGATGGTGGACGAGACGTCCTGGCAGACCGTCAGGTCGGTGGTGGCCCCACCGACTGCCACGGGAAACGCGCGCATGGTCAGCTCGCCCCCGGAACTGACCGTAGTGAAGGAGAGGTGTTTTCTTCGAATGGCTCCTTGCTCGAAAAGTCCCGTAATTTCCTGTCGATTACCTGCTGAAACCCTTAATCTGGGCCTTAATCTGGGTGCATTTTCCTCAGAACTTGAAGCGCCAGGCTATTCCCAGACTCGGCGCTTGTGGAAGAACCGCGTTTCTGACCGTCCTGGTCCTCATGGAGCCTTCCGCAGGCCGGCCGCACGGCGCCTGACGATGCTCCTCCAGCAAGCCATTACCCTGTCCATCGCACACCTTAACCTTCTGGGCGATTTGCTGAAAACCGCAGGTCAGTCGTGGGTCTCAATTACTTCTGCGGCTTGAACAAGATGACTTGGCATTTAGAAGAGATTTTGTTTCCCGTTCCTGCCTCCCTCCGTCCAGGCCCCAGGTTATTCTTCATTGGGTCTTTCCAGCATCTGGGAGACGTCTGCTCTGCTCAGTGGCCTCGAGACGTGCTTTCCGCTGCCTGCAGAGTCCCTCCAGCCTGTCACCAAGCGCTTACCTCCATCCTGGATACGGGAAACTGGCGGGGAGGCTTCGTGGAGGGAAGCAGGTGCATCACGCCCTCTGGGCTCCAGGGAGAGGGACAGCGACGGGGGTGCTGGGGAGACGGAGGGAGCAGGTCCTGGGTCTCTACACGGGCGCTCGTCCTGGGAGGGGACAGGAAACGGGCCGACAGCGGCCTCCGCGCGTCAGGTGGAAAGGCCGTCAGCCGTGCTCTTGCCTGGTGAGTCCACGGGGCCACGGGCCCCCCTGGGTGTGCAGGGATCCCGGCAGCTGCTCTGCCAGCACGGTCACCAGAGTGTAAGGGGATCCTCAGAACGCATGGCCTCCCGGGACGAGCGCAGGTGCCCACGAGTGCCCGGCGCACCTGCGAGCATGCACGGAGACATGAAGGCCGCCCCGCTTGTGCTCCCCGTCCCAGCGCGGCAGCGGCAGTCATAGGCCGGCTCCTGGACGGGCGCGTCGCACACCCTTGAGGCAAACCCGACCGTCCATCTACCCTGCCAAGGCGGCTGCCAGACGGCGGGGCCGTTAATGAGGCGGCAGCTCAGAATGTCATCAGGGGCTCGGAGGACGCCGGCGTGGGGCCGCTCAGGTGCTGGGAGCGGACCGCCTCCGCCTGCGCCGCGCACGGGCCAGGCAGGCGGCTCTCCTTTCCCTGATCCCCCCACAGTGGTAGTCAAAGTGGGCGCTTAATGATAATGAATTGAATTGTTCTTCTGGAAAGCGGACTGACGGGCAGACTTCGGGAAACCGAGAGATCCCTGGTGCTGCCGAGGAAGCAGAAGTAATTGCATCACGTCCAGAAAATGAGATCAACGTTCATTAACATTACAGTAACGGGCTGTGCTGAACGCGCCAGCAGAGGAGGGCGCCCGGGCCTGGGCTTCCACCTCTCCTTTCTGCTGTCGCCTCTCCGAAGTGGTGTGACGGCGGACCCCACCCTTCCAGATGGAACGCGCCTTTCCTACCGCTATTGTTCAGAATCTGCCCTTCCGGACGCGGTGAAGAGGAGCTGACTGTTCGGGCCAAGGCAGAGCTCGCACACTGTCCTGTCTTGATTCGTGTGTCCCCGGGCTTCTCGGAGGGACTCAACTCCTACCTCAGCCTCCACAAGCCAAGAGCTCGCATGAGGGGACATGTCAGAAGGTCCCGAATGGACGTGAGGCCCTGGGCTGTGGCGTCCGGGGGTCCCCCGTCGGTCTGAGGACCTCTGCTGGCTGTGCCCGCTGTCTCGTACTCAGCCTCCCCAGAGCGAGTACACGGCCAGTTACAGCAAATGGCCCGTGGCCGCCAGGGACACAGTGCCTCACCAGGCCGGCACAGACGCTGGGAGCTACGATGGCAGACATGTGACCTCTGATAGCCAGCCGTCCGGGGACAGCCGCTGGTCCTGTCAGACCGCACGGGGATGACGGTTGTGGGTCCCGGCGCGGCCCACCATCCCTCGTCCGGCTGAGTCCAGGCCCCGACAGGTCCCGTGGACGCTGTCCAGCTGGAGGCGACAGGCTCCGGGCCCCTCCTGGACTGACCTCCAGACCCTGCCGGACGCCGTCCACAGCCGTTCCTTCTGCTCCCCGACACACAGAGTTCTCATTAGACGGCCGTGTCTCTGCGAAGCGCCAGTCTTTATGTCCCCGCAAAGTCCCCGATCTGTCCCTGAGCCACTTTTGCACGTCATGACGAGCCCCTTCTGCTTCACCCAGCAGGCGTCTGTGCGAGGGCGTTTGTCCCGCCTGTGGGGCTGCGACCTTGTCATGTCACGCTGTGGTCATCTCTGCACAGCCTCGGTCCCGACGTTTGGAGCGTCGACTTCTCGCGCACCTCGGCTCCAGGGCGCAGCATGCACCAGGCACCGTCCAGAAAGTGTAGGAAGGACCTCGATCTGTGTCAGGTGCGCTTACGTCTCTGACCGCTCTGCCTTGCACGATCCAGCTTTGGTTTTCAGCAACACTTGCTGGGAGCGTGAACGAGCGGCCTCCGCGGAAGAGGGAGACAGAGGACGCCGGACGGTGAGGGGGGGGGGTGACGCCCCAGGGAAGGTCTCGGAGCCGCTGGGCATGGGTTGGGTACAGGGGTTCTGGGGTGAACAGCCCCATCTCACACCGCCCTCCTGCTCAGTGCAGCTGTTCCACTGGCTCCTGCCGGCGCCAGAGCTCAACCCGGGCCCTGGGTAACAGCCCAAAGCCAAGAGGCAGCTTCTGTCTGGTCTACAAGTTCCTGCCTTTCAGTCCAGCCAGCTGGGTCCTTCCCCAACCTCCTGCCACAGAGGCGCGCAGTCCGACTGTCACGGGGGTCGGTCTCCCCGCTAGCTCCCCCGCGTGGCGGCTTTGCTCTCACGGTTTCGCAGAAACCTATGCCTGTGTTGTTCCACAAGAACCCTCCGCCCCGCCGCTGACAGGTGGAACCCTGGGGACGTCACAGGACGGTGGGGACATCACAGGATGGTGTCACGGGAGGGTGACAGAGCCCATGGCTCTGCGGGACGAGAGAGCCCCTGGGGCAGCGGGGCCAGATGGTGCCCACCAGGATCCTGCTACCGGCTCACGGCAGCGGCACTTGTCGTGTCGCCCTACTCTGGTGCTCCTGTGTGTCCACCCCGTGCCTGCTCCACCTCGGGGATTTGGAGAAGGGCTGGGGCGGCAGGACCGCCAGGTTCCATACTTTACTGTTCGTTCATATTTTCTTTCAAGCTCTAGGTAGAGGGAGAGCCTCCCGTTTCTGGGCACTCGGAAGACACGTTGTGCAGATCCCGGCCGTCGCCGCTTCCCCGTGGCCAGCGCCTCAGGGGTGTTGCTTGCGTCCACCCCCCACAGGGCCCCCAGGAAAGCAGAGACGGCGTTGGGCTTCCTTTTGGTCTTCAGGACCTCAGGGAGGACCTCTACTTGACCACATCTTCCAGAGAAAACCCTCTGCCGTCCTCAGCTGAGGGGCCCCAGGTCCTGGTCGGACAAGGCCCTCCCTCTGCTGGGTTTGTCTCGGCGTCCGCTGCGAGCAAAGCAAAGACAACACACGGGGTGGGGGCACCAGCAGGGGGCCCTACCGATGTCACACAGAGTGTGCTTCCTCACGCACTAAATAAAAATACCACGCGCGTCATTCCCCTGCTGTAACACGCATTAACCCCGTAGCACTGCCTGTGAGAGCGCCCACCACCAGGTGAGCGCCACAGCCTCGCCGGCCCGCACCGACCCCGCCGCACCATGAGCACAGAGGAGCGTTTACTGCCCCAGGAGGGGACAAACAGCCCTGCCTGGTGACGACAATGGCCCCTTAACACACTGTGGACAGTATTCCGTGGGGGGGGTGGTTCCCCGAGCGACGGGCTGCCGACGTCTTCACTTGTGTCTACTGTTGTTGCCCGTGGCCTGGACATGGCTGCGGTGAGGCCGGGCTGCACCGTGGTCCCCAAGGCAGCGTGCCACGTGAGCCTCGAGGAAACCAGGAACAGGGGGGAATGTTGCAAACTGCGTGAACGGGTGCAGACACGCAGACCCAACAAGTCGGGCTGTTTCACGGTGTTCCGAAGGTAGTGCCCGCCCACCTGCACTACCTCTGCAGCAAATTACATGGGAACTGGGCGCCAAACGTAATGATCAAATATCTAAGCTTTACCTCGCTGATGCATAATTTGCTTCCATTATATTCAATCGTAGGCAGCAATTCATGAATCAGCCTCCAGCCTCAGTTTCACCGCCGGCTGCCTCCCAAGGTCGGACAGTGCCGTGCGCTCGCTCCAGGCTCGAGGGCCCGCCGCCCACACCCGCCGCCGCCCACCAGGCTTCCTTCTCTGTGACCGCTGGGCTGTGTGGAGGGTCAGCAGGCAGACCTCGTGGCAGAACTCCCTGGGGCAGGTGGGGGACACCCAGTGTGAGCACAAATGCAGCAGAGCCTGGGAAGAACAGTCCGACAGAGGCCATTAGGCTAGAAACTGCACCAGGACTTAGGGAGCAGCTCATGTCTTTAAGAGGTCAGAGGAGGTGCATGAACTAGAGCCACCAGTTTAAAGCCGTCTTTGATCTTTGGGGGACCTACTGGCCTGTCCCTTGCCATGTATCAGGTTCTCTGCTGGCTTCGTCAAAGCTGTGGGGTCTCTGGGGGGCCCTTCAAAGCAGGTGTTTACCCCTCACTGTTGTACCTGTGGGCGCAGCGAAATTCATGCCCTTGGATGTCACCATGCCCTGTCAAGGAGGTAGGAGAGAGCAGCACTTTCCTCGGAATTCGTATCTTAAAAGAAAAAAAGGGGGGGGGCTACAACTCCTAGAATAAACCGTCTGTGTGGGCAGACTTGCGACCCACAGTCTGCACTGGTGCCCCGGAGCCCGGGAGGAGCTCTGCCCTGCGGCTGCGGCAGCCGGTCTGCGGCCGGTAGGCTGAGCGAACCCCACATGCCCCGTCAGACGTGGAGGGCGCATCTTTCCACTACGTCGGCCGTGCCCGTCTCCTTGGAGGCGAGACCCCAGCAAGACTCGGCACCTGTTCATCAGTCCTAGGAATCATGCCGACGCCCCTGGCGGAGGAGGCCCCAGACCACAGCCTCAGCCGTGGGGCAGGGGCAGCCACGCCCGTCTGGCCTTCGCGGTGAGAAGAGCCCTGGGCAGTGCGGCTGGGGGCAGCGGCTGGAAGACCCCCAGCACCGGCTGCTCCCCGTGTGGTTTTCGGCAACAAGCAGACCTGTAGTCAAGGGCGTGTTACAAAGGTGTGTTTTTTGGGCCCTTTCCCAAATGTTGTTCACACATCTGTGGGGTTTGTGGTTGGAGAATAGAAGCCGAGGGTCCCTTTCCTCTGCCGCTCCCCAGGCTGCGTTGAACGTTGCTCAGTTCGACCGCAGCCGCGGCGGGGGGGAGGCCCGGGGCTGCGGACCCGCTTGCCGCAGCAGCTGAGGACACAATAGGCAGGGGCGGGGGAGCCGGCGGAAGGGAGGGGACAGGCTCCTCTTCAGAGCAACGGTGCTGCCAGCCCTCCACGCTCCGGATGAAGCGCCACATTCCCCGCATGGAAGGGCAGATGCCTGATCGGCTTTTCCTCACTGGTGAAAGGATTGTCAGCGGAGATCGACTCTAAGTTCACCCTAAAACAAAGTCCCAGGATCCGGTGAAGGAACCGCCAGGGGCCCAGAGCGCTATCATTGCAGCCCTTCCCTGGGCCCCCAGGGTCTCCCTCCTGTCCACGTAAAGCTGCTGGAGGAACCCCACATGCCAGCCAGCACCCAAACCAGGGCTGTGCCCTCTGAGCCGGCCAGACGCCGGACCCGGGGGGGCCATGTTGGAGTCGGGGGGGGTGGAGCTCCTGCCTGAGTCTGGGTCTCGGAATCCCAGCGGGCTGGGGTGGAGGGAAGCGGAGGCTCCCACGGAGGCCGAGGCCCCAGGTGCCCTGCAGAACCACCGAGCACCAGCCGTCCCCGAGAGTCCCACACGCCCCAGAGAAGGGCCGACGGGGGACCGGGGTGGACGGGCTGATGGGGACCTGAGCGATGGGGCTCGTTTCTCCACCCCCAGGTGCTGCCGGACGGATAACCTGGGGTCCGGCCGGACGATGCCGCGCTCGTCTGCACTCAGCAATGAGCTAGGAACCCATGAAAGACAGGGAGGTCTTGAGTGCCGTGACCTGCGAGAGAAGCCGACCAGAAAAGACCACATGCCGTGCGAGTCCAGCGCGGTGACCTTTCTTGCCACTCGTCTTTCCTTACACCCGAAACTACTAATAAAAACGCTCTCTCGGGTCAAACACACGTGCGCATGGCCAGGTCTGCCTCCGATCAGGGCACGGGCGGCAAACGGCCATGGGGTCCTCGCGGCCCCCGCACCGAGAGGTGGACATTGCTGGTTCTTGCCCTCCGGCCCAGGGCTGCTGTGAAAGTCGCCTGACCCGTAGCAGTGGCCGAAGGGAGGGGTGTGTCTCCAGAGGCTGGGCAGCTTTCCCTGGAGGCCACTCCGTGAAGCACGCAGGCCAGCCTCACGGCCGGGACAGACAGCGGCATGGCATGCGGTTCCACGGACAGGCAGCTTCGATGGCAGACGTCCCCGGGCTCTGAGTTCTGGCGGCTGGAGGTCTGAGACGTGGGGTCGGGGGGTCAGACCTACTGAGGGTCTGCTCTGGCTTTGCCCGTGTCCTGCTGCAGCCTCTTCCCGTGCGCACGGTGACAGAGAGCTCCTGGGTGTCGCCTTCCACTCGTGAGGACACCAGTCCTGCCGGACCAGGCCCTGTTGCTAGGACTTCGTTACCATCCTACCTCCTGAATAATCCCGTCTCCAGACACAGTCACCCCGGAGTTAGGGCTTCAGCGGATGGACTTGGGGGCACACGGTTCAGTCCGTAGCGACCCCCTGGCCTGGCCCCAGCCTCCTGGCCTTCCTGGTGGAGCCCACGGAGGTCCAGCACCCCCCACCCCGACTGTGGGTGGCCCACAGACTCAGGAGACTAATAAAACGTGTGCTGGGTTAAGCCTCTGTTCCCAGACCGTGTCCTGCGGCCCAGAGCGAGGGGTTGGGACGTGGTGGCACCGATGTGTCGGTGGGTCTGCGTGTGGGAGAGGCCGCCGGTCTTCTTCAGGAGAAAAACGTGCCCATCTCTGACCAGCAAGGGCCAGACGGGACAAGGTGTGCCCAGAAATACCACTTTGCTCAGGCCCACGTGTGGGCAGTGAGGTCGCGGTCCCTCCTTGCAGGGCGTCTGTGGCAGGAGGCCCAATGTGCACTCTGGACGTCCGCTCCTCACCTTGCTGTGGCTCATGCTGGCTCCCTCGCGCTCGGCTGCAACCCAGCGGGGCGCATCAGGCACCCGGGGCTGGTGGCCCCAGAGCTTCTGGGAGGGGGAAGCATGTGGATTACCAAGCCGACCCCCGACTGCCTGGAAGGGCCCATCTCTCCTCCTGGAGTGCTTCCTTCCTGGTCCGGCCCGATTTCCACTCGTTTCTGTTCTGCGAGCCCGTCTGCGTGTCAGTGGGGGCAGGAACTCCCCTGCGCAGGGTGTACAGGGACCGCACGCCTGCTGCTCCTGGGGGAGGAGCTTTCCCAGCAGCCTGGGCTCAGACCTGACCCCACCCGGAGGATCACCGTCACCAACCGCGGGTTCCAGCCCAGAGCCTGTCCGGCCCGTCTGTCACACTGCCCGAGCTCAGGGACCCCCCACCTCTTCTAGCTGTCTCCGACTGGGGGTGGCTCGCAGGGTCCAGACACGCGTGTCACGGATAGGGAGGGATGTGCTGGCCGCACGGAGGCTCTCCTCCGTGCCCTCTGGGCCCCCAGAGCTGTAAGCGGCCGGCGGCACGCGCAGAGCCATGAGCACCCCCATCCGAAGTGCCGGCACAAGGCCCCGTGGGCATCCGTGTGTGAGGACGCGCAGTTGCCGTCCAACAGACCCAGGGGAGGCAGGAGCTCTTCAGCTGGGAAGGGGGCTGGGGTCCCCATCAGACTCGCTCCGCAGCCCGGGCTCCATCCGCAACACCGTGGAGGCAGAGGAAAACACAGCTGGGGGTGTTTCCGCATAAAAAACAAACAACCTCCCGACTCAGTGTTTCATGGACAGTAGCCCCAGGGGTCTCCTCGTGCAGCAGACTTTCCCTGAGAACACGGGATGACAGGCAGCCAACCTCAGTGCCAGGGTCTGCACTCCGGGCGTCTCCGGCGTGGCTCGTGGGCTAGGGCACGACCTTGGAGGATGAAAGGGGACGGGCCTTCGTTGACTGCTAACACCCTGCGTCCTTCCGGGCTTGATGTCAAGACTGGATGCTGCCGCTCTGGAGTCAGGATCCGTGACGGGGTAGAAGCCCTGGTGGCCGTGTGCGGCGCGTCTTTGGGAGAACTGGTCGTCTTCTCTCAGCGGCGGGAGAGGGCAGACCCACCGCCCGGGCCTCCTTGAAGGTCACCACAACCACGGCCCTTCTTAACCACCCGTGGTGCTCCATGAGAAGCAGCCGAGCGCCGCAGGCCCACAGGGCACGGGCTGCGGAGGTCAAGGGAGCAGACCGCATCCCCCTCGTGCCGGAGCCCCTTCGGTGCCCCGACAGGCGCTACTCCGGGAGCCCCGGTCGCGGCCCATGAGGGCAGCCGGTCCCCCCTGCAGGCAAGTGTTGTGGCCGGAGGAGCTCCGCGGACGCGGCAGAGGATGGATGCCTCCGGCTCGGTGGGCAGATGTCTCCGCCCGCGTGAAGGTCACCCGCTCTCCACCCTGTGGCTCTTCCAGGTGTTGCTGGGGCTGTAACATCTGGCCGCCAGGCACTCGCGGCTCCCATCATCCATTGTTCTGCAGGCGGCCGGTGGGGCGGCAGGAGGGACATGTGCTGGGCGGGGTGGGGGGACGCGGAGGGCAGCGCTGAGCGATCACCAACGGCCGCTCAGCTGACAGTGCGCTCCGCGGTCAAGGGGAGAGGCCGTGAAGCCCAGCAGGCCAGGGCGCCCGCGCGTCACCTGCCGAGGACGGGCCCCGCTTTTCTCTGGGTTCGTCATCTCTCTGAAGCCTCCTCCTCGGAGCGTGCCCTCCGGCACCACAGCGAGGTGGCGGGTGCGGACCCCGCGGCAGGGGCCCCGAGAGCGCAGCCCGGCCTGGACGGAACGGGAGCCAGCGGCATCTGCTGGCTCACGGTGGGGGCCGCGCCAGCCCCCATCACTCTCCCCCTCCCGTCTGCCCGCCGCTGCGCCCCTGTCACGTGTGCCAAACCCGGGCGGCAGCTGCCCAGCGTGGGGCCCCGGCTGCTCTGCTCCCAGCGAAGCCGGCCGGCCTGTCAGGCCTGCTGCCGGCGTCTGTCTGTCTGTCTGCCGCATCCCATGGCCGACCTGGCCAGGCGCCGCCCGGGCCGGTATCTGCTGCAACATCTGTGTTGTCTGCTCACCCGTCAGCACGTCCGCGCGGTGGTGAGGCCATCGCTCCGCAGCCGTCCCCACACTCACGGTTAAAGACCCTCCTGTCCTGGGGGCGTGTGCTGGGGGGACTTTTCCGAACCCCCATGCTCAGTCCGCGCCGTTGGACACGATACTCCATCAACCCTTAATTGCTTACGTGTCCTGGCTCTCGGCACCTTGTGTTTTCTGGGTCTTTCTGCTCCGAAGTCTGAGGGTCCATCTGATTTTAATTAGCGCGGCCACAGCGAGCGGCCGAGCTTCCCTCTGAGGATGGCGCGTGGGGAGGCGCGGGAGGACCCAGGGCCCCGACGCCTGCCGTCCTTCATGTCTGACCTTGCAGTGGGGGGCCCGAGGGGGAGGACTGACGGGCTCCGGGGCGTGTGGGGGGCGTGTGAGGGGCGTCCAGAATGGGACGGCGTCCCCGAAGCTTCCCGTCTGGGCTGCGATTCGCAGACTGAATGCTCTTCTGGACAAGAACGGCTGCTTGACAGTCCGCCAAGTCTCCTTTTCCGCTTCCCAGACTGAAACGACCAGCAGCGCGTCCCTTCTGGAAAGGAGAATCTGAAAGTGAATTACCCGGTCCACACCTGCACGGGGCCTTCCGACTCTTCCCAGAAGCTGTGTCCTGGGGGCCAGGCTGACACCGTGCCCTGGACCTCTGGCTTCTCGCACCCGGTAAAGCTGCTCAGGAGGCGGGGAGAGGAGCCCCGGGGGACTCCAGGACCCGCGGGAAAGGCCTCACCGCTCCCCTCCCCCGACTCGGGCTGCCTTACCACGAACACTAAGGGTCATCCTCTGCACCCCAAATGCCATGAGGACCCCAGGGTCACTTCTGTGGGGAGATGGACACATGGTTTCTGGCCACATGTGCCCCGTCTGGTGGTGAAGGGCTCAAGGCCCTCCAGCTCTGGGCAAGAAGGCAGAAGCGCACTCGGGGACGCCGAGGGGCCAGAGCTCTCTCAGCAGCAAAACTGAGGCTTCTGGATGGTTGGTTCACAGGGTACCTGTAACACCAAGCTCCTCTGTCCCAGCCTGGGAGACCCAGTGAGGGTGGATGCAGCCTGGGGGGAGGAGCCACAGGTCAAACCCTCTGAGCTCTCAGGGGAAGGACCCCCCGGGCCTGCGGGGCTGGGAGGCCTTGGCTCTCCAGGGCAAACGAGCCCTTCCGGCGTGTCCAGGATGTCCGGGCTCCCTCAGTATTCAAGCGCCCGAGGACGTCCCGGAGAGATGAGGCTCCAAATGGCCCAGGGGTGTCACGGTCACTTGCAAAGTGTGCTCACCGCCCCTCGTCGTCGTTTTTGTTTTTTAGATTTATTTATGCATTTGAGAGACAGAGAGAGAGAGGGAGCCAGTGTGGGGAGGAGCAGAGGGAAAGGAGCAGGCAGACTTGGTCTGAGCACAGAGCCTGACGTGAGGCCCCGTCTCAAGGCCCCACGATCGTGACCTGAGCCGAAACCAGGAGTCAGACGCGTAACCGCCTGAGCCCCCAGGCGCTGCACCCTCTTTTAACCCAGTGCATCTGGAAGCTTTATCTGAACTCTGGCCATTAGAAACATGAAAATACTCCCGTTTCCCCTATAATGTGTCCGTGTTGCACAGTCCGTGTGCCTCGTGAGGAAGGTGCACACTGGGCCCTTCCCCGCATGTGCCCAGAGCGAGGTGGTGAGCCACGGTCTTCGGAGCCGGCTCTCCCGGGTCGCCGCCCGCACAATCGCTCAGAGACCAGGCCCTCCACATGCGGGAGCCGTTGCCGCATTACCCAGGGGTGGCCGGCGCTTCTGACCTACCGTCCTGCCTTCTGGGCTGGGGCCTCGGCTCAAAGACAAACCTATAAACTCCCATCAGCTCTTCCTCGAGGGCCTGAGGGTCGCCGCCCGCCCTGCAGTGAGGGCCCCGTCGCCTGCTAGGAGGAGAGCCCGCTGCAGCTGGGTCAGGAACTGCTTCCATAAAGCTCCCTAATGTCCCCTGGTCGGAGCACATGCCCCCGAACGCTGCCCCAACTAGGCGCTCTGCTCCTTTAATCTCACAGCGGCAGAAGCCGGGGGCGGAGGGGCCACGGAAGCTCACGGAAGCTCACGGAAGCCCACGGAAGCTCACGGAAGCTCACGGAAGCCCACGGAAGCTCACGGAAGCCCACGGAAGCTCACAGGCTCAGAACAGAGAAGGTCCCCAGGGAGAAAGGCAGGAGCTCTCAGAACTCAGAGCCCTTATCCAGGGGCTTTGTAAACACACTTGTCCCGCAGCTGTTTCTTAAGGCAGATTCCAAAAGCAGCACTTACTGGGCATCCGGGGGGCTCTGTCGGTGAAGCAACGGCCTTCGGCTCAGGTCATGGTCCCAGAGTTGGAGGATTGAGCCCTGCTTGGGGCTCCCGGCTCAGCGCGGAGTCTGCTGCTCCCTCTGACCTTCCCCCTCGTGCTCTCTCTTTCTCATGCTCTCTCACAACTTAAAACAAAACAAAACAAAAAATCCTCAGAAGTGGAATTTACTGTTGCTTCATCGAGTCACACCTCGTTCTCGTGAAGTGACTCTCTAGATGACGTCGTGTTGAAGGGAACAGAGACGGATAAGCCGCGGCGAAGAAAACGTACCGGGAGCACGTCTTCTACTGGGGCACAAGGGGTTAGAGACACTCGAGCTCCACGACGGTCCTGTCGCGTCTTTCAACACACACCGGTCCCAGCGTTTCACGGGGCGTGAGGACTCGCGAGCTGGGAGCCTTGCGAGCTGCGTCTCCCTCTGGTTCTGGGGAGCGGTTCTCGGAAGCGGCAGGTGGTGTGCGTGGACGGAACGTGGGGTTCTGACTCGGCTGCGAGCCCCTGCCAGTGTCCGCAGTCGCCGCAGGTCGGACAGCCTCTCTGATGCCGTTCCCCATCCCCACGAAGCAAACGGTGCTCCTGGAGAGAGGGCGTCCATGCGAATGCTGCCCAGCTCCGACCGTGTGTTAATCCGTGACCTGGGAATGTCGTCCCCCCGCCCCACCCCGTTTTCCTGGTGTTTCACGAGAGACACTGGGCACCACGGCTCTTCCCTTCTTCAGACTCTGGGGCTGAACGGCGTTTCAGCCCATCCGTGAGGCAGGTGCTCGGCGGCTTCCGGCAAAATGTTGGGGCAGCTGGATCGCCTCCACTGGGGTCTGTGCTGGTGCTGGCCCCGCCATCCCGCAGACCCTGGCCTCACCGTCCCACCTCCTGCCGGGCGCCCGTCAGCCTCAGCCGCTGTGCAAGCTGACCAACCCACGGTGACTTCGGCCAGCAGACGGCGTGACCAGCCCGTGTGAAGCATGTCGCCGGCCGCCGTGGCTGGGCCACCTGGGATCAGTCTTTGTCCTCCCCAGGCCACAGGCTGCTCCTACCCAAAGGATGATGGGGAAGGCCATGTCCCAGGGACGTGACCCTGTGGACGCAGCTCAGGGCTTGCAGGGGCTTTGCAGAGCGAGGGTTTAGTGGCCACTGGTAACCGGATTTGTGACAGAGTCCGACCGAGAATAGCGTCCAGTAGCTGCAGTCAGTCTGTCAACAGAGGGGCAGTTGTAAGAGCAAACCGTCGTGTGGTAGCGGCAGAAACGGAGCTTCAGAGCAGTCCTTAGAGCCTTGGCATTCAGTCCTAAGAAGCTGGCGGGATTCCCAAGCTGGGTGACCAGAAGTCTCACTCTTCCGATGAGACCTGAGCAAGTCGGCAACTGTCCCCTTCCCACTCTGGGCCATGTCGCAGCGCGTGTGGCTCTGTGTCTCCGGAACACAGTTAACCCAGGTGATCTGGACCCAGAATCTCTCTCCAAACACAGCCCAGTCGATCCCTGGGGTTTGGGGTCAGCCCAGCAGCCCTTCCTAGAACATGTGAACTCGCCTGGAGGCCACACCAGGAGCACAGAGCCACCAAGCTGGGAGGTCTTTGGAGGTGGGGGCTGGGGTTCCTCGAGCTGCCTTCCGAGAAAGGAGCCCTGGTCGTTCACATCAGCTCTTCTCTCACAGAGGTCCACTATGACCCTCAGCAGCCAGGATCCAAAGGAGACCCTCAGGCTTTGTCTTTGCCTGACCCCCGCCTCCTCCCGTGCTCCTGGGTGCTCGCACATACCGCCGACCCACGCTGCAGGAAAGCACGCGGGCCTCCACCCTCCCAGGACAGCCTCGTCTGTCTCAGCTCCGCCCCAGGCCTGGGACGGGGCCACCGCGGGGACTTCTGGATGTCTCTCCCGGCCGGCAGAGGCTCATTGAACTTGCTCTCCATCGACTCCCAGCCTGCTGACGAGAGGCCCTGCCGTCAGGAGAAAATGGCAGGCGTCCGCGCTTCCACGTCCACTTCGTGGCTCTCAGGTCCGTGGTCTCCCCCCGGCTCTCCCACAGATGCTGGCTCCTCGCCAGCAGGGATGGGGCTCATTCTTCCCCTGCTTTCCCAAGGCGCCAAGCCGGCTCTGACTTGCCCCAGGAAAACGCACGTGGCACTGTCCCGTTGCTGCGCCGCAGCCCGTGGATGCCGCGGACACATGTGTTGTTTCCCTCCACGGATGCTTCACGTTTCGGTTTTATGCGCATTTACCTAGATCCGGGGTTTCCAGGGACCCTCCTGTGACATTACCTCTTGACACTGGTACCACTTTTTGAAACTCCGTTTTTGTTCGGAGGGCGGGCTCCTCCGACTGGGACCTGATGTACCATGGGGCGCGTCTGCTCAGGCACCATCTCCATGTGGTGAAGCTGCCCGGGGACTCACACTCCGGCAAAGCCTTCCTCCTTGGTGCGCAGCGAGGTGTTAGAAAACAAAAAATTCTAACTCAGTGCCTTACAATGATGACTGTAACGAGCTATTAGAAGAACCCTGACGTCGTCCCCAGGACCCATTCCTGAAAGCTCAGAGCGGCAACAAGGCAGTCATGTTGTGTCGACGTGATTTTGAGAATCTCTCAGACGCTCCCCATAAATGACATGGGTGGCCCTGGAGGGCGTCCTGCCAGGGGAAGTAAGTCGGGCAAAGAAAGACCAATGCTGCCCGAGCCCGTTCACACACGGACCACGGCTGCCAGAGGCAGAGGGGTCAAGGGATGAGCAAGGTCACCTAGTTCGCCCACGAAGGGGTGCGGAGGGACACACCTCCGGATGTACAATAGCCCAGTGACGAGGATGAGAGGTGCCTCGTGGGGAGTCCGTCAGCCCTTCCGCAGGGACTGTGTATAGTGACAGGGGGTGACGGACTCGCCACGGTGACCACTTTGCGAGTGTGTGAACGTCGGATCACCATGTCGTGCACCTGAAAGGGAGATGATATTGTTTGTGGAACTATATTTCAGTGAGAACACAGTGGCCTGTGCTGTCGCCGAGCTCCGCAAGCGGGGTCTGGGCTCGGCAGAGACACACTCAGGCTCGTCCCGCCCCGATGGCGCTGCCCGCATTGGCAAAGTCACCAGACGAGGGCAACACCACAGATAATGGCTTCAATCTGCCACCACGGAGGCCATTTCTCCAGACTTGGGCACTTTTAGACGAAAAGCTTCCGAGTCTGCACAGAGCTCTGTTTCCCAATGTTTGCGGCGGACCCTTCGCACGGGCACTGTGTTCTAAGCACGCATTTGCCCACAGAGGTTCTGTTCACACGGGTCCCCCCCAGCTTCGGGGACACATGGGTAATTAGGTATGTGTGCTCAAAACGTACGGAAGACACGAATCTGTTGTTCTGCCAGCCTTGTTTACTGGGATACACGTTCGTAGACTCTTTCTCTCACAGGGACTGGGAGAATTCCGTGCTCACTGTGCCTTGATTGTGCATTTTTGGACATAAGTTATTTATTTGCTAAATGGTTCATTATAAAACCTGCCAGATTCATTGTTTAAATAGTGGTTTTTGTCTTGTATCACATTAAGATATTAACTAGATTGTGCTGCATCTGCGTTATCTTTATTACCAGGTCACAGCTCATCCAGCTCGTCTGACAGAAATGAGACCCGACATTTCTGAGTCGTAGTGTGTGTCACAGAGTCCCTGCCTCGGACGTGCCACGTCAACGGTCACTCTCTTTCCCAAGTCCCTTCTACCGGGATCGCGCCTTTGCTGTACGGCTGCAGGAGAACTGAGCCTCGCCCCTGGCACTCAGGTGGGGGAAGAACATGTACTGAAAGAGAGCAAAGTCCGGTGTATATTAAAACTTGTTCGGAGCGGTTGAATCATTGGCTTTTAAAATGAATATAAACACAACAGAGCGGTAGTACTCATTCTAATGAACGGTTAGACTTACTGAGGAATTACGTAACCAAGCATGGTAGGGACAGGTTCTGAGTGTCAACTATCTGTTTGTAAGTTTTAACACGTAGACACAGACATGTGTATGAATATACGTGTTCATACGTTAATAGGAAGATGATCTAGACTATTGGCTCCAATTGAACCTGCAAAAGTCATATTTTAATGATTTTTAGGTTTTCTGATTCTCATTTGTAAAAGTGGCTGGAATGCGAGGGCATGTGTGATGATGGTGACCAGGACGGCTGACCCTGCTGTCCCCCATGGTCACACACACGTCCATCGCCCAGGGTGTCTGTTGCATGATGGACTGTGCAGAGGCGGTCCGGCTGGGGTGGACGGGGCTGCTGCATGGCCTGTTTTCCTGCCTGTTTCTGATTCACAGGCAGCTGAATAGAGCACAGAAACTGCGCTGGGAAACTCGAGAGGCCACCGGAGTTCCTGACACGAGCAGTTCATCGTAGGTCGTTGGTGGCCTTCGGGACGTTGGTTCTCCCAGGCCCGCTTGTGTGTTTTGGCCGTGTCCCCAGCCGCATTCAGCCGCAGAGCCACGGCAGGAGAGAGGCTCCCTCTTCTCAACGGGCTTCCTGCCCAGAGAAGTTGCAGCACACGAGTGACCCTGTGTGGCCCTCAGTCCTGCCCAGTCGAGCGCAGTCTCGGGACACAGAACGATGGCCCACACCAGCACTGCCTGTTGGTAGAGGGAGAGCCACCGAGATGGGGCCGCGGCCCTTCCAGAGTCTCGGGAGACAGCAAGACACCGCTGGCCCGGTCTGCTTCTCGAGTTAACTCCCGTCCTTGCGAACATTTCCCGACTGGTGACACGGTTGTGTTGGTGACGGGATGAACCTGAGAACATTGACTTCCGGCCCTGATGAAACATCTTGGCTGCGGTGAGCAGGGTGCAGGGGCGTTTCCCCGCACGGCCCATCCTGGGTGCTGCACTGGTCATCCTCAGACCTGGGCCATTTTCACGGCAGCTTGTACGGTACAAGCCGCGCAGGCCCGGGAGCCTACCCACACGGTCCCGGCTGCACGGCGCCGTTGACTGGGTCACGCCGAAAAACTTCATTACTGGGAGGACATGTCACAGTGAGTCACTTAAGGATGTAAACAGCCCCAGAAACAGAAGCGCGCAGGCGTCAGGCCATCTGTTCCGAGGGGTGGTCTGTGTCCTCACCGTGGGCGCTGATTTCGGCTCCCCACACCAGATGAGAACCAGAGTTGTCCCCGATCAGCTGACTGTCCCCCAGTGGCCCAAGTCGGGATGCCAACAGCTGGCTCTGCCTGCCACGGGGCCCCAGGCTCCGGCTCGGCGGGAGGGGCGGCGGTGGCAGCTGGCGCGGCCGGGTCCCTCTCCCGTCCCCGCCTGGCCGTCCGCCGCAGACGTGGGGGGGGCTGGCTCCTCGCTCCTGGCAGGGGCCTGGGTGTGCCGTGACGCACGAGCGTCCTCTGGTCCCTACATTCCCACATTGAGCCCCACAGCTGACCCTGGGGTCACCTGGCTGGAACCAGGCGTGGAAGGCCTTTTGAGACGGTGAAACAATTGTGTCTTCACGTAACCTGTGCTACTGTTGGAGAATATTCTCCTTTCAATGCATCTGACCTGGGAGCTCATTCTGAGCTCCTCGTTTTACATTCTAGGCTGTGCAGAATTACCCCGAAATTCTGGAAAGGGAAACCCCCATCCCTGCCACCCACAGCCACGAATGGAATGGAGACTTTCCTAAGTCTCCAAAGAATCAAATCAATCTCAAAGACTAGTTAATGTGACTGTGTCAGTAAATTAAGAAACTGGGCCATTCAGCCCATGGAGAGCCCGCCCCTGCGCGTAATAATTTGGAATTCAGCTTCCAGCAAATTTCATCAACTGGCTTTGATTCTGGAGTTCAGCCCCCCAGTGGGTTCTAACAGTGTGAGGGGATTACACACCCCAAACGCCGAAACGCCACCGGCCCATCCGGCTTCTCTGGAGTTAAACCCTGAGCATCTCAGTGATCTCAAGGATAAAGTTATCACGAGTGTGAACATCCTTTCTGGATACAAGATCAGAAACTCTGCACATTCAGCTCAGCTCCCGGTGGATCCTGGGCCTGCCGTCCAGTCCCCCTGCACCGCCGGCACGGCAGCCTCCCTCTGCAGACACTCCCACCGAAAGGGCTGCTCTCGACGCACGAGGCAGACTGATAAAGACGCCCTCCGCTGAGCCACTCGCCCTCTGCCCGAGATGGTCCCATGACCGCCAGCCCACAGGACTAGATGCTTGGGGCCTCCCAGTCCCCCTCAAGCCCTGCCTGGGCTGGCACCTGCCAGCTCCCATCCGCCTGTGGCTCGCCCTCACCCCCCCTGCTGAGCCACAGAAGCCTCTCCCCTGCTCCTCAAAACACAGCAGTCGCCCCTGCCTCAGGACCTTTGCACTTGCTGCTACCTCCACCAGGAAGCTCGCTCCGGCTTATCTTCTGGTCTGCTTCTGCACTTTCTGCAGAGTGGTCCTCACATGCCACCTTGCTTTTCCGGACTCTGTCCCTTCTTACCGACGTGCCTCCACCTGTGTGATCCTCTCTCTGCCTTCTTCGGCTCCAGGTTTTTCTGCTCCTTCTGTCTGCTGCTCCCATTAGAATGTCGGTTATGTAAGGACAGGCCGTGTGGTTCACTTTGTAGACCGAGCGAGCGCCTAGATGGGCCACATAAGACCCCCCCCCCCCGCCAAATTCCTGAGCCGCCCCCTGGTGGAAGGGAGCCCTGCCACCTGACCTCAGCCTGTCTTCACAGAGAAGTTCCTCAGCCTCCACCGGTATGTGGCCTTGGGGACCGTGTTTCACAACAGCCACTTCCTCAGGTGGGGGCCCGGGCCTGGCTCTTACATCTCTAGTCTTGGTGGCCGAGTGGTTAGGTGGCCTTATCAGTTGGAAAGTGCACCAGCAAACTGAGACGCAGAATGCAAATTGCGCCCATCCCTCCTTTAGTAGGTCCCTCGGAGGCCACTGTGTGCCGGTGCTTTGTCAGATAAAGCCGTGGTGGGTGGCGGGTGCGGACTTGGTTATCGTCTGGGTGACTTGATGGCATTAAGTGGAGTTCACTGTCGGCATGTTGACGTGATTTTCCACTTGTGATCATTTCTACTTATTAATCGTTTATTCATAACTATTCTTGCATTTGTGTTGTGCACTGTATCTTGATTATTTTATAAATTTTACCAATACTACTCGATTTCATCTTCCTGAGAACCTGGTGGAATTTCAGTGCAGACCTAAGGCTTCAGGAGGCAGAGGAAGCGTGGACATGCTCATGGAGTGCAAAGGTGTCCCCGCTCAGCAGCGCCGAGCACATGCCAGGCCCAGTGGAGGCACTGGGTCAGAGCTGGGAGCCTTGGAGCACACCATCCCCACAGTTGACTGTGAGTTGTGGTTCTGGGCTCAGAGGTGGCAAGAACTGGTATAGAAGGTTAGGCTGGTGGAGGTGCTTCCCAGGAGTCCCTGGGAGCACTGCAGTGTGAGGCAGGGGGCTACCCTGGGGGTCTCCTGGCCACAAGACGAATTCCCCAACCAGCAGCCTGTGGTGTCACCCCTGAGACAAAGCTGGCACCAGACACTCATTGTCTCCTGGCCAGTGGGCACTGTTTAAGAGCAAGAGAGACACGGACATGCAGGTGCCAGCAAGGGGTGACGGGGTGGGGGTCTCAGTGAGTGGAGTAGGTCTCAGCTGGTCCTGGGGTACATGGCCCTACAGGAGGGGACCTGAGCAAGGAGATGCTTCGGGCTGGGGGCCACAGATGTGGGAGGGAGGGTGACTGAAGTGGAGGGGGAGGTAGAGAGAACCGTGAGCCTGGGTCTGGGGGACCCCACTGTGGGGTCCACTCCCCTGCGGAGGGGCCTGCCTGGCAGGGGGGCCAGGGGAGGGTGCCCTCCCCACAGGGATACTGCAGGACGGCTGTGGGCAGGGGCACAGAAGGCTGCTTTCAGCTTGATGCGCGTGATCTGCTCTGAGAGCACCTGCTGCGTGTCGGGAACCTGGGGTATCAGAGGGAGCACATGCTGTGGCCTGGGCTATCCCAGAATCATTCTTGAAAAACCTTGTACTGGTTTTATCAGAAGAACACATGTCCGCACGTGAAGTCAGATTGATGACCAAGCCCGAGTTGATGGAGAAGGGCCCCAGCCGTCTTCTGTCGGTCCCCAGCTGGGCTCTCGCCCCTCCTTTCCTAGACGCCACCCCCAGGAAGTGGCTCCCAAGCCAGAGGCACAGTCAGGACCCCGGGAGGCCATCAAACACAGACTGCCGCCCCCAGGCTGTGGATTCAGAAGGTCTGGGTGGCCTGGTCTCAGGTGACCCCATGCTGGGTCCTCGTGGTCACGAGCCGTACTCCAGGGGGCCTCCGTCACCTGCTACAGTGAACGCTCCTTGTTTGTTTCCATTTTATTTAGTTCAGACATTCTCTGCTGTGTCCCTTGCCCTTTCGGACTCCCTGTCGCCAGACACCCACACCTCTATACCCTGCCGCCGTGCAACCATGCCCCAGTTTGGAAAGCTGACATTGGGGCTCTGGACTAACCAAGGCTCTCTGCCGACACGCACACTCTCACACACACGCACAAACACACATGCACACGCACATGCGTGTGCACGACAGACGCACATGTAACTTTTGGAGAAGGGCTAATAACTGGTTTCTCAGCCTTTCACTCTGTCCGCAGAAACTGTGCACTTCTCAGTAGGGTCAACGCGTCTCATTTCTTCTCGTTTCCCTTCCCTTCTTTCACCTGGCAGGCCTCCCTGGAGCGCTCCCCAGTCCCTGCCCTGCACCTGCAGACTGCTGACCCAGAGCTGTGTATACAGCCGCTGACCCTCTCTGCTCTCTAGCCGGGGCCTCTCTGGGACCCTGTCCTGGGTTCTAATCTCAGAGCTGATCCCTTCCTTTTTCTGAGTTAATTCTCATGTTCCGGGGAATGTGTCTTCAGTGGCTCCCTGGAAAGGAGGGTTTTGGAGCCCGGATGCCTGGGGCTGTCTTTGCCCCTACCCCACAGCTGGGGGTCTGGCGGCAGGAAGAACTTCCAGCCATTCCTGCGTCCCCATTCTCACTGTTGCCAGACCTTAACGGCACAACCGACTCTGCTCTCTCTGTGAGTCGTAAGGTCTCTTCTTGCCCAGATGATGTGGACTTTCAGGAGGACATGATAGGCAGAGGTATACATGTGCAGGGCCTTCCTTTTCCCTGTAGGTGACCTGTCGTGGCTCAAGTGGCTACAGCAAAGGCCACAGACCAGGCCAGGGGTGGGGGTGGGGGTGGGGGTGGGGGGGCCGTCAAGAGCTGAAATCTATTTCTGGCTGGTCTGGTGCTGGAGGTCCCAGATCAGGGAGCCAGCCGGGCAGGTCCTGGAAGAGCCTCTTCTTAGTGTAGACGGCAGCTTCTCCCTGTGTCCTCTCACCTGGCAGGGGGCTGACGGGGCTCCAGTCCCATCATGGGGTCCCCACCATAGGAACCCAATTTCCCCCCAAGACCCCACCCTCCTAACGTAGTCCCCTCAGGCACTGGATTTCAACATATGCCTTTGGGAGACGAACACTCAGACCAGGGCATGAGCCTTTCAGCATCCAGGGAGGGATAGGGACTGTCCTTCCAATGACATCATGACCTGTATAAGCAAATGGCTGCTGACGTAGGGTGACAGACCCCAGCATTGAGAGCAACCTGGACGGGGACCTTCAGGCTCCCTCAGGGGGACCCGAGCTGCCCAGCACTCACCTGCAGAGGGAGGGAGCAGGAGTCCTGGGTAGAACAGGGCTGGGGAAACAATAAAGCTGTTTTCTGCCTGCACCCACCTGTTTATTCAATAACACCGTACCTCATAGAGAACCCCCGCCCCCTTGGGTGGACCTGGTGACCCTGGACCAGAGTCTCTCCTGGTGGCCCTGTGTAGCTGGGAAGGGCCCTTCTATGGACATCACCCCCGGACGCCCAGCCAACCGTGCCAGCTCTCCAATGCCAGGTCTTGCCTGGGGCTCCGTGGTCTATGCCCACCACCCCCACATGGCAGCAGCCCACTGCTCCGAAATGGGGCTGGCAGTCTTCGTCTGCGACGACCCCCTCTCCCAACTGCTGCTTTCCGTTCCAGCCGCCTCCACCTCTCACCAGCAGCCTGGAGTCTCGGGATGTTGTCGAGACTAACACAGGCGTTCACCCCACTCTGGTTCTCTAGAATCTTATGGTGCTTTTTCAATTAAAGAAAATAATTGACTGAAAGAAGGAAAAAGAAGCTGATGTCCCTCTGTCCTAACCCGAGAGTCATCCACAATGTCACGTAAAACAAAGCAGCTTCTAGTGTGTCAATTACAGGCCCAGTGAGGTCTCAGCGAGCGTCTCTCTGCACGAGGAAGGAAGCATAAGTACTTGTGGGTTTAGGACAAAAACCCGGGGCCGTAACCAGGGTGAACTAAAGATCAAAGAGGCTGGGGGAGACAACGTGCACCCAACGCTGTGGCTCCATCATGGGGGCAAACCTGCCGGGAGGGGGATGCTGTGTGGGAGACTCAACGGGTCCTGCACAAAGTCTGTGGAGAGGGACCCTGGGAACATGCCCGGCCCTCCACAGGTAGGGGCTGAGCCGTCAGCGCACCCCGGAGCCACTAGAGCCACATGAGCCGTCCCCAAGAGCACCTCATGTTGCATTTTCTGCTTGGTCTTCGGCTGCTAACACGGCTTCCTGACTTCTGTGCTCTCTGGAGCGGCTGGATGCTGCCCGCGGTGTCCCCAGTCCCCTGCAGCGATGATCCCAGAGCACGAGCCGTCTACCCCGCCCCCGCCCCGCCGTGAGGGGCTGACACCAGAAAGCAAGTGGAGTTTCTTAAAGCAACTTGCGTTTTGACCCCTTGTAGGTAGAGACCTCAGCACAGTGAGTTAGGATCCCAGGGAAACGTGGTCCTTCTCTCAAGGTCCAAAGAAGATGAGGTTTGACCTTTTACTTTTCCCTTTTGAAAGCTGTTTCTAGTTCATCTTTATGAGGGCAGAGCTCCCATTTTAACCACAAAATTAACAATAGGTCGTTTGTGTGCATGGGACCCCCTGGCTTCGGGGACGACCCGGACAGGGTCAGCGCTGGTGGCCGGTAGGACACACCCACTCGGCGTCCCGCTGTCCATCCGTTTCGTGGCTAGCCGCCGCGCACACTGACTTTTCATAAAACTCGCAGAATACTGAAAGACACGTGCGTACTTTATTGAGTTGACACTTTGCAAAGAAAAGTTCACATCAAGGAAGCCAGAATAGAAATACTGTGGGTGGCGACCCGGTGGCGGGGTCGGTGGGTGGGGAGTGGGGGGTTGGGGGCGGGGGAAGGGTGAGCTGGGGCGCCTCCTCCCGGGTCCGACCACGCCGGCTCCTGAACCAGAGGCAGCAGTGCACACCACGGCTTTCTTCACTCTGGGGGAGGCCCCCGCTTCCCGGCTGCAGTCCAGTGTCTGACCCCAGGCGCCCGCACCCGGCGAGCGGGCAGCGCGGCTGCACCTGTGCTTGGATGGGGCGCTCCTCCCCGAGCCCAGAGGGGGACGGGGCGCCCATGCATGGTGCCTCGAGGGCCGCGTCCTCCGGTGTGAACTGCAGTCAATGGTCTGTCTTTAGAAACTATCCTGGGACGACGGTCCCCAGAAGAAAGGTGCCCGAGCGTGAAGCTGAACCCCGCCGCGCACCCGGGGAGGCCGCTCGAAGCCTCCCGCCAGGAGGAGCCGCAACACTGTGTTCTTGCGAAGCGAAGCGCTCTCGGCACTGGAGACAAAGTTGCCTTCGCAGAGGGCACTGCTCCTCCGGCCGGCCGCTCCTCCCTCAGGTGGCCGGCTTGAGGCTGGTGCAAACCCCCACGAGATAAAACCCCCTTTTAGCGCATTAATCGAGGACCTTTGACCTGGCGGAGTCAACCTCCTCCCCCGCATCCTCGATTCGTTCTCGGCGTCTGAGGGTCTGGCGCCGCGCCTCTCGCAGGTCGGCCGGATTCAGAGAGATGGTCCGCGCGAGCCAGCGCCCCTGGAGGCTTTGCTCCGTGCACACACGGCGGGAACGCGCGGCTCTCACCGCGGCTGGGCCAAAACGTCTCCGGGAAACCAGCGTCAGGGTCCGCGGTTGCCCCGTGTCCAGTCCTACGCCCAGCACGGCAGCATCACAGATGCGGGCCTCTGTTCCACACGCCCAATCACACAGCAGCCCGGTGCGCAGACACAGCTGAGCCCACGAACCGGACCGCGGTCCCTGCGCGAGGAGGCCGCAGCTGCGGCCCGCGGAAACCCACACCTCCATGCTTTCAGCCGCTGATCCCTCCTCCTCACGACCCCTCCGGCGCGGGGAAAACACTTGTATTCTGTTTCATGTCAGTGTACTGTTTTTATCTACCTTTGTCGTCTTAAGCCCAAGTCACCTGTCTCCATCCGCGTCTCCGGGTCTTTCCATCTGCCTTATCGGACCATCACCCACCTTTGGCTTAGAGTCTTCAGGGCTCTTCCCGGGCCCTCTGGCTGCACATACCCTCGAGATGCTTCTGAGGGCTGTTAGGATGTGGGTTCTCATGCACTGCCTGGGTCCCATGTGATGGGTCCCTGCAACCATGAACAGAGGGTAGCAAGAAAGAAGTCTAATACCTAAATTATCATTCCTCCATTATGTGTGCCCTCGAGGATGCCGGACCGAGTGGGATGCAGCCTTGGGTGTGGATGCAGCCTTGGGTGTGGAGGGAGCAGGTTGCCAACGCTCAGCCCTAAAGAGGGCACCGATGCGTCTCTTCATCACGGCTTCCTCTGGGCCAACCGGACCCCCTGGTCCCACCGTGCACTAGCTGCGCATGAGCCTGCCCCAGCCCGGGAGCCGGAGCTCGTCACAGGAGCACAGCGGCCCACCCGGCCTCGGACCTGTTGACGTCACACTCCGTGTCCCGTCAGTGGCCAGGGGATGCGCTGTGATGCTTCAGCAGCCTGGGAGCAAAGAGCGTCTCCACAAAGCACTCACCGTTTTGAGTGACCGCGTCTTGGTGAGGAAGGTGGTGGCCGGGGGTCCAGCACGAGTACCACGAGTGAGCTCTGGCCCGAAACTCCGGCTGCAGCTCCCACAGGTGTCCTGAACCGTGCTGGACAGGGTTGCCCTGGGTTTGCCAGGAAGCTACGGATGGTGGGTCACACATGGGAAGGGGGTCACGGGTAGGAAGAGTGGGAAGAGGCGGCCGCTACAGGACAGTTGTTTCTCGCACAGGAAACGTGGTCAGGGGAGATCCTGGCGGAGGGGCTGCTGGGTGAGGCTGTGTCTGCAGACCCAGCACTCACGTGACTCTGCTCCAGAGAAAAAAGGTGGGTGCTCTAGACCGGTTCCTGGCCACACACGTGCTGGACCATGCGGTTCACAGTTGTCACTAACTCAGGAGATCTCTGACCTCCCAAAGGCAGTCAGAGCCAACCTGACCCCATCTGCTTCTGCACAAGCCGTGCCTCGTACACAGGGGTCCCCACCAAGCAGGGGGGACCTGGCTGGTCACAGAGGTGCCTGAGCTGCCCCCAGGCCAGGGGCATGGAGCCCAGAGGTGAAGCCTGACTGGGGGTCACAGAATGTCCTGGACTCAGTCCCGCTCCCTCCCCACTGTCTTTGCTCCTCTGGTTCCCGCGGTGTCCAGGACAGCCCTGCCCCCACCAGGACACTCTCAACAAGAGACACAGGGTGGGCTCCCCAGTCTTCTCAGCTTGAATGGATTTGCTCAATATTTTAAGTGAATTAATTATTTGAGACTCTTAATGTCACAGCTACCACTTATGTTAGCCGTCACACCTTCTTTATATAAAGAAAAAGAATCCCAAGTTCCTAGGGTTTTGCTCTAAAATGCTCTATAGCCAATACCCAGTGGGCTCTTGAGTTGGGAGATGTTGTAACAAATGTGAGAAAAAGGCCCCTTTCCTCTATGTTCACGAAGGCCCTGTGTTCGGCGGGGGATGGGGTGGGGCAGGCGCTTCCTGCTGCTGCTGTAGAGGTGAGAAGCATCCTATACCCAAGGTCACACGCCAAGATCAGGCAGACGAAGTGTCTCGCCACCAAGTCAGAGATTAGTTGTTTGGGCTCAGAGGCCTGGCTGCTGGCTCTTCCGCACCGTGTGTGACATCACAAGGGAAATGCAGCTCTTGCGTGGGACTTGGGGTCTGCCCTACACCAGGGCTCACGTGGGGTGGGGAGCCTGTTTCCTCCTGGGCCTCCTCCTGAGAGTGTGTGTGCGAGCATCCCAGGCAGGCCTCTGGCCTCAGGGCTGGCGGCGGGCTGGGGGCGGCCCCTGTCAGCCCAGCTCAGGCCGCTTTAGCATCATGGACCCATAATCCCGATTATCTGAATGTTGCTGCGTCTGTCTTCGGCGCAGCAGAATCATTGCTCCTGGCCGAGCCCGGCTCAGAGTCAGGGCGAGGAGCGGTGCCTTAGAAAGGAGACGTGCTGCACGGCTGGGGGTGGTTGGGGCCCACGCAGTTCCACGTCCGCAGAGCCACGTCCACAGTTCCACGTCCGCAGAGCCACAGAACGGTCTGCCGTCCAGGGGAGCTGTCTCCCTTCCAGAGCGGCCCTGCGCGGGGCCGAGGAAACAGTGCGTGTGAGGGTCTGGCCTCCTGCTTCTGTGGGAGGAGAGAGGACAGATGTGCTGGCAGCATATTAGCTGTCGGCATAATTACGTTAGATGCGACACGAGCAGTCCCCGACTCCATCGCCGGCGCTGGGTCCTCACGTGAATTCTCAGAGGGGGTCCTGCTTACACATAATTGTGCCTTCGAGCTACACGCAGGAAGGCTCTGTGTGATCAACTTGCCAGAGGATTTGAAAGGTAACCCCGTCCCTCTCCAACTGCTTTTCTAAATATAACATCCTTGGGGGCAGCCATCCATCCAGAAGCAAAATATTAGAGGAACAGGAGAAATCGGCAGAACGTAAACAAGCCCTGCTCCCGGCCCGGCACGGTCCCTGCCTCATCCGCTCTCCGGTGTTCTCGGAAAGTCTCCCTCTCCGCGGCTCTGTCCTCCTTGTCCGTGCCCGTCTGTAGCATCTGCAACCCAGGTTTGTGGGCCCCGAATAGAAGTCCAAAAGGCGCTTTCTGGGACAAGCCGACGTTTCTGCGGAAGGTGTGTCCTGCTCGGAGACGCGGGGGCAGGCAGCCCTCGCCGGAAGTGGACGCAGGTGCCCGGGGTGTGGAAATCTCACAGAACTGTGAAAACAAGTCGTGGCAGTAATGAGCAGGGGTGGCAGGTCGCGGCCTGGAAGGAAATTAGAACATAAGAAGCCCATCGAGTTTATATATATCAGCAAAGAACAGTTAAAATGTCACACAGTCTGTGTCCGCATCTACCTTTCTCTCCGTAGGCGGACGCATGCCTACCGTCTGCACACACACCGCTTACAATGCACCCATTAATCCAAAATCCCTAGGCAGAAATCTAATAGAATCGGTTTACCTTCTCTATGTCGAAAGCTACAAAACTCAGGCTAAAAATCAGAGAGAGAAATGCAGAGATATTCCCGTTTGCCGACTGGAGGACTTGTGTTGTTAACACGTTGCTTCTTTCCTACCCAATCGATGGTTTCAGCACAAGATCAGCCAACGTGCCTGAAGCTGTTGCATAGACGGGGACTCACCGAGTCTAAAACGCATACAGGAGAGCCGCAGCCAGGAAGCGCTAACCCAACGCGGTGGAGAAGCCGCGGTTGGCAGGGCCCATGCGCCCGGCGCAGGTGTTGTGTTCAAGCGGCAGGGACAGGTCCTCCTGGCTGCGGCGAGAGGACAGGCCCCCGGTCACGGGGGGTGGAGGACACAGAGGCAGAGCCACACACGTGTGCAGCTGCTCCCGGGAGCCAAGCGAGGACACGTCAGTGAGAATGACGCCTTCTCCGTAGACACTGACTGACCGGCCATTCGCCTGCAGCCGGCCACTCAGGAACCAAAGGAACCAAGACATGCCTAAGCCTTCCACAGACATGAGCTCAAAGTGATGCACACTCAAATGTCGCGCACAAAACGGTAGCATTTCTAGAAGGAGACGTCTGGAGGCCTTTGGGTCTGGTGACTAGTAAGAAAGTCTGGTGTCCTCCACGGGATCCTGGAGAAGGAGGTAGAGACGAAAGCCGTCCGAGTCAGGTATGGGCCGTGGCTCATGATAACGTACTGACGTTGGCTCGTGAGCTGTGACGGATGAGACCGCACTGAACTAAGACCCAGTAAGAGGTAAAACTGGGTCCCTGGAAACCCTTGTAGCATTTTCACAATTCTCTGTCATTCTATAACTGTTTAAAAATAAAGTTTTTCTTAAAAGCAGAACCAATACTAACCTGAAGATTTTACTAGAACACACATTTCTGTCGCATATCAGGAAGTAACGCTGACCGCGTGGGGTCCCCATACCAACACGGGCCCTGGATGACCTCCGTCCCACCGACCCCACCCTCCTGCCCGCAGTGCCCTTGCCCCTGACCAGGACAAGGGGCCAAGTCACGGGCAGAGCCACACGGGAATGCTTCCCCCACGCGAGGGTGAGGCTGGACGGGGCGGCAGAGGGTCCAGGCCTGCCCAACGCCTGGCAGTCCGTTCCCTGCTCTCGAGCGCGCGGCTAAAAATCCTGAGTGGATCGGGCAGCAAAGCCAGGCTGGGATTCGATCTGCCTCCCAACAAGGGCAAAGTCCAGGGTCTGCCCCACCCCCACCTGTGCACAGAGGACACTGAAGGGGCTCCTTGGGCCAGAGCCACTGTAGTCCAAGTATGTGACTTGGCCGATGGTCCTTGCAGTAAGATGGCGGTCTGGGTATCGGAGCCGCACCCCCCACAGGGATGGATCCTGCCAAGTTCCCCACCTCAGCCTGGCCCCTGGGAACTTCCGGTGGCACGTACTTTGGAAAACTGTGGCTTTCAGGCTCATTCTCCAACAGCTGTCAGTGGCCCCGTGATGGCCAGGCTACCTGAGGTGCAGGGGGCTGGACCATGCCCCAGAGCTGTCCACGTGTGGATCCCAGAATCCGGGACCGTGCTGCCTTCTGTGCCAAAGGAACTTTAAAAGACATTTAAGTTTGATGTCTTTGGGTGCAGAGACCATGCCCTGGGTGTGTCTGACGCAGTCACAAGGGCTCCTTATGAGGAGCCGGAGGGTTGGGGCGAGACGGCAGAGACACGAGCCCGAGGCGGGACGAGTCCGCGAGCCGACAGCGCAGATAGCCTCCAGCAGCCACAGACGGTGGGGGGCAGATTGTCCCTGGAGTCGCAGGTCGGAAGCAGCCAGGGACACCCCGGATCTACCCCGCATCTACCCCGGCCTCCATTCTGTGAAGGACAGATTTGCGCTGTTGCAGCCGTGAAGTTCCCATCTGTGACCGCAGCCAGGGGGGACGGAGGCGGCTGCGGGCCCGGAAGAGGCACCTTCAGTCCTTTGCCAGCTGCCCACTCAGGCAACCCCAGTGCTGTCTCCGTCCGATGGGAAAGCCTTGCCTTTCCCTGTCCGTGGTGTGGGTTAGAGAGGGCACCGCCACGGTGCTCAGAAAGGATCCCGGTCAGGTGGTCGGAGCATGTCAAAGGGACGACAGCCGTGAAGGCGGGGCTGTCTTTCTGCACAGACATCAGTATTTGCAGCCGTAAGCCTTGGTTCTGTGGGAGCAGCGGCTGCGGGGCCCAGCGGGCCAGTGTGTGGGTTGTGGTGGGTCTAACCCATGACCCTTTGTGTCCTCGGCCAAGAAGTGTCCGTGAAACCAGGGAAACCATGCTGGGCCTGGGGGCATCATATAGGCTGGTGAAAAGGGCCGGTCCCCAAGCTGCCTCTCCCTCTCCAAGAGGGGACTGGGCTGCGGGCGGGGCAGGCCTGCCGGCTGCTGGACAGTGACCCTGCATCCTCCTGCAGATGACGCAGCCGGAGATGTCGTGTGGCTCCAGAGACGATGGCTCTCCGGGTCTCACCGCCTGGCCGGGGCCCACAGAGTCATACACACGCCAGGGGGTGGGCCCCATGCAATACGGCATCTCACATACTGTACACGACACAGCAGCTACGTAACGTAATACAAGCTACGCGACCAGAGCGCATGGGCCACATACGCCGTGCGCTGGCCCCGTCCTGGGTGTGACGGACCCCGCTGACTGCAGCGCCGGGTGTGTACGTCAGCTCAGCAGTTTTTTGGGACTTTTTAAAAAGTGATCTCTAGACCTAGTGTGGGGCTTGAACTCACGACCAGAGATCAAGAGTCACGCACGGCAGCAACCGAGCCAGCCAGGTGCCCCGATTTCGGCAAATATTAATCCGTTCTCGCTGCCTCATCTGAGTGGGAAGCTCTTCCCTTTATCTTGTTGTGGATCAGATCATTTCTTTCCTCCAAAACTGGTGACCTGAAATCCGCAGAACGTGCACGTTTCACAGGGAGTGTGTACCTCTCCCGGGGGAAGGGCTGCTCTCCGCCAGCGTCTCTGAGCCCGCGGCTCTGCTGGAAGGGAGGCCGGAGCCGACATCACGGCTGTCCGGCAGGCGCGCCCTCTCCTGCCCCCCGATCAGATATGTGCGGCGTTGACAGCAAATTCGAACACATGTTTCTCCTGTAGGTTTTGACAGAGTGCTGTTATTTCCTGTATGGGAACAGTCCAATTTCCTGCTCACCGTGTGGGTTTCTCGGGCCTGGGCTGCAGGATAAAATCTCCCAGCCGCCCTGAGTGTGGTTTGAACCCTGGAGATGTCTGATGAAGGACCTGATTGAATCCATTCTCTCCGCCCCGAACTTCACGCCAGGATGATCACTCGTCTCTGTTCATAAAGCTGGGGCCAAAGGAGCAGAAATGTGATTAGAACCTCCACGGCAGGCTCAGACACGGAAAGCACCGAGCACCGAGCCTCCTTGTCCGTGGGCTCCCGGCCAGTGTTGGACGGCGTGGGCGCTCACCTCACGGCCAAGGAGGGGAAGCCTTCGTGGTCGGAGCCTGTGTGGCCCCCACGGTTCCCTTTGCCACCAGCTCCGAAGGCCGCACCTCCGGGAGCCCACGGCGGCGGGGAGCAGGGGCGGGGCACGGCGGGCAGTCGGCGTCTTCCCGCTTCTTGACTGGATTATTCGTTTGTTGGGTTTTGGGTTTGAGTTCTTTATAGACCCTGGGTACCAGCCCTTTGTCCACAGCGTCATTTGCGAGTATCTTCTCCCATGCCGTGGGCTGCCTCTTTGTTTCGCTGACTGTTTCCCTTGCTGTGCAGAAGCTTGTCGTCTTGCTGAAGTCCCCGTAGTTCATTTTTGCTTTTGTGTCCCTTGCTTTCAGAGATGTGTCTTGCAAAAAGTTCTTTTGTCCAAGGGACGGGGGAACGGGGTGACGGGAGTTAAAGAGGGAATGTGATCTGGTGAGCACTGGGCGTTATATTCAACTCATGGGTCACTGGACATTATATCAAAAACTAATGATGTACTATGCCTTGGATAATTGAATTTAAATGTAAAAAGAAAATCAGCATCTTCCCAAGGGTGGTCATTTGCTGTGAAGTGTCAGGTGAGGTCCCCAAACATTCCTCAAACCTCACTTGAAGTGCCTTTTCAATGACTTAAGACCAAGACTACCCAGTCTGGCCACTCACTGTGTATTGTACCTGCAGGAAGGGGCCTCCCGTTCTCAGCACCCAGACCCCCAGTTCTCGGGGTGTGTCCTGCAGGAGAGGAGGAAGACGGCAGGCGCTCGGCTGCGAATGTGGATTTCTGTGCGTCTGTGCAAAGGGAGATCTTCCGTGTGGCTCACACTCCCGGAACATAGAAGCCGCTGGCACTGGGTCCGCATCACGGAGTTCCCGCCCAGCTGACGATCGTCTAGTAGGGAGTGTGACAGCTCCGGGTGTTAAGAGCATCTCATCTGCACTGTAACCCAGCAGAACGGAGAGCATGCCCACTTTCCAGGACACGGATCCATGGACTTAAAGGTGGCCTCCGCGCTGGCGGAGCTGGAGCAGGGGCCGTGAGGTGGGGCTTCCCTTCCCGGCGCAGAGACATTGTTTTAGACGTTCCCTGTGGTGACTGAGCCCCGCCTGACATTTCCAGGAGGAGAGTCCCCTAACAGCCTCCTGGTGTCGGAGCAAGGGCAGAGGACGCGCACGGGGTGCTGAGCACACGGAGGGAGAGGACTCGCGAGGAAGCGAGGATGGAGATCGGGCTCGCGGGGGACAGCCTCTCCAGGGCAGCTCGAAGGCGGCCTCCAGGCTGCTGAGGGCAGCGGGGCTGTGCCATTTTGTTCACCAAAAAACGCTTGTTTTCCTAAACATTTTAAGATAAATGTCATTTTAAAGTCTCAGAAATAACAGCAGTCATTGTTCCCGTGGTCTGTAAAGTGACGTTTGCAAAAGCTGTTGGTTGCAAATACTCGGGGTCCCCCGGGGGGCCCCCAGACCGAAGGACGATAGGAGGCAGAGGACAGAGGCGTCTCGCCGGCAGTGGCACAGACACGCAGAGAACCCCGGTCCTCAGCCACCCCCGTGAGCTGCCCTGCGCCGTGCCGGGTGGTGTGCAGTTGGGGCAGCGTCTACACGGTGCCTCCCAGGGGAGAAATACAGACCTTTATTCCGGCCTGTCTCCCAGGCTTCGGGAGTCGACTATGCCTTTGCCTCCTTCTTGCTCTCCCCCTTCTCTGAGGCTTTCCCCGTCTCCGTACGGCTGCACATCGTGCAACGGCTTCGGAGGGGAGTGTCTAGATTCTCCTCAGTCCTCCTCTGTTGATGGGGAAACACTTGTATTTTCTCTAGGACTTGAAAAGGTCATTTTCTTAATGACCTTTTTTCCTATTTCCCTTTATGGCTTTTACAGCTGAATCCCACCCAGCTCTGGATTTAAATAGAGACTCACGGAAGTGCCCAGAATATTGCTTACTGTTTGGTAGAAGGAAAAACAACCCGATGACCTCTATGGGAACTGTTGGACTTAACTGATAATCAGAGATGGAACTTCAAGCTTGGTTGCTTCCTTTAAAGCAGTGAACCTGCACATGTAGCTTCAAAGCTCCCAGACCCCAGACAGCCCCTGGAGTGAGGGGTTTAAAACACTGCCAATATGACAACATGTGTTAGAGGGGATTTATGTGGGGGTGGGGAACATAAACCACATGTCCAAATCAAGAATAGTGCCTGTTTATATGTCATTCTTTTTTTTTTTTTTTAACTCATTATTTTTTAAAGTTTTCCAAAAGGAATTTCAAGATGCCAGTAGGTATCTTCACTAGGCCTCCGGGTCTGGTGTACACACTTAACCCCCTAAGGATTATGCAGGAGGCTCTCGCTTTGTCTCCGGGTCTGCCGCCGCTGTGCACAGGCGAGCCAGCTGTGCTCGAGCTCACAGTGCGAGCCTTGGGCTGTGATCTGAAGTCTGTGCGTGAGAATGGGGCGTCTCCACACACCCCAAGCGTGGGCTACCGAGTTCCTCATGTGGGCCACCAGCCTTGCCATGGAACCTCCCCTCTCAGAGCCTCTGTGTCCTGTCTCAGTGCAGCCATCTTCCTGTGTTCTCTCACCTTGTTTGGGTTTTCTGCAATTTGACTCTTGCCTGAGCCAGATAGCTGCTCCGGGTCTTCACTGCCCAGGCCTGTCACTGGGCTGCCAGGCCACTTTCCCTGATGCTAGGGCCTCAGTGCCTGTGGACCGAGGGCTGGGGGCACCGTGCATGGCTGGAAGTCACCTTCCTGGGTTTTGGCACGCACGCCTCCACAGGAAAGCCCTCCCTGATTACCGGCCGGCTGGGACTACCTGGTCAGTTCACAGTCTCCGTCCTTATAACCTGAGAAAAAGTTCTATGAAGATGTAACCACAAACCTTCAACACACTGAACACTCTGTCCTGAGCATCTTGATACAGTTGTGTCCTTTTCTGGAAAGGTGATTCAAATCATGTTCTCAAAAGCTCCTTGTGAGCAGGAAACGCTGTTCTGTATTCATAAATGTTGTCATTGGCAAGGGACGATTGATGAATCAAGAACGCGGGCAGACCCTTATTTTCACCCAGAACCACTTCATTGTCAATGATCTCTAAAAAAATATATAAACGTTAAATAATATTCAACCTAAATATTTCTCGCAGGTGAGTTTGAATGAAGCAAGTAATGCCAAAGGGAGCTAGTGGGCTGTCACGCATGGGCATCGCACGCGCGGGACCTCGGGGCAGTCTGGGGCACTGAGCCTTTCAGAGGCAGGAGGAGGAGGAAGAGAAGTTCTGGGAGAGAGAGGAAAGGAGGTATTTGCCAGAATACCGCGGTGGATGTGTCTACAGCGTGTTTGCTGCTTGGTCAGTTTCTAGGGTTTTCCACACAAGGCTTTCTTTCCCAGACCTCGCGTGTGCTTGGTTAAGACTTTTCACTCCACAACTTACACTTTGAAAGTACAATAGTTAGACAGAGAGCTACCTTACAAAAGAAACTAACAGACCTAGTAGAACGGTCTGTAGAAAGGGTTAGAGCTAAAACAGAGCTTGGTGAGGATGCTGCAATCTTTTTTTGCAATTTTTACATTTGTTCATTAGGGGCATTCCCATGTACGTCCTGGCCCCACACGCTCTCGTCCTCCCCTGCTAGGCATGCCCCCACCAGAGTGGCAGATTTGTTGTAATTGATGGACCCACATGGATGCGTCCTCATCATCCAGATCCCACAGAGCACGTTAGGGTCACTCTTGGAGCTGCACCTTCTGTAGGTTTGCAGGAACGTATATCACAAGTACCCACCATCCCAACATCACACAGAGTCGCTTCACGGCTCTGGAAACCTTCTGTGCTCCCCTGCCCCACTCTGACTTTTGGCAGCCACTGATCTTTCTACTGTCTCCGTAGTTTGGCCTTTTCCAGAACGTCACAGAGTTGGAATCCTACAGAAGGTAACTTTTTCAGATTAGCGTCTTTCACTTAGTCATATGCGTTTAAGGTTCTTCCATGTCTTTTCATGGCTTGACAGCTCATTTTTTAGCTTGGAATAACACTATACCATCCAGATGTACTATGGCTGGCTTTTCTATACTTTTATCCAAGGAAGGACATCTTAGTTTTGACAGTTATGGATAAAGCCACTGTAGACATCCACACAAAGAATGTGGTGTGGACACGTTTTCATGGTCTCTGAGTAAATACCAAGGAGCACAGTTGCTGGATGTCACAGCAGGAGTTCATGTTTGTAAGGAACCCGCAAACTCTCTTCCATGCTGGCTTCCCCATTTTGTTTTTGTTTTGCTTTAAATATTTTACTTATTTATTTGACAGAGAGAGGGAGAGACATCACAAGTAGTCAGAGAGAGAGGGGGAAGCAGACTACCCACTGAGCACAGAGCCCAATCTGGGACTCGATCCCAGGACCCCAAGATCATGACCCAAGCCGAAGGCAGAGGCTTAACGCACTGAGCCACCCAGGCACCTGGCTTCCCCATTTTGGAAGAAGGAATGCGATTTTCTGTGGTCCCACGCTCTCTCCAGTGTTTAGTGTCAGTGCTAGATTTTGGCCATCCAAATAGGTGTGCAATGGCTTCTTAGTGTTTTAATCCTCATTTCCTGATGGCCCATGTTATGGGGCATCTTTTCCCGGGTTTGGTTTTGCCATCTGCAAGTTTTCTTTGGTAAGGGGTCTGCTAAGATCTCTGGCCCATTTTCTAATCAAGTTGTTTGTGTTCCTACTATTGAGTTGTAAGAGCTCTTTGCATATTTTGAGGGACAGTCCTTCATCAGATGTAGTTTTGTAAATATTTTCTCCTAGTCTGTGTCTTGTCTTCTCATCTTGACAGGGTCTTTCTCAGAACAGAAATTCCTGTTGGAATGGAGCACAGTTCATCCATCACTTCTTTCAAGGATCATGACCTTGAGGCCGTGTCTAGAAAGCCGTGGCCACACCCAGATCTGACGGCCTGTACCGAGGATTACCTTGCTTCAGGTACACACACTCCTTGCTTGTTGACCCAGAGTCCTTGATCTGTAGCAGAACTCGTTTACTTTCTTTGAGATTTGCAGACCACTGGCCTTGGGGAGAGAAGGACCAGCACGTTCCTAGGCCATAGAGACCAACAAGTGTGTTCGAAGCTGCCTTGGCCTTCTGATCAGCCTAGCTTTTTTTTTTTTTTTTTTCTTTTTTTCCTCTTTAGCAAAATGCTTTTATCTTTTGAGGGCACATGAGTGATTTCACTGACCTCCCTTTGTATGTCTGTAGACCTTTCCCTCCTTGCAGAAAGGACAGAACACTCCTGCACATCACAAAACAGAAACCAAGCACTTGGCCCAGCTCCTGAGCACCGAGATGCCCTCTGCAGCTGGCATGGCCGAGTGGGTGTGCGGTCAGGAGTGCTGAAGGCTACTGTGGTCCCTCTGCTGATTAACCACCCTCAAGGCCGTTGAGAATCATGCGAACCATGGGGCCAGGTTCTCACAGGCAGAAACTGTGGGACTGGCTTTTGGACAGGAGTGGTGGTGGTTTCCTGAAGGTGGTGGGTGGCTTCCTGGGTGGCCTCACCCCAGGTGGTAGCTTCCTAAATAAGATTCCTTCCTAATCAAACCATGTCTCTTGAGTGATGGCCTTTCAGTCATGGGGACAAAGTTGGTTCAGTCACACAAGCTCCCTGAAGTCTTCTGCTCAGTGCATAGCTTCAGGAATTTTCACAGATCTGCATTTCACATTTAGTTCTACGGTCTTTGTTGAGTTAACTCTCATGGGAGATGTATGGGCCCCATCTAGACTGATTGTCTCCCACCTGGAGGCCTAGTACCGGTCGATGATTCTGGGAACTTCTATAGACCCGACATTCTTGGGTGTTCATACCCTTCCTTCTCAACCTCTGAGAAGAAATTCAGAGGCATATGAGAACGATGGCTCCCAAGAAACCAGGCAAAACTTATTAAATATTCAAGATAGGAATAATCAATAAAAATAAGTCCAACAATGACCAAGAAGATGTACCATTGACCAATATTGGCCAAATAATCAAACCTTTGTGACAATATTCATAGTAACAGACCTGACTCCAGAGAAAAACAGAACTTGGTAAAACAAATGGCCACAGGAGAAAACTGAGGCAGATCTTTCTTTTTTAAAATTTTTAAGTTTTTATATGGCAAATAATTTATCCTCATGAAAATAATTTCAAGAAAATAAATTTTAAAATTATGTTTAATGACACTTCGATCAAGGAGTTACCCTGGGTTGCTGTCAGTGCTGTATAAGGTTTGCTTACTAAGAATGTTGCCTCCAAGCGGTCTGTGTGTGGGGTCCAGAGGCCAGGCTCGGGATACAGACCTGTAATTCGGTGCCAGCTCTGCTGCAGGCTTCCTCTGTATGCTGGAAGTTACTTGAACTTTCTGGACCTCATTCCTTCATCAGGAAAGTGGGAATAAAGGTGCAGAAACCATGAACACTGCAAGAGCTAAAACACATGATACGCCTGGAAAACTGCCGGGCTCGGAGGGAGTCCTCCGTTGGTTATTACTTACCAGAGGATGAAAAATGTCTCTGTGTTCGAAAGCCTGGACAGAAACGCCAGATATCCATTGAGGCAAGACACAGCATCTCTCCACTTCCGACCACTTCTTCATCGTCACACGGAGCGACGGCCTCTACGGAATGATCCAAGAAGCCCGTCCCCGCCCTGCAAACGCAGTCCGTTTCCGCGAGAGCAGCGGCGGTGTACCTGACAGACCACAAGTACATTCGTTTTAACCACGAACACATCTGTTAAAAAAATGAATGAGTTAGAAGGCAGGAGGGTGGTCACGATGGTGATGGCCAAGTCACAGCCCTCCACGCAACCACCAACCTCCAAACCCAGCCCTGCACCCGGCCGATGGCCTGTCTGGTCCGCAGGCGGCACCAGCTAGGAAACCAATGCCCCAGGTTCTCCAGCTGGCTTCCTCCTCTCCACTCCCTACCCCCAGCCTGCCCACACCTGTACCAGAGTAAATGTCCACAGGGAATGGCAGTGCGTGTCACCCACGGAGGCAAGACAGAGCTCCTGAAACTGTTTGCTTCTACACAGAGATGCAAAAGCCAGCTTTCATGTCTGCTAAATCACAGTAGCAGAGCTGTGCAAAAAAGCTTGTTTTTTAAAAATTAGAAATAAATTCAAATCTTTAGAAAAACATACCATGAGGGACATATTGGGAAGGACAAGGAAATCAGGACCATCAGTGCCTGGCCCCATGCCCTCCCCCAGGTGCATCCCCCGAGCCCCATCCCCGGCCTCGGGCCTCTGGAAAATAATTCCAAACCAGGCCGTGTGTGTGTAGACACGGCCTAGCCAACACTGTCCACTCTTCCCGTCCACTCCTGCATGTGTAGGAAGTGCGAACTCCACTGTCAGTGACCGCGGGGGATCCAGCAACATGCCCGGAGGTGTCCCTGCCTCGAAGGGCCCTTCTGGCTCCTGGATGACGAACCTCAGCCCATTCTTCAACCCCATCTCAGCTCTGCTGTCCTCTCTAAAACCTGAGCTGGTCTCTGCGGTCCACAGATTCTTTTGTTTTCCTGGTCTGGGAACAGAGTGAGTTTCCTTCTACATTTCAGAGTTAGAAGATGTTTGTTTCTCTTCGGCCCTTTTGAACTTTCCGGGACCTCCTGTACGATGTTGACTAGGAGGCAAAGGCGGCAGACCTTCTCGCCCTGTTCCCAGCCTTGGGGAGAAAGCTCTCAGGTTTTCAGCAGGAACGATGATAGCAGCTGTCATCTTCATCTAGATGCTGCTCATAAGATATCTTATGGGTTAAGACATTTATAAGGTTAAAAAATTTGCTGTGAGATTTTAACAGGAATAGATACTGAGTTTTGTCAAATGATTTCTTCTGCATTCACTAAACTGATCACTTTTTTCTTCTCAAATCTGCTGATTCGGTGAATTACATGAATTGCATTTTGAATGTTGGCAGAACCTTGTGTTCCTGAGAAAAACCCTACCTGGTCGGGTTTTATTCCCCTTACGCCTTGCCAAACTGGCTTTGCCGAATCTTGGGGGAGGGTTCTGGCATCTGAGCTCAGGAGCAATGTGGGCCCCCACTTTTCCCGCTACGCCTTTCTCTGGGTTTGGTACCGGGTAGCGCGGGTGACACAGGACAAAGTGGGGAGTGATCCCTCCCGTTCGCTTCCTGGAAGAGTTGGTGTTCGGAGAGTTCTTTTCCCTCCTCAGACGTTCGGTTTAACACGGGCCTGGAGTTTCCTTTGTGAGGGACTGTTCACCTAGAAGATCAGCTTCTTCAACAGAACCTGGTTATTCCCGTGACCCCTTTCTTCTCCGTGAGTTTTGTGGTTTGTGTGTCTTTCATTCCCTCTGTGCTGCCCCTTTCTTACTGTTTTCTAGACGGATACTTCAGTGGATTTCTATTAATGTATCATGTATACGTATCTTATGCACATACGCACATACATGTGTTATGCATCTTTATGTATATATTACTGTTCTATTTGAATATGCTAGAGTTTTTGCCATGTTTTATATTGCTTTTTCAACAGTATATTTTTTAAGTGCTACTTTTATAGAACTTATCACACTCTATTATATACCTGTCTAGCTCACTAGACAAGTTAGGAAGTTATATTTTACTTTGTTTTCTTTTTATCACGTAGCCCATGAAGAGCTTTTCTATAGTGGTCCTTGAAGAAATGAATAAAATTAAGGTACTGAAGAAGGCACATGTTACATTAACCATCCATTTTCCAATTTCCTAAATAAATAGACTTCAAGTCAACCTTCTTTCTGTCCTTCCTAGGCACGCCTTATCTTTTCTAAAATTGCCGAGTTTTTTCCTCCTCCTTTGGCCTGGCTCTGACCATCCAGCTGAACTCGCCAGCGCCGCGCTCCGGGGTGCCTGGTGGCCTTGGCCTCGTACGGCCGCCCCTCCCCCACGGCACAGCCTGCAACCCTCATGACGGCCCGCACGGAGTAAGCCCGCAGGAAGTAATTGGTGAATGAGTGAAGCTTGACTTAATTTTTTCCCATCAGATGCAGTTTTGTTTTGTTTAATGTGCGTCCTTGTCTGGATGCATGGGACCAAAGCAGAGAAGGCAATGGTGTCCCCAAGCCCAGCGTCCTAGCTCGTCTGCCGGCGGAGAAGCAGGGCAGTCATGTGCTTCTAATACGAGAAGACCCGGGGCAGCGGCCCAAGCCGTCCAGAAAGGATCAGGGATCCTGCCTCTGCGCTTCAGAAACGCGGCGCTGGCTACTGTGTTGCCAGGTGCCATGGAGGTTTGAAGCTGTGGAAGCAGAGACTCCCCCGGCCACGTGCTTCGGGAAAGCACTTTGTGTTGAATCCGGACTCCAGGTAGGACAGTGTTTTCTCGTGTGACCGTCTCTCCCGCAGCGCCGGGGCCGCGGTGAGGAAGGGGCCGCGGTGAGGAAGGGGGTGTCGGTGAGGAAGGGGGTGTCGGTGAGGAAGGGGGTGTCGGCACCCCCGCGTTCCACGCCGTGAGAGCTGCGGCGGGACTCGCGCTCCCGGGCTCCCGCTCGCAGAAGCCGAACGGCGGACGCCGTCGGTGGTTCTTTCCACGACTTCCCTAATGAAGTCCGCGACCCCGCAAGCCCGCCGTCCCACGTGCGGGCGATGGCGGGGACAGAACCGGCATGCGGGGCTCCCTGTGTCACCAGATCGTTAGCATTTCAAGGTGCACAGAGACACGTCACGGCCACTTTCTACCGCTGTCATCCTCACGAAATGATCCTTCTTCCAAAAACGTGATCTTTTCCAGCCTGAGTGTGATGGATGACCGCGTGCAACTGTTCTGTTCGCCCTTCACAGCTGCCCCTTACCCCGCTCCCGGCACACAAGCTCTGCTCCAGACCAGCCGGAGCCTGCACGCGTCCGGCCGTCCCGGGGTCCTCACAGCGGCCGTTCATTCCTACGTCCTGCGCGGAGTCACCCTCCAGAGCCCAGTTCAAGCTCAACCCTCACCAAGAAATGATCCTCGAACATAGAAATCGCTTTCCGTTTGAAATAAAAAACTAACAAGACCAACATTTACTGAACATCTCCTGGCTGTCAAAACAGGTTTATGCACAGGATTTTGTTCAGTCCTCAGAAGAGAACAAGGCGGCGACTACACCCATTTGAAGGTGAAGAGGTGGAGACCGGAGCAGGTGAAGCTTGCCTGAGACCCGCCAGAGCGCAGCAGCGCCCCAGACCAGCGCAAGTTCTAGGTTTCTGGCCCCAGCGCAGCCCTCGCAAACAGGTGGCCTGCCCTAGCAGACAGCGTTTGCATTTAACTTCATTGAATTTGATATTTTTCCTGAAGTGGAGAAAAGCTTGGACAGCAAAGATTATGTCTTACATCTTTATTTCTTTTTCTCACTATTCTAGACCTTGAACACAGGCATGGATTTTTTTAGGCATCTGGTAGACCTTCCAGACGGAAACTGAGCCTGTGTCTTTTCTCTCACTAGAAAGTGTTTGGCTCATGTTTGTGCTGATAACCGAGGAACCCGGGCATCCCCCAATCGGAGGGACCCTGTCCTGGAGGGAAGTTGGGCACTAGGAGGTCTCGCCCGTGTTCAAAGGCAGCAAAGCCCACCCCGTCTCTCTGTGCTGGAAGGATTGGTCAGGACAATCTAGTCCCACCCGCCTGGGTTACAGGGGAGAAGGTCGAGGCCTGGGCAGGGGAACTGGCTTGTCACATTCCCGTACTTGGTTGGTCACGGAGCCCCACCGTCGCGGATGCACATTCTGTTCTGCGCAGTGTCCTGTGCTGCCCCTTCAGGGATGAAAATTTCTCTAAACTTGAAAGCCTAAGAAGGCAGATCCGGCCAAGAACGTTGGTGCCAAGAACCAGGGCAACGTAGTTTGTGCTCCATCAACGCATCTCACAAATCCGTTCAAGTGGTTTTTAGCATCCCGTGACGACTAGCATTTTCAAGAGATGTACAAATATATTTTCTTAGAATGCTTTATTGCCATGATGATAATTTACTTGCTGTTTAATTCTGAAAAAGGTAGGTTTTTTAGTCCAAAACTAATACGCTTCTCGGTAGCACATCTCCTGGTGAAAGATGCACGGTGGGCCTGATGCTTCCGTTACGTGGGGGCTTTGCCAGAACAGCACCTTCATTAGTCACGCTGGCCCTGCTGCGTAGATCTATTTGCCCCTTTTAAGGGACACAGCCACAGACACCCAGGACAACTAACTCCCTGCCCAAGGATGCACCATGTAGACGTGGCCACATGAGCTGCGAGTACAGGCCACAGAGCCCCAGCTTCTGGGTTCCTGGGCTCCTGGGCTCCTGGGCTCCTGAGCCGTCCTGCCTTCGGGAGTCACCACTGCTCTGCACACCTGGCTGGGATGACAGCCGCTCGCCTCCACCTTGGAGGGAGGACCTCCCCCTGCCCTCCTCCTGCTGCCCTCCAGGAGGGCTCACACACATTTGCAGGACTGTCTTGCCGACAGGGCCCAGGGTGCGATGCCCCCAATGGCATTTTGTTTCCTTAGCTTTGTTAAATCTTTTAATTAAGGCATGTTAACAAAGCCAAAGAAAAATAAATGACACTGCTTGCGAGGAAATTAAATTGAGGAACTAAGCCCATTTATAATTATTGTATTTCAATTAGGCTGTAACAGGGCTGGGCGAACAGAAAGATAAAAAAAGGAACACTGATGTGGGAGTTTCATAAATATTTGCAGAGTCCTGTCAGGAAGAGAGCCGCATAAATCACGTTCTAAACAGCCCGCGTCCCGAGCCGCGCCCTTTGGGCTAACGATCACGTGAAATGACCCTTCTGCCGTGTTCCCGCCGAGCCGCGGCCGGGCGCCCGCGAGGGCTGCCTCCCTTCTCCAGGGGGAGCACGGGATTCCTCTGAAGAAGGATGTGAGATCAATGCGTGGTAACATCTTAATTTATTATTTCAAAATTAAAATACAATTAGATTTTTGAAAGAGCTAGAATTAAATTTAAACCCTCTCTGTATTTTAATGCTCAAATATCTCATTCTCACCGGAACAAGGATGATTATAAATCATTCTTTTACACTGAATCCATATCTACCTCACTTCTGAAAAAAACGGTCGTAGGCATCGATCTAATTTTACTATTCTGAAACATAACAAAAAAGAAAACATTACTTTTTTCTCACACCGAGGTGAACCTGTTTAGCTCGCTGCAGGGGCAGGAAGGGGCGATGTGGCTCTGTCTCTGGCCTCGTGCCCATCTGCAGGGCGTGGCATGCTGGGGTGGGCACCCCCGTCCTCCCGTCCCCCGGGGGCTGCCCCTGCTGCTGCTCGCCACCGGCCCGCCTCGGCTGGACGCTTCTGTGCCTTCGTTCTGGTGTCTGTCGTGCTGCAGTGCTTACGGAACCGCTTCCCACGGTTCACCAGCTTGCCCAGGAGCCCAGGTTTGGCGGATTGTAGGATTTATGGCGATACTGTTTTCTACCAGGATCTTGGTTTTTGTTTGTCTTTTCTAGACTCATAGATGGGAAGCCAATCTTACGCACATTCAGGTCAACAAGTCACAAACTATTTTGCAAACTCTTAATGGCTCCTAGGGAGACGCGCAGACATCCCGTGTGCGTCCTAACTGGGCAGAGTGGTTTTATGTCTGTTGAATGGAATTCCAACATCAATGTGAGTTTGGGATTTCATGCCTTCAAAATTTCCTTTCACCGGGAATGAGCTGTCATTACGCCTTACAAGGGCGTGTGAACACAGCGGTGGGGCGTTTTACACACACACACACACGCACGCACACACGCACACATGTACACACTCAGTGGCCCCTCTTCAGAGGCTGAGTAGCACTCCTGCAGGACACTGCGCTCCAAGGTGTTTGGAACCCAAGGTCAACCCACAGGGAAGGGAGGACAGTGCCCACCTTGGTCCCATTCCTCGGGGTCTCTGTGTGCCAGAGTTGTGACTGTGCTATAGAGAGGCGTCTTCCTGGAGGCCTGTGGGTCCCACCGGAGACCTCCCGCTTCCCAGCTTGTTGAAGAGGGGCTTCCGCCGGGCGCAGAGCACAGAATCCAGAGCGGGGAGCAGGCCGTAGCCCTGGGTCCCCTCCGGCCGCCCGGGGGAGCAGGGAGGGTCCGCTGCTATTTATAGCCTGTCGCTGTGACAGCAAGCGGCCTGCCACTGCCTGCCTCTAAATTATGAATACGTAAATAATTGGATCTCTGCACTTAAAATTAGGCGGTAATAAGATTTCTCTGTCACCCAGGGAGCTGGACCAAAAAAAAAAAAAAAAAAAAAGAGCAACAAAGATGAAACCACATGCTGCTCCGGCCTCCGGACCCAGCGCACCCGCCCCTCGCACCCGGCTGGTCGGAATCCTGTCGCCTGGGGCCCTCCCCCTCCTGTCTCAGCTCACCATGGGCCCTGCACCCACCAGGCCCAGGCGACCGCAGAGGGAGAGCAGGCCTCCTCACTCAGGGAGGGTAGCAGCTAGTTCTCACGGACCCAGGTCGCGGAGCAGGAGCGGGCCGCGACACTGCAGAGACGCCCAGGTCCCGGGAGGCTAGCCCGGTCACCACATTCTGCGTCTCTGCCCCAAAGTACCGTCGCGCCTCCTTGTTTCTGCCTTGCCTCCCGTCACAAGCTGGCTGCCAGGCCTCAAAGACATTTCTGAGGCCATTTGCTTTATGTCTTGCTGTTTGGGGGGATATAAAATATGCATTTTCAGAGGAAATGTAAAGGTTTTAATGTAACAATTTCCCTTCTAGTCTGGAGGAAGCGCTCAGTTCACTGCACTGAGCTCTGTAGGAAAAAAGCATGTGAGTGTGTGCACACATGTGGGGTCTGTGCACGTGCGCGTGCGCGTGTGTGGGGTCCGCGCACGTGTGTGCGCATGTGTGTGGGGTCTGTGCACGTGTGTGCGTGCGTGTGGGGTCCGTGCACTTGTGAGTGCACGCGTGTGTGGGGTCCGTGCACGTGTGTGCGCATGTGTGTGGGGGTCTGTGCATGTGTGTGTGCGCGTGTGGGGTCCGTGCACGTGTGTGCGCATGTGTGTGGGGTCCGTGCACGTGTGTGCGTGCGTGTGGGGTCCGTGCACGTGTGTGTGCACGCATGTGGGGTCTGTGCACAGGCGCGTGCGCGTGTGTGGGGTCCGCGCACGTGTGTGCGTGCGTGTGGGGTCCGTGCACGTGTGTGCGCATGTGTGTGGGGTCTGTGCACGTGTGTGTGCGCGTGTGGGGTCCGTGCACGTGTGTGCGTGCATGTGTGGGGTCCGTGCACGTGTGTGCGTGCGTGTGGGGTCCGTGCACGTGTGTGTGCACGTGTGTGTGGGGTCCGTGCACTTGTGTGCGCATGTGTGGGGTGGTGCACATGTGTGCGCGTATGAGGTCTGTGCACGTGTAGGATCTGTGCACATGTGTGTGTGCGTGTGAGGTCCGTGCACGTGTGGGCACTTGTGGGGTCTGTGCATGTGTGTGTGCACGCATGGGGGGGTCCGTGCACGTGTGTGTGTGTGTGTGTGTGGGTGGGTTCCATGCACGTGTGTGCATGCGCGTGTGGCGTCCGTGCACGTGTGTGTGCGCGTCCGTGCCGGTAAGATGGATATTCGCACCACCTTCGTTGTACGGACGGTCATCCTGTTCAGAGGGCTGTGACATTCAGAGGACAGTGGTAAGCTCGCAGAGCTGTCTCCCGAAGACAGGCACAGGCAGGGGTGAGGGTAGGAAGACGCGGAAGGCAGCTAGCTGGGTGCGCAGGGCCGTCACACGCTGGGAGTCGGGGAGCCAGGAGCTGGGCACTGGGAAGCTGGAGGGCTGGGTGCTGCGAGGCTAGGCGCCTGGGAACCCGAGGTCTGGTGGAGAAGTAGGCGTTCAGGGTTGGCACAGTGGTGTCCGGGCTGGTTGCTGGGGGCCTGGGCCTGGGGATCTGGGGGTCTGTGAATTGGGGAGCCAGGAAGCTGCGTGCCAGAAGGGTAGGGGGCTGGGAAGCCGAGTTCCGGGAGGGAAGGAGGAGCGCTCGGTGCCTGCACCGCGGCGCCCGCCCCAAGCCTGCTTCGTGCTGCTGCTGCTCACTCCCCGTCGCCTGCGCCGGGGGCAGCTGACATTCACCCGCCGGATAATCGAGGAGTAACATTTGCGTTACAGTTTCACCGACCTCTGCCTCCACAGGTCCTTTTAGATTAGCTTCTGAACAACAGAAAGGGAGGGAGAGAGGCGGCCGGCGCTCGGGCGGGGGGGTTGGCCCCGCGGAGCCGTTACCGCGTGGGGGGCGCGCGCTGCCCTTTCCCGGGCGCAGCTATTACCGGGAAGGTATTAAGAGCGTGCAGGGCGCCGTGAGCAAAGGTTAATGGATTGACTATTACCTGTGTGTGCGGCACAACGCCGGCCCTTCTCGGAGGCTCTGGGGACCTGTGTTCTTTCTTCCCCGAGAAACCAGATGAAGGGTCTTGGCGTCCACCCCGGCCTGCTGATTTCCAGGAGAGAGCGTCCCTCTTGAAAGCCCCGTTATAGAGGCTTGGAAGGCCTGTGTTAGGAGAAAAGGCAGGAGCTCTGCCCTTGCAAACAGCCGGGCTCCTGCCTCACGTCCGGCTTCCACAGACGGACGGTTTGCGACTCTGGACTGAATCAGCAGCGGTGAGGGACGGGGGCTCACGGTCGAAACACTGCTGGGGAGTTCGAGAACTATTCTGAAGGACTTTAGAAGAGTAGCTCTAACGGCTCCAGAAGCCAGCCATCGGCTTTCCCCGTAGAGCCCCTGGCTGGAGGGGAAAGAGTCACCTCTTCCCCAGGTGCAGCAGAAGGCCTCCCCAGTGGGGCCTGGCTGGACAATGGGACAGAGTTGTCAGGACAGGTGACAGCAGAGACCCCGTGAGACCAAGAGGGAACTTCACTACCTATTGTCTGGGTGAATGACTGATGGCCCAGAGCACCTGGACTTAAGGAGTCCCTGTGTGCAGCCCCCGCTTGTGGGGCGGGGGTAAACCGTGGGGGGGAAGAACAGGATGTTTCCGGCACCTTCTAATGTCGGGATACGGACACTCAGTAGATGCCTTTGTCTTCAAGCAAAATGCTTATTTGTATTTGGGTGACGTTGAGTCACAGGCCAACCCCGCACTCTCTTTCCTGTCCTCGGCTAAGACGGACAGACGTGCAGTCACGAGGGGAGTCAAAGCACCAGCGACCTCATCAGATGACCCTCCGTCAGACCCCAGCGGCGCTCCTTGTGCAGGGGCATGAAAGCGCAAACACCACTCGAGCTGGCGGGTCCCCACGGTTACAACCAGGGACCCTTTCAGCGAGCAGAAAACTATTCTGAAACCCCAAATGCTCTGAAGGTCATGCGTGTCCTGGTGCCTATGTTCCCTCGTGAGCCGGACACGGCGGCGGGTGCTTCCCGGATTCGCTCATTCCCAACGCATATCAGTATTTCTAGGAATGAAAACCTTAAACCTAAAGCTGTGAATGAATTCAGAGAGGTGAGGTCCGCCTTCAGAACCGGGCTGGCCCAGTGGGACCGGGCACCCTCCGCAGGTGCGTCTTAAGACTTAGACTGGTTTCCCGTCGCCCCGTCAAAGCGACGTCCTAGCTCCACTGCTGCAGATGGCAGACATCCCCCCCGCCAGCCTTTCTGATGTCGCAGACTCTCTGGTTATGGTCCCTGCGCGCCCGACACAAGTCGATCTGGCCGAGGCTTCCACGAGCTGATGTGGAGCTGGAGGCCGCTGCCGGGGGAGGCCGCGAGCTTCGCCAGAGCTCTCCAAGCACAAAGGAAACCACTGAGCAAGGAATCCCCATTCTGGACCTGCCCAGTAGCTTTGAAAGGATGACCTGCTGACACCGGGGAGGTTTGCCTCCTCATTTAATTAAGAGAGAAAGGATTCCAGTGCAGAGCGGGCTTCGAGCGGCCTTTGTAATTTTCGCTGACCAATCCAATTATGTGGGTAATTGCAAGTATCTTTCGCGAAGCACGGACCATCAGTCACAGGAGCAGTCGAGGTCCAACGACGTGGGCTGCTGCTCTGGAAACCGTCGGGGGGAGTTGCAGCATCGGCCGCGGAGTTTCTGGTTAGGAGTGCGGTGGGAGCTGCTGCGCATTTCTCATCGTGGTGGAAGGCTCTGCGCGCGGATGTGGGCACGGGCGGGCGGGCAGGGGTGCGGCAGCTTCCTCTGCGCTGCCCACGTCCTCTTGAATCCGTACCACACAGGGCTGCCGACAGGAACAAGAATTCTCCCCCTCGCAAAGGTGGCTGTGAAAGGAGTTTGTCTGGTTTTCAGTTCAACGACCCCCAGGGCCTGGAATCGTTCTGGATACGTTTCTTTCCAGGCACTTAAAAAGTGACTTTTATGAGATTATTTAGGCAGTGATTATTTTTGTTGAGAAATGTGTCCTTTATCCCTCTCATTCATCCTCGGCTAAGATATTTCTGTTTGTCAGAATGCCACCGTTCCTGATAAATGGCTGAAGACAGACTGTTACACTTTATTAAAAAGTAATAACAATTTTTGTACGCACCCTTCACATTGTCGGGGGGGGACCATGAATCAAAGGACACTGCCTGTCTGGGTCTGATAAATGCGCCGTTTACCAGCTGAGGAGTTATTTAGGACTGGCTATTAATTTAAATCACATTTATCTTCCGCGGATGGGGGAGGTGGCCGTGATAGCGGCGGGGTGACCAATGGTGTGGCTAAGTGTGCGTTATTTATTACCGCTGCCTCTGCAGGGTTGCACAATATGTGAGGGGGAAAAACAGTGCCAATTACAGCGCTTAATCTCGTCAGGGCAATAACAAATTTCTTCCCAACACAAGGCAGTCTTTATGCTGGCACTTTTTCTCTTCCAGACGCAGACTTGCTTATAATTCTCCATCATTAAACTCAATTTTCTCATTCTTTTTTGAGTGCTCATGGGAAATTCTTAGTTCTCTTGGCTTCACCTTTGTTTGGAGGATACAGCATTTTTCATGCATTAGCCAGAGCAAAGTGTTCTTTTGAGCCTTTAATGAATATTTGTTGGTAATACGGGGAGGTGCTTGAATTGTGGATCCGACTGGCCATATTTTACCATTAAGTGTTCTTGCATTAATAATAATGTCTCTTTCGTAGCTTTCCAATTCACCAAGTTCTTAATATGCAAAATAACAATCTGGGAATAACCAATCATTAGCTTTTTTTGCCCAATTAACTTCAATTTGATTGATCTCCCATGGAAGATTAAAATATTTCTAATAAAATGCATCTGAAGCATGAATTAGACTCAAACGCACACAAGTCAGCTTGCCGTGAGGAGCCCGAGGCACTGGGTGCGCCTCTGGCCGGTGGGTTGGGGTGTCCCTGGTGCCTGTGCCGTCGAGGCCCGCGTTGCGCGGACTCTCCCGAGGCTCCCAGCCCCGCCGCAGCATCATGTCCCTGCTGCCTTCCCCACGCTGCGGCCTCACTCCTCAGGCCCAGGCGGCGGCATCTTGTTTTATTACTTTGATATGCATTCCCAAACTAGATAGAATAAATTCATACCGAACAGAGTCAAAATTCAAGCGCAAACAATGAAAATGTGTGTACGTGTATGGGAGCCTGCGTGGGTTCATGCATACATTTGCACATTCTGTGTAAATCAAGCGATAATTGTAGAGTAGGGGAAGCATTTCACTTTCTGGCTGTTTTCATCAAAGTAACTGCACTTGAGTGGGTTATAGGGTAAGGGCATCTGCGGGGAGAGCCAACAGAGAAGACCGGAGGAATCGGACCTCACAACCCAGCATGACCGGGACCAGCCAGTGGGTGTGCTTTCCTGACAGTGGCTTGACACGTGGTAGGTGGCTGGTCAGGGGCTGGTCCTGGGGAGTCCCTCAAGCAAAGCGGTCTGCAAGGACGGTCACCTGGCCCAGCCCTCAGGGTCAGGGCATGGGTCCCCTCACAGCATCGTGCAAGGGCTGAGGACTCGCCCATTACAAACCCTGACCCACAGGCTCTCAGGCTCCGAACGGCGCCTCCGCCAACACGGCGTCCACACTCCCTGGGATAACTTCAGGGTTTGCAAAGTCCTGCCTTCCTGTAGAATGTGGAGTTAGATAGTACGAAAATGTGTGCACAGGCCGGCATATTTGCACACTCACACACGTGTATGCACACACATACGTGTACCCACATGTCTGTGCATGTGCGCATACATTTATAGAACTCATTTGTTTATACACACGCGTCATTATATTTACATATACATTGTTTGTACACGCATGTATTTGTACAATTATGTACACACACTTACATGTACATATACACGCATAAATACCTGTATTTAAATAGAATTAATTAGATAGCTTAAATAAACGAACGTTCAACAATTATCCACTGTTGTGTCAAACAAGGAGTTTCAGTCCAGCGTCCGGTCAGGCCAGGTACTCCCGACGAGCACTTTTGGGCGGTCCAGGAAGCATTCTATGGGGACGGACAGGCGGCCACCTTCCTGCCATCACCACCACTGGGCATCGTGTACACGGAGACGTTCTTCAGGCTCCGCGGACTGCTAGGGCCTGGCAGGGATGCCTCCGCCTTGACGCTTCCCTCCTCCCACGGTCCCTCGCCCTCCACAGGTGTCTGTGCTGTTCTCTCCGACCCTTGCCTCTTTCGGGAGGTCACCTGTACTCACCGGGCTTCCCGCCCTGGGGGCCGCGGCAGGTGGGAGCGTCAGGACGGTTGTGTCCTCCGTTTGGGGAGCTGGGTGGTCCCTCCCTCTGCATGTGGATGGCTCTACGTCACTGGTTTCAAAAACAACCACCCAATGTTTCAGAAACTATGTGAGGATCTCCATGGTCCTCAGGCACTGGTTTGAGGAAACCACCCCGGCTTCGCTCACACGGGGGGCGGGTGGGGTGAGAAGGCCAGTCTCTGGCCTGAGGCAAGAGCCGGTGCTGTCCAGCTCTGCGGACTTGAGAAACGTGCTGCAGCTCTCGGAGCCTCGTTCCCTCTTTCATGGAGTAGAATCCCGAGCATAATGGCCCCACGTGGGGACTCAGTGATAGATGACACCCCCAGGAGGCTCTCCGGTGCTGGCCGGAGTTGTGACAATTGCTACTGTGACTTCCAAGCACACCCTTAATTACTTGTGTGGCAAAAAACCACAGAGTGAGTGCGTGATAATGTTAGCTGACCTGCACCTCCATGGACCGGCTCGTGAGGTGAGTCGCACGGCTACAGCCAAGAGGCCGGGATCGAGCCAGCGCCTGCTGCAGAGCAGCCACGCAGGGCCAGGCCTCAGCACAGTCACTCGGGGCACAGGTAGAAGAGCAGGCTTTGTGGCGAATGCTGCCTGTGGAGAAGCCTGAGAGAAAAAGAAGCTGTTGACTTGACGCCCACCAACTGCAGCCTAAAATCCATGGAATGATTCTCCTCGGGGACAGTTTAGCCAGGCCTTTCTCCTGCCGATGAAGAGGCAGACGCAGGACATAGGGACAGAGCTCCCCTGCACCACTGCTGCGAAGACGGAGGGAGAGCAGGGGCTCACAGGGTTTCCCCGCTTGTGGGGTAAGTGGGAAAAGGTGCCCTAGAGCTGCAGAAATGTCCGTGTTTGGGCCATTCCTGGTCTCCCGGGACGATAGGTCTTTCCTGTTTGTCCTGCAGGTGGCCAGTGCTTCCACAGAAGAGCCTGCCAGAGGCCATGGCAACATTCCAGGTACATACCTGGCCTATGGCCTCATTCACCCACAGGGGCTGCCAACACTCTGCCCTCTCCTCATAGAACAGCTGGGGGTCGTCAGTCTTATTTGACGTGTCTAGGTGAGCATACCCGGACTTCTAATCATTAGAGGTTGAACTATTACAACAGACACTATGTGGATCAAAACAAAACAAAACCAATGAACAAAAAAAGCCCAGTTTGGGCTTGGAATGTCCTGTGGTCCAGAGAGGTTGTCTTTGATCCCTTTCCTAAGACACCAGTGATGTTTAAACACTGCATGTCAGATTCCTAGAGAACTTGGAGTTCATCTGGCTTTCCCACTGGAGGGCTGTCTACGCACAGACCATTGACCGCTCCATTGTTCCAAACTCCATGTGCCTTGACCCTACGGCACATTTGGACATGAGACATGGACAGAGCCTGGACAGCCAAGGCTCTCCCTTCCGCCCTGGTCTTAAAAGAACTTCCAGGCCTCTCTGCTTTGAACATCTAGAACTGTCTTCCCTCTCCGTGGTGCTGGTCTCTCTTCCTCTACACACGTGGACACCATCCTGTGGGGATATGCCCTCGACCTCCCTCTCTAAGTCCTCCACCTAGGATGGAACCTGTTCTGCTCAGAATGGTCCTCGCCTAGGGGAGAGCTCTTCACCCACTCACTCCTGGGTGCATTCCTGCCATTTCCTGATGTCTGTGGGGGAAGCTATGCCATCTTGCTCCTGGCCCAGGTGGGCTGATCATGTAATGCCATGTTCCCCTGAATGGGTGGCCATGTGAAGCTAAGTTTTATCACATGTGACTCTCCAGTCTGTTCACTTTCTATCCCACTGCAGTCAGCCATCTACCTTGGCTGGATTAGGGGCTGTGGAAGTCAATGTCTTCACAGGACAATTGTCCACAGAAGCCTGTTCAAGACTTATTCAAGGATATGGACACTGCCTTTAGCGCCCACATACCGTATTTGCTCTCATCATTGGTGAGAACAAATCTTCATCCTCTGAACATACAGACAAATTATACAAATAGAAACAAAATCAGGTAGATCAGTGTTTGGTGAACCAGGTAGGGGAACAAGATGAGCTTATTACTCCCGTCCGTTAAATAGCTTCCTTCTATGCTGCCTGCCCCATAGGACTCCTCTGGCCCCATAACACACTGTACCTTGTTTAGGGAAACAGTATCCACCCACTCAAATTATAAACCCCAAAGTCATTGTTAACTAGTCACTTATCTTTAACAAAATCATATTTTGTAGATTCAATTTCAGAAGAGTTTCTCAAATAGTGTCTTCACCTCTGTTCCCACCCTTCACGGGCAAGTTTCGGCTTTTACCATTACCATGAAAATCAGGGCAGTGACCAGCTGGTCTCTGTACACCTGCTGTCTAGGCCCGCCCAGTCCATGCTTAGCTACTACTCCAAAACAGCCCCAGAGATCAAAACTCCCTAGAGGCCTTCCGTTTCAGAGTCGGAGGTCCTTTCCAGGCATTCTGGTCATCACACTCTTAACCTTAAGTTAATTTCTGAAGATTTATCTTCTGTCCCATTTTCTCTTCCCTCTTCTTTTGGAATCTAGTTACTTGCTTTTCTTTCTTATTTATATTGGATGATCCTTACTGATCTGGTCTCAGCATCAGTGAAACTTTCATTGGTTATCTCCATTTGTAATGAGTGTTACTCAGTGATTATTTTTTTTTATTTTCTTTTCAGCGTACCAGAATTCATTGTTAATGTACCACACGCAGTGGTCCATGCAACCCATGCCCTCCTTAATACACATCACCAGGCTCACCCAACCTCCCACCTCCCGCCCCTCCAAAACCCTCAGGTTGTTTTTCAGAGTCCACAGTCTCTCATGGTTTGTCTCCCCCTCCGATTTCTCCCACTTCACTTCTCCTTTCCATCTCCCCATGTCCTCCATGCTATTCCTTATGTTCCACAAATAAGCAAAACCATATGATACTTGACTCTCTCTGTTTGACTTATTTCACTAGCAGAATCTCTTCCAGTCCCATCTGTGTTGACACAAAAGTTGGGGATTCATCCTTTCTGATGGAGGCATAATACTCCATAGTATATATGGACCACATCTTCCTTATCCATTCGTCTGTTGAAGGGCATCTTGGCTCTTTCCACAGTTGCATGACTGTGGGCATTGCTGCTATGAACATTGGGGTACAGATGGCCCTTCTTTTCACGACATCTGTATCTTTGGGGTAAATACCCAGTAGTGCAATTGCAGGGTCATAGAGAAGCTCTATTTTTAATTTCTTAAGGAATCTCCACACTGTTTTCTGAAGTGGCTGCACCAACTTTCATTCCTACTGAGAGTGTAAGAGGGTTCCCCTTTCTCCACATCCTCTCCAACACACGTTGTTTACCGTCTTGCTAGTTTTGGTCATTCTAACTGGTGTAAGGTGGTATCTCAATGTTTGTTTGTTTGTTTTTTTTTTTTTAAAGATTTTATTTATTTATTTGACAGTGAGAGAGAGAGAGAGAGAGAGAGAGATCATAAGTAGGCAGAGAGGCAGGCAGAGAGAGAGGAGGAAGCAGGGTCCCCGCCAAGCAGAGAGCCCAATTCAGGGCTGGATCCCAGGACCCTGAGATCATGACCTGGGCTGAAGGCAGAGGCTTAACCCACTGAGCCACCCAGGTGTCCCTCAATGTGGTTTTGATTTGAATCTCCTTGATGGCTAGTGATGATGAATATTTTTTCATGTGTCTGATAGCCATTTGTATGTCTTCATTGGAGAAGTGTCTGTTCATGTCTTCTGCCCATTTTTTGGCACGATTATCTCTTTTGTGTGTGTTGAGTTTGAGGAGTTCTCAAGAACTCCTTTACAGATCCTGGATATCAGCCTTTTGTCTGTATTGTCATTTGGGAATATTTTCTCTCATTCCGTGGGTTGCCTCTTTGTTTTGTTGACTGTTTCCTTTGCTGTGCAGAAGCTTTTGATCTTGAAGTCTCAAAAGTTTATTTTTGCTTTTGTTTCCTTTGTCTTTGGAGACATGTCTTGAAAGAAGTTGCTGTGACTGATATCGAAGAGGTTACTGCCTATGTTCTCCTCTGGGATTCTGATGGATTCCTGTCTCACGTTGAGGTCTTTTATCCATTCCGAGTTTATCTTTGTATACGGTGTAAGAGAATGGTTGAGTTTCATTCTTCTACATAAAGCTGTCCAATTTTCCCAGCACCATTTATTGAAGAGACTGTCTTTTTTCCACTGTATATTTTTTGCTGTTTTGTTGAAGATTATTTGACCATAGAGTTGCGGGTCCATATCTGGGCTCTTAACTCTGCTTCACTGGTCTGTGTGTCTATTTTTTGTGCCAGTACCATGCTGTCTTGGTGATCATTCTTTGTAGTAAACCTTAAAATCAGGAAACGTGATGCCTCCAGTTTTGTTTTTCTTTTTCAAAATTTCCTTAACAACTCAGGGTCTCTTCTGGCTCCATACAAATTTTAGGATTGCTTGTTCCAACTCTTTGAGAAATTCTGGTAATTTTTTTTTCAAAATTTTCACTTCTAAAATTTCTATTGTTTTTTAATGTGTATTAATTGAATTTTGTTTTCTAATGTGTACATATTTGGTTTTGCTGATACAATGTCCTGTCTTTTCATTCATTACAACGTACCTTTCTTTTTCTTACTGAGCATACTTGTAATGGTTGCTTTGAAGTTCTTGTCTCATAAACTCAGCATCTGAGTCATCTTGGGGTTGCCATCTGTTGTCTTTCCCCCTTGAGAATTTCCCTTGGGATATGTTCCTCTATCTTTTTATGTCAAGTGATTTTGGATTATATCCCAGACACTGTTCAGTGTCCCCAGGGCCAGCTAGTTGTTTCTGTATTTTATTCAGAGTCTACTGCTGTTACTGTTGGAGAGCTTTTGGGGTAGGTGTCTGCTTCTTTATGCTGAAAGTGGCACTTCTCTAACATAATTTTTATCCTCGCCTATCAGTACTACCTCTACAAAAATGTGTATCCATCTTAAGGGAAGGCTCTCTCCTCACTATTTCATGGAGCTGATGATTTCCAACTGGTATCATAGGCATTGAAGTGTCCACTCTAAACCAGGGAAGTTAACTACGCAGGCATTTGAGAGAAAGAGATTGTCCTGGAGTAAGAACATGTTAGATATTTTACCATAATATTATCATGGGATGGTCTGTGTTAAATTTGCTATTTTAAGACCATTTTCTCTTAGTCAAAATGTATTTTTTTCCATTAGAAACTTGGGGATTTCTAATATACAAACTAAGTTTTTTCTTGCCAAATTTCTGAACTACCATAAACATTTTCAATTTGTCAAAACATTTACCTCATTTAATAAATTTCTCTGATGGAAAGGTCCTAAATGCTCAGGAAATGTATGTGTGTGTGTATTTAAATATTTGTAAGTAGTTTTAAATAATTTCATGTGAAATGCTGTTACAAAATCCATACATTTGTAGACCCACATACATAATCAGAAAAGAGAGAAAAAGAGAAGCTAGTTGATGCACGAGCCACACAGCAATAATGCAAATAGGCTTAAGGGAAATGGAAAAATTATATTACATGTAGACCTCTAAAGATCATTTTGAGACAAATCAGTAATCACTTAGAGATCACCTATTACCTGTGCTTATTTTCCTGGGCTCTATGGGGAAATGTAAGAGAAGTCTCTGGCTTCAAGAAGCTTAGAATCTAGCAGTCACTCAGCCTGAAAAAGGTCACATAAAGGTGGCTCCTCCTCCACCCCCAGCCCATTACCCCAGGAGGCTGGCCATAGGGGCCGAGGCCTCTGGCCCGCCAGCCACAAGGGGAGGCTGGCTCTTCCCACAATCTTCACCTTCTGTTGTACTTTTACTATCTTGGAGGCACGTGTTAGTCTCCATATTCCTTATCTTTATGGGATCAGATATAGCTGTTTTATTTTTCTATAAATCTAATGTCTAACCAGCTAAGCCCCTTCAATCCAGGCATTCATCTGGAGTTGTTGTACTCATCTAAGGTCACAATAAAAGTCAGCGGTGTGGAGGGAGAAAGTCAATTTAATATATGTCATAAAGGAATACAAAAATACATTATTATGCAGAGACCAGAATTTCAGCAAACAGAAAACATTATTCCCCCTCAAAATTAGTTAACATTACAATGAAAAACTTTAATATTTGTGTTTTTGAATAAAATATTCTGCTGAAATAGTGGAAATAACTCAGTGTCCCATAATGTGATAATCTTCCCTCTCTGTTATGTTCATACTGGTGTGGAGTTTTATGGTGGGGAGAGGGTATCATGTAATGTTTGAGAAAAAAAAGTCTCAAGTTGTCAGTGTTCTAGTAATGTGGTCAAATGTTGAAAGTGCTCTGAAAATTTCATTTGTTGAGAAGATGTTTTTAATTAATCACAAAAGCAAAGGGTTAGTTTGACCTGGACATTAAATTCTTTACCCATGCTTCTTTAAACTCTTTTTGTTCAACTATTTTCTAAAAATACAAAAAGACATTGTTTTCAGTTAGAGAACTCTGTGTGTCCATATCTTTAGAATAATGCGAGGTGGCAACAAACGTTTCCTTTATTTCCATCTATATTAATAACATGTGATATTTAGATTTCCTCTCTGCAATCAGACTTTCATCTTGAATTTCACAGCCATTGGTCCTGGAGAATATGGAGGAAGAAAGGAAGGTAAACACAGCGCGGTGACACATCAGAGAGAAGTTAGGGGTGATGAGCAAGGTGGTGGGAAAGGAACCTGTGTTTAAATAGCACCTGGGAAGAACAGGTCATAGGCCAGAAGAATTATAAGTAGCGAGAGGAAATGCATTATATAAACGGTCAAACACAGAGAGATTGCAGAGTCTGTACTTCTTAGGTGAGTTGGCACATCGTGGGCACTAGAAGGAGGAAAAAGGAGCTCACAGTTAGTCCCTCTAGCAATCAGCATCAAGCACTTCAGAAGTAGCAAGGGAGACCTGCCAGTCAGTTCTGCTCCCTCTGAGTTAGGTGACATTGAACAGCTGCTGCTTCTTACTGACCTCTGTCCTCATGTAGGAGGCTTACGCTTTTCTACTGTGACTGTGAGGGAAGTAGAGAACTCCTATGGGGCCCAACATAGAGGAGGAATTCAATGAACTGAAGTTGTTCAATCAGCCTCATCACCATCATCACCACCATGATCACTGTCACCATCACCACCATCACCAACATCACCATATCACCATCACCATTGTTACCACAATCATCACATCATCACCATCACCATCATCACCACCATCACCACCATGTTACCATCATCATCATCACTGCCACCATCACCATCATCACCACCAGCACCACCATGTCACCATCATCATCATCACTGCCACCATCACCATCATTACATCACTGTCACCATCATCATCACCACCATCTCCATCACCATCATCACCATCATTCTCATCATCACCATGTGTCACTCATCATCCCCACCAACAACCACCATCACCACTATTGTCCTGTTTGTTGCCTCAACCGCAGACAAGCTAGGGGTCCCAGAACTAAAAGACTCTTAAGGATCACACAACTGATCCCTAGGAGTTGATGGGTGTGTCCCAGAAGGGGGCTGGGCTCAGAGGATATCGAGATATGTGTCTCTGTGTCATTGAACCCAAGTGCCAAGGTGTCATCTGTGAGTGACATGGTCTCTTCTGGAAGCTTCAATAGGAAGGCGGCTATGTTCCAGAAAGCTCCATCCAGACGGGCCTCTCTAGATTACTCACCTTCTCCACTCCTTCAGTTACTGTGTTCATCTGTTCATACCTCACCTGTCTGGCACCAGATCCTTTGCTTACAACCCTGAGACCCCAGGAAGACCTTGTCTGTGTCCCTTCTTCCCGAGAACATCCAGGACTTCAGCAATGGGGTGCAGACATGAGGAGCCAGGAAAGACGGTCTGACAACTACTTCAGACATAGGTGCCAAGGGACCCAAAAGTCAGAAACAGCAGGATGTCTGGTCAGTGCGAGAGCTCTACCGGGTTCCTACACAGCTGCTTCTAACTTTTTTCTATCGACTCTTCAGCTTCAGAGTTAAAAATAGTGACTAAGTTTTATGTATTTTTAAAAATTGGCTATTTATCGTCCTCATGTATCATCATTTGTTTTATATGGTCCCATGCCTTTGATTAAATATTTGTCAAGTTTGTAAAGTTGTAAGGTTAACCAGCTGCCCAGGCCCCAGGCTAGAAACTGTTGCAGTGACAAAAACATGACAACGTGGCAGCGATTAGACACATGGTGTTTTCCTGGTCCAGGTTCTGGCGCACACACTGCGGGATCCTTGATTCTTTAGGCTTCTAACGTTCATTAGGGTGAACTGTTGGTAGTTTACAGGAATTTCCTCCAAGGAAACTTTTAATTTTGTAAACGCCAAAGCAGCTGAGCCTGTCTTCTATTTTCTAAGGATTACATGTGCTACGGACTTTTTGGTTTGATGTCAAACTATTTTTCATTTTTCCTTAATAATTCCTAACTTGTTTATACGCAGCAGGAGAAATGAAAATAGTAAAAAAGCAGCCTCTGGTCCATGAAGTACCAACTCGCATCGAGACTTGGCCACACTCTGAAAACATGCCGTGAGGTGGGGGTCGGACACGAAAGGCCAGGTGCGGCGTGACCCCACATGCTGCATGGGCAGCCACGTTCGCAGACGCACAAGTCGTGGAGAAGCTTCCAGGGCCCAGGATGGGGCTGGGGGTGGTCCTGTAGTGGGCACATGGGTCTGCTTGATGGAAAAGTTCTGGAAACAGTCATGAGGGCCACCCACTTTGAATGGCTACATTGGTCAGTTTTATGTGACGTGCATTTCACTCCAATGAAAAAATACAACTCCAGCTCCTATAAGTGGGGTTGATGTACTGAAAGGAACCCACAGAAATGGGGGGTGTGGTTCCCGGCAGCGCCTGGAGGCTCGTTTCCTCGCAGGGCCCTGGGACCTCCAAGGAGCGGGCGGGTGGGTGCGGGCCCCTGCCCAGCCCTCCGTGCCGCCCGCTCCCTCCTCCGAAGGTGCTCCGTTATTTATTAGCCAAGCAATCCGGCCGGCCGCCTGCGATTGGGAGCAGAATCCAATACTGAAAGGTCACAGCTGCAAACATCCCAGGGAGAGGGTGTTCAAGCAAATACAAATACACCTTTTTAATTTCGGCTGAATTGATTAGATAACAATTGCAGGGTGTCACAGGTCAGGAGGCGCGAGCCAGCAGGTCAGCAGAGAGAAAGGAGCCGGGACGGGGTCACAGGGGTGCGGGGCTGAGCCTGGGGCGCCTGGCCCTGCGCGCCCTCACTCTTGTCTGCACAAATGAAGAAGTACCCATGCTGGACCCAAAGGCTTTGAAAAGAGCCGCACAAATGGCTAAGGCCATCCCGCAGTCAGTCGACAGACGTCAGGAACGACGCCCCGTCTGAAATCAAGTACACAAAGGCTCGTCAATGTCATAAAAGGCAGAAAGGACCCTGTGCCCAACGATCCTGCCTGAGACCCAGCACTGCTAAGACCCTGCCCAGGGACCTGTGGGTGGGCCCATGGGCACTTGGCTCTTCCCAGGCAGATGCTGATGCAGGGAAACTGAGGACTGTGTACACCGGAGGGCCGTGGTGCGCAGCCCAGGGAGCGGGGCAGGTCCCCAGCACCAGCCGCCCTTGGTGGGCACAGCAGCCTGTCAAGGCGACGGAGGGGAACCCTTTGACCTCTGTGGCCGGTGGAGAGTGGCCAGCTCCACAGAGGGGGTGCTAGAAGGAGTAAGTAAGCCATGAACGCATCCTCCAGAAATGTAGGGAAAAAACTGATAGAAATCCACAAACAGGCAAAGAGATGATTTAGCCTCACAGAGAATCCTATATATACTCTGCAAGCGATGGAGGGATGCTTCCGCTGACCAACGCTGACAGACCTTTACCATCGTGACTGTGCGGGATTCCTCACCAAGACCCTCTCTTCCGTCTCCGGTGCGCTGAGCATGGGCCTCGCTCCCGCCAGATTCTGGTTTGGGGTGCGCAGGCTCACGCGGCTGGGGCCGGGCGTCAGCACAGAACTCCCCAGCTCCGTCTTCGTGACCAGGGGTTGCGCAGAGACGGGCCGGCGCGGGGCCCTGGGCGGTGCCTGACTCGGATGAAGCCGCACCGTGGTGTGACGGAGGAAGTTCAAGAGAAGGGAGGCCCGCCTCCTGGGGGTCAGCACAGCAGTCTGGGAAGTGACCCCTGCTCTGGCTGTGGACAGGGAGCGGCCGACACCCCCAACACTGTTCCTCTCACTCAAGAGAATGTTCTAGAATGTAGGTCAAGGAGCGTCACAGGATCGCCAACCTTCGCTCCGCTCCGGCGTGCAGACGTTTGCAGGAGGGGTCAGTCTTAGCAGGGCTCAGGACGGATCCCGCTCGCCTCCTAGCTGGCTGCCGTCTCTCGCGGGCTGGCCACCGTCTCTCGCGGGCTGGCCGCCGTCTCTCGCGGGCTGGCTGCCGTCTCTCGCTGACCCGGTCCCTCACCTGCCCTTTTCTCTGGGCTCACTCACAACAGAGCCAGATACTGGGGCACTGGTACCTCAGTTTACCAGAAATAACACAAGGCCACTTAGGGAAAGCCTAGACAACGTACCCTGAGACCAGAGAAGTCAGCTTGGGACAGCAGGCCACGCTTGCATTGGAACAGACTCCGAGCTTGACAAACAAAGCATTTATGCATTTTCGCTTGTTGATTGGAGAGGGGACACTTTGCAACTTGCATGGTTTGCGATTGCCGTGAGCCTGGACGACTGCCGCCTCCCAGAGCGCGTGGGATAAGAAATAACAAAGACAAGGAAAACACTTCTGTTCCTTTTCTATTAAGAGTCTTTAATGAAACACATGCTTAAAAGCAAACCAAGCAGTTTGTCGCTTGAGCGTAAAGTCCCGCACTCATGTGGTGTTGATCAGGAGCCTCTGTCAAGAGGAGGCCGGGGATCCACGCGTGGGGTCAGCGGCCGGCAGGCCGACTCCACCGTGCCCTGGTGTTCCCTGGAGCTCACCCGTCTGATGTGGCTGCTTGACACCGGCCTGCTGATGTGACCGGCGGGCTTCCCCAGGGCTGTCACGAAGAATGGCCGCGGCTTTGCCACAACGGGTCCAGACCAGCCTCCCGTGTCCCCACTGCCCCGGGCGCTCCTTTCCGTCTCCGGCGCGAGCCCACACCTGTGCGGTGTCAGGGTGTGTCCCGACAGGATCCAGCAGCTGCGTCGTGGCCCCGCCGCCTCCCCAGCTGTGCCGCAATGGGGAACAGCTCTCCCGCGTAGTCACGACGAAGCCTGAGGCTCGCCCATACAGGCGTGTTTGAGGCAGTAAAAAGAGCGGCCCCAGAATGTGCCTTCTGTACCCTTGTGGAAGTGAATAAACACATTTATTTTAGGATTTTAAAGGTTTTAATTAGGTGCGTGCTGGGCTCTCTTTGGCTGGAAGAGGATCTCTGTGTGTCAAGGGGCACGTGCCCTGGACCGGGCGCCGTGTCGTTGAGAAGCCAGCCCGAACCAAGACTAATGACCCGTCTCCCCCATCATGGCTTGGCCGGCTATCGGCACTTGCTGGACACCTAGACAGCACGAGAGATAGAGGGGGATGCTGCCCTGTCCAGAGCTCGGAAGACACTGCTGTGTTTTCTGCTGTCGCAAACCCATGTTTCTTTATCAAGGTCTCCGTCTGGCTCTCTGTTTTGACCCCCGCGTCGCCACCTCTCATCTGCAGGGAGATACAGCAGCCACGCTGTGGGTCTGGGCCTTGACCCTCCGAGTCAACACCTAAGAAATTAAGAGAGCCCATCAGTGAGTTTCATGTGTTTAAAAGGCTGTAGGCATTATCTTCACAAAAATAATACTGGTAAAGTTGCAAAATCATAAGTATCATGGTAATATATTAGTACTATTATATACAATATAGGTGTATCAACTGTGTTATAGAAAATACACGAAACCCTAAGGCCATGTGTCTGCACAGGAAAACACGTGTGTGTCTGCACAGGAACACACGTGTGTGTCTGCTCAGGAGCACGCATGTGTGTCTGCAGATGAATATCCACGTGGGTCCACGGCGTTGCCCAGAGCTTCTCTTCGGGAGGTCAGGTAAAGGCAATTTGTACTTTGTTATACACACTTTTCTACACTTTTTCAAATTTTACAAAATGTGCATATTGTACATTACATATTATAAACGTTTGTGATGATTAATAAACACAAAACGGTGTGTTTTGTACGACAGAAGATGACGTGTCTGCATGACTTGGTCACACCGTAGCGCACAGGAAGTGCATGCGTAACTCGCAGCCGCCTGCCCCAGAGGCTGGAGCTCGGGGAGGGACCCTGCGGAGCGCGGGGCTGACCCGTGTCGGGGCCCGAGTCTTCCCATCCAGGAGGTTCCTCAGCAAACTGCACGTCAGCTGCAAGCTGTTAGTAAGGCGGCAAGTCCTCGGAAAAAGCACACCAGCAAATGCGGGAACGCAAGTTCATGGTCACGGGAAATCAGTGCTAAAGTCGCAGGTGATTGACCTGAGCGGCATCTCCAGGCCGTCCTCACGGGCTGGAGAAAGACCGAGCAGGGTCAGCGCTGACCTCCGCTGAGCAGCTCCTCGGGCAGCGCCCACACGGCGTACAAAGTCCTCCAGTTCACCTGGCACCGGCCCTGGAGCGGGACGGGGCAGGTGCCCTCCCACGGCCCCCGCTGGACCCGTGCCCACGGAGTTGGCCGGAGGTTGCGCTGCACACGGCAGGTCAGGGGAGAGGCGTGCGGCGCACGGGCCGGCGGGCGGCCTGGAAGGAAGGAAAGCAAAGAGGAAGCCGCGTGTGGAGGCCGAGGGACCTCTGCGTGGCCCCTTGATCCGGAGGCGGCCCACCGAGCTTTACGGACGGAAAGGAGCCCGAGGCAGGAGGCTGGGTCCGGGGCTCCCTCTCCACGCGCTGGGCACGATGATGTCCCCGTCATCCGTCCTAAGGATTCAGTGAGATAACGCGGGCACGTCTTCACACCTCTCCCGCTTCCCACAAATGGCATCTCTTTTCTACAGGGCACGGCTCTCAGCAGCCCCGGGACACGACCAAGGGCAGGACGTGTGGGCGCACAGCGGCCCGGAGGGTGGACGGCGAGATGTTTGCAGGCCCTGCCGGGTTCTCACTCGTCCCACAGACGCGCTGAGGCCTTCGGGGAGGGAACCGACGGCATCTTGAGCAGACACTCCGATGACAGACCGACGAAGCCTGGCTGCGGGGAAGGTAACAGAGCAGGGGCTGAGCGGTTCACGCTGGCAGGAAGGATGGGCTGAATTCACCTGCACACACGCGCACACACACGCACACACATGCATGCACACGCACAGGCACTATGAACTAGAAGCAGAACAGGACAGCGGGGAGGCCAGCAGTGCGGCCTTTCTTCGTGGTCCTGTAAGTCCGAGGGTCACCGCAGATGGGAAGAACACGTAGCAGGTCTGGATGAGACATCTCGAATGTGTAAGACATTTCCTTGCTCTACGATTAAAATGGAAAAGGGACACAGCCTTCTGTTTCTGGAAAATCACCTCTTGGTGGGCACATGCTAACAGAGGAAGGAGGCAGGCCGGGCTCACATCCCAGCTGGCCATGCCTGGGGAGGGACACGGGGACTTGGGTCATGGGGATGGTACCTGGTGGGGAAGTAGGTCGGCGTCTGACATGTTGAGTGTAAGCTGAGGCATCCGGACAGAAATGCTCCAGATGTGTCTGAATAAAGGGCCAGAAGTCGGGATTGGAGACGCGGAAGCAGAATGCTCATCTTCCAGGTGAGCTCGGGGGTGGGCGAAGCACCGAAATAAGTCAGAGTGAAACCGGACAGAAGACGGGTCACGTACCAGGTGACGGCAGTGTTGGGGGCACCTCGGAGCAAGGCCAGGGGCAGGAGGGGCCAGCGTGGGAGCAGGACCCCGGATCTCGCAGCCGTCCGAGGACAGTTGCTGGAGGCGGGGGTTCTCGGGTCAAAGCCCAGGGACAGCAGCCCCGGGGGCAGGACATGGGCCTGGGAGTTGTAGGTGACCTTCGGGAACGGAGAACACAGGTAACGGAGAACCGGCTTGTGGACCTTGTGCTGAGAAACTCTCTGGGGGAGGGCAGCCCACGGCGCACCTGCCACGGGAGTGGGTGTGGGGCCTTCTAAGATGGAGAAAGGGTCAGGGGGTGGACTGGAGAGACGTCAGCATGTAGTGCCCACGAGGGCCTGCAGGAGGCTGTGTGTGCTGCCTCCGAGCCGTGAGGATCTGGGAAGGCGCCGGAGTCCACCGAGTGCATCCGCAGATGGACAGAAAGGCCCTGGTTTGTGAGGGACACAAAACAAGCTCAAGTTCCTTCATGAAACAGAGAAAGACCGGTGACAAAGGAGGGGACGGAAGGAGATGGGGCCCAGGAGGCCAGGGCTGGAGAGCTCCTGTGGGGGTGTGGCAGCGCCCTGGGAGGGCAGGATGCACCCCGGCCCGCTGGTCACGCGCTGCAGGGGACACTCCGGACATCTCCCACGGAGCTCGCCGGCGACACCCTGGGTCCTGAAATCAAACAGAATGTAAACAGCAGGGTGACCCCAGCCCGAGTGGAGGGGAAGCAGAGGACCCAGGAGGTCAAGGTCAAGCCTCTGTTCAAGTGGCCACCTGCAAAGCTAAACCCGCAGCTGGTCAGAACCAGCTCGAGCCAAAGGGACTGACGGCAGCGGGGCTCCCAGCACAAGAGCGGGCAGCAGCGGGCCCTGCTCTGTCTGGTAATTAAAAAACACAAAACATGTGCAGGTATTTAAGGAAAGAATTATTTAGGAAATGACGCAAGGACAACAGGTTGTTTCAGGTGAGGAGGGAAAATCCAGGAGAATTTCAAAGGAACGAGATAAAAGAACGCTCGCGTTACTCCAGGACTCACTTCTAAGCAGGAATGCAGCAGATGCGCTCCGACGTGACTGAACAGCTCTGAAGAAAGGGCACCGACTCCTTATTATCCGGTGTGAACCCTGAAGCCAGAGAAGCTGAGAAATTCCTCCCTTGCAGAGGTCAGAGGCGGGCGCGGCGGGGAGACCCAGGCCAGGCTCTTCCCAGGGTGCTGGAGTTGGGTGCTGGGTGCCCAGAGAGGACACCAGGCACGAATGCCACGGCGGCCCGGCTGCGCGGGCGGTGGCACGGTCCGAGCACGGAGCTGTGGGCGCGAGTGCACACGGCACACGGCTCGGGGCTGCGGGCTCTGCTCCCACGACTCCTGGAGACCCTCAAGGAAGGAGGAAATCGAGTGCACCTAACTTCCCCAATAATCAGAATTTCTTCCCAGCAGCAGCTCCACCAAAGCTCGGTCAGACGAGATCGCGTCGCTGACGACAGACCTGAGCGCGGCCAAGCCTCGGACACGGGGTCGGCGCAGCTGCATCTCCTCCGCAGTCTCGGGCCGACGTCTGAGGAGTGGGACGTGCTTTCGGACGTCCTGTGAGCCCCGAGCCCTGTTGTTTCCACAGTGAGGTAGTGGGGCTGACACTGCGGTGTCACCCGGATGTCCCTTCAGGGCTGGAGAGCTGACCTCCCGGCTGCTGGGAATGGGGCTCCGCCGAGACCCCGCCCCAGCACACACCTCCCAGGGCGATGCGTCCCAGCGAGAACGGAGGGGGCTCGTTTTCTCTCTTCAGACACAGTCCACCGCTCAGCCAAAATCTTCCCGGGGACGGCCCTGCAGCCCAGCCCCCTCCGCCCGGTGCTGTGCTCCCCGCCTCCCAAGGCACCACCCAAGAGCACCCCCACGGGACAGCGGACCCCCAACCTCTGTCTCAACCTGCAGCAGCTTGGGGTCGGGTGGTCCAAGCCCGTTCACACCCTCACTTCCCTTTGCAAGTGCGCTCGGAAGAGGCGTGGATGACGTGGACGGGAGGCCGACGACTCCTCTCTGATGGGCGTGCCCTGGACGCAGGGGCCCGCGGCGCGGGGGCGTCTAACGAGGTGCTCACCCCTAACGCTCCCCTCACCGCTCCAGGCGGACACACCGGGGCTCAGGGGGTTCATTTAATCCGGTCTACACCTGATTTTGCTTGTTACCTATTGGTCTGTAATTTCTTGTCTTTGAAAAACCTTTGAAGGTCACTCCGGTAAAATATGGAAAGAAATAGAAACCCAGATGGACGCGGCCTGTTCCATGCTTCCTACCGAGTGGTCAGGGGTGCTGCGGCCACGTGCTTCCCACGGAATATCCACGGAAAGATGCAGTGAATCCGTTATACCCAACACGCTTCCTTCTCAATTTTCATCGTTTGATTGTATTATCCAGATCTTTTTATTTTTTATTTTTCTTTATTCATTTTTCAAATAAGTAAGCGTTATCCTGATCTTCTTTAAAGATAGAGCAGCATCGCCGAGCTGGAGGCAGCTTCCCCCCCCGGGTGCCCCCTTCCTCACAAGGCAACCACACATAGTGTGCGTGTGTGCCTGTGTGTGCGCGTGCTGCGTGGGGACTGTGTGTGTGCACAGTGTGTGCTGTATGTGATGTGTGTGTGTGCACGTGCGTGTGCGGTGCGTGTGTGGTGTGTGTGTTCATGTGTGCTCAGTGTGCGTGTGCATACGTGTGCACGCCGTGTTCGTTACTGTGGGGTCTGTGTCGTCCGCCCACACAGCACAGGGCTACTCCACACGCCGCCCCACTGTGCGCAGCTACAGGTCCGCAGGGCGCCATGCTGGACGCCCCGTGCCGCTCACCCTGGAGCTGTTTCATGTGACAGTTTGGGATGTGGATGCTTCGGCTTTTTCTGCAAAGGCCAGGTCAGAGCGGCTTTAGGCTTTGTGCTTGAGTCCCCGCAAAGCGACAGCAGCCATCGACAACACGTAAGCTAACGGCTTGGCTGTGCGCCAGTCAGACTTTATGTACCGAGTAGGCAGCGGCCAGATTTGGGCGGTGGGGCTGGCGTGCCGATCCCTGCCCTCGGCGAAGCCCGCTGTCGCTGTCGGAGCTCCTGTGGCAGGTTCCGCTGCACGAGCCGTGCACAGCTTGCTCACCCTCTCCCGTCTCGCACGGTGCTTACACGGTGTCTCAGTTTTTCTCCGTCTCAGGCAATGTGGGGACAGACATTCCCGGGACACACGCCTGGAAGTGGCTCCGGCTGGGAGAGCCTCCACCTCGCCCCCCGACTGGCTCCCGTGTGTTTCCAGGTGCCCTCCCGACGGTGGCACCCAGGACGCCCGATGCTGAGCTCCACCCGCCCCCCGCCCGCCGGCGTCCGGGGCCACATGGTGAACGGTTCTCCACGTGGACGAGGGTGCTCTGACAGCCTGGGTGTCCCCTCCCTGAGCCTCTCCAGCGTCCTCTTGCACGAACCGTGTATTGTGTCCCTCTGCTCTCTCTTCTGTTTCTCTGTAGATCCTCCATGCGTTCTTGTGCGACTGAGTTTCCTGAGAGACCCTGCGTCACCCAGGCCGGCCGCCCCCCGTCACTCACCAGCTGAACGTCAGCTCGCATCTTCTCTCGTCGGGGGCGTAGGGCACTTTGCGTGGCCCAGTCTTTAATTCTGATGCGATGAAATGTCGCTATCTTTTCCCCTTTACTGCTTTCTTTTTTCTTCTTGCTTTTGTGTCATTTTAGAGAAACGATTTCTAGCCCTCAGGTTGTGAGGGCGACTTCAGGATGTTTGGGGACATCGCCTTTCACACGGAGGGTCTACGGCTTCACGGATGCTGTAAGACACTACCCAGTTTCATTATACTTGTCCACGGGGCGAACCATGCTGTGACTCTAACGTATGGGCTCCCTTGTCTTTACTCCGTGGGTCTGTTTTTCTGCGGTGTCTCCACATCTGTTGGACGTTTCTGGAGTTACGGAGAGACTCTGTGGATCTCTGAGTCGTAGTCACCCTAGATTCACAGCGTGACTTTGGGAGGGTGACACCTTGCGATGATGAGTCTTCCTGTCCCGGAGATGTATTTTCCACGTGGCCACAACTTCCTTACGTCGCGTGTGGCCGAGCAAAGATGGTCACACCTTTCCCGCCTCCTCCTGGGAAGCGGTCTCCAGCTCCTTTCCCTGGACCCTGACCTGCTTCCATGACTTTTTTGACGAGCAGAAGGCGTGGGAGGAAGTGACAAGCTTGTCTCAGGCCACCTGCAGCTCACCCGGTGTTCGCCCGGAGCCCGGCGTCCCAGGACGCTCCTGGGTTCCCAGTGCCCAGAGCTGTTTGATCACTGGAGCTTCCAGGGCAGCCCTGAAGATCCCGGGGATGGCAGGCCACGGGGAGACGTGACTGCAGCTCCCTAGGCTGTGGGCCCTCCCAGGGCCAATGACAAGGAGATATTTTCATTCCCTAAGCTCCCCTGTGGGGACAAAACCCGCCCAGTTTCACCCCACCTGAGACGATGCCCAGGCCTTGCAGCCTTTGTTGTGGGGTTTAGAAGAACGAGGCACGTCAAGTGAGTCATACGTCGATTCCAACTATGCCATTGCTGTTTAAAGAAATCCTGTATTCTGTGCTTTGATAAACCAAAGGAAACCTTACTCCTTCACTGTCTGTAAGTGTAACTCACGCCAGGTTTTCGTTAGTGGTCGTCTACCCCTGAGAACACTGGACACACTCGGAAACAGTAAATTCCGTAACCATTGCCAGTACACAGACCGGCTGCGTAGATAGAACTCTAAATTAGTACGGTGAAATCCTACTTTTAGATAGTAACTATAGGAACACAATAAAGAAGTAGGAATGAAGACATGAGGGAGATGAGTTTTTCTAAATGGGAAATAAATTGCACTGGCTGTTAAGGCTGATGAGGCTTGGGGCCGGCTCCCGGCATCACAGCTGCAGCCCAGGATGCCGGCGGGCTGCCCGGGACCGGCACTCGGTCCTGGTCGAGGGTTTTTAGTAAACTGATACTTATTTCTAAGAAATGCTTCATCACTTGATTAACTCAATTTTCTAAGAAACAAAATACGCTCGAATCACTGTTGAATATTCTCCTTAGGGATCCGCATCAGGGAGCCTACTTCCATCTTCCCACTAATGAGATCATTTTGTAACTGAGTATTTGATTTGCATGGGATCCAACCCAACATCGACTGACTACTGGGATTCCTTTTATAGCTAAGAGCACGAGAGCGGGTTCCTGCTAGCTTTTAGCCGCGCTCCTCCGCATCTGCCAGGTGGGTGCAAGAGTTCTAGGTCAAGCTGCCCGGCCGTGGTGGCCAGGGCGGCTCTTGGCAGGGGCGGCTCCTGGCCCGAGCCCCAGCTGTCCTCAGTGCTCTCTGTCCCGGCGTCTAGAATTCTCGGGTGGAGCAAGCAGGGAGCCGGCTTGCTGGGCAGGTGGTCGCGCAGGGCTCAGAGGGAAGACTTCCCGACCCCTGAAAATATTTCAAAAATAGACAAATATGACCAAGACCCCAGCAGTCCTCTCTGAGGGTAGATGGACAGAAGCACACGCTTGGTCCAAGCGTGTGCTTGGTCTGGAGAGGAAGTGGGTCCTCACCGAGTCGAGTCCACCTCCAGGCCAGCCCCACTCTGGTGTGTGGACTTAGAACACAGACCTGGCCCTACCCAGTGTCCCCCACGCCCTCCGGAGGCAGGAGCAGGGCTGCTGAGCTTCTTTGACTCAGTACGGAGGGAAGGCTCCGCGGGGAGCCACGTACCAAGAGAAGCTGTGGCTTGGCTTCTCAGGCCCCTCGGTGAAACCTGGGGTCGCATCCTGGGCGGGACCGTCCACCCCCAGCAGCTCTGGTCCTTGCCGGACCGCACTGTCATCTGCTGCTCAGTGCGGAGACTGTCACGTGGAAGGAGACCGTGGTGAGGGGCAGACGGCCGGCCCCAGAGAGTTGCGTCAGAGGATTGGCCTAGCCCCCTCCTGTGACTTAAAGCCAACAGCTTCTCTAGAATGGTTAATGGGTGTCCAGACCTTCCCTGGGTGCCGTGAGGCACCCTGATAGGCATAAAACAAGTCCCTGCCCTCTAGGGTGCATAAAGCGGAGAGCGGATCGGGGTGGAAGGGGGAGCATCACACGGGTCGGAACCTGCAGACGCACCAGCGGCGGTGGTCGGTGGGCTGTGCGCATGGCTGAGTCCGGATGCTCGGAGGGAAACGCGGCCCGAGTCAGGAGTGAGTGTGCACATGACGTGAGCACCTTAGACACAGAACACGCTACAGAGATGGGATTTGGCCCCGAAAGTATAGCAGGAAACGGACTCAGGTAATCAGGGCCCAGATGGGGTGTAGGGAGCTTTGAAAGCCAGAAGAAACGTGATTTCAGATGATCCAGGGTTTTTGAAAGTACGTTGGGCAGAGGGGTGTCTGCGCCAGGCTCTGCAGGCTGGTGTGTTGGGAGGAGGCAAAGCGGGGGTCCGGGCTGGCCCGTGGGGAGCCCGTGGAGACCTGCAGGCCTGGACCGTGCCTGCAGGAGGATGCCTGTCGGGTTCACACGAGTCTCCCACGTGTCCTCTGTCCCAGAGCTCACACTCCGAGCAGTCCAAAATGATTATCTACTAAGATTATCCTACTGAAAAAAAAAAAAAAAAAGCATAAAGTAAAACATGAATCACATTTTTGCTTTGATAAACCGGAATTAGTGAACATTTTCATGAGAAGAGGATTTCTTGCCAAATTTCTACTTCGTTAAGTTTCCAGTTAGGGAACAGCGTTCTTTCTGAAAGAGGGACTCTTGGCATAACATGTTTGCCCAAGTAGGAATGCATAATTGCCACCCTGAGCAAGCCTGCGTTCTGGGGGACACCAGCACGCCGGGGAGCCCCCGGGTCTGTGAGGGACAGCGGACATTCCGCTCAGCTCCGTGCACTAGGTCTCGAGTCCTCGGCACACTCTAGCCCGTGCGCCCCCGAGAGCAGGCTCCCCCTCTCCCGCCTGAATTTGGAATCAGAAAGTCGCATCCGAGACAAGGACATCCGGGAAGAAGCGGCGTTTAAGCACTCACTGTAAACGCGGTGAGTGGCACTGCCGGTCGGTACACGAGACTGAGGACATTCCGTTGCCTTTAGACTCCAAAGCAGTATCTCTTTGAAATGTGTGCGTATAACGTTCGGAATTTGGATCACACAGACAATGTAGGTCCATTAGACCTCTCCTCTCCCTCAAATGCACCTGGAGATGATAAAAACAACAACAACAGAACCCAGCTGCCTAGTTTGAGTGATGCTGGCAAAGTTTCCCGAGATGTTTACGGTGTCGCTCGCCGGCTTCACGGAGGGGGGCGCTTTCAACAGGGCGGCGCGGATTAGGTGCGGACGGCTGCGCTGGGAGCCCCAGCTGAAAGCGAAGCGGAGCCAGTGTTGCTCTCACTGCTACTCTGAAACACATCAGCCCGACACTCCAGAAACAAAAGGGGCTCACACAGAAATCCTTCTGAGCACTTAGAAAAATACCCATCAAAGGAGACGGCGGGAGGCGTTTTGCACCCCGAGCGCGCAGGCGTCTTCCCCTCCGAAGGCCTCAGATACTTTGGACACGCAGAACCGGGTGTTTGTCTCAGGGAACGCGCAGCAGCACTTCTGTGGAGAAACCAGCGTCCCAGAGCCGAGGGCTGGACACGACGTCCTGCAGGGGACTGGGGGGCGGCCCGGCAATGCTCGGGGCCGAGAACCCCACAGAGACAGCGGCTTTGAGGAGCGTGTGTGTCTGTGCGTGCCAGTGTGCGAGGGTGTGCGGCACTGCAGGGTATGCAGAGGACTAGGGTATCCCCAGGCGTCCCACTGTAGGTCCCCCCTTACCGCACGTGCGACCGAGACAGGTTAGGAAAAGAAAGTGACGCCTCTTTCCAACGAGCCCGAAAGCCCTGCCTTGCTCTCGGCACCAGCTTCACATGACTGCAGCGAGCAGACCTCGGCGTCCGGCCCTGACCTGACTCCGGGCTCCCTTGGTGCCCACAGGAAGGGTTGGCCGGTTCTCGAACCCTAGAGGCAAGAGAAGTGGTCAACAGAAGCATCTGCTTCCCCCGGAGCACTCGAAGTCAAGGCTGGGTGCACAGTCCAGCCGAAGGCAGCCGTTCCCAGGGTCGGTGCTGGAAGCGCAGTCTTCATCGTGAGGCCACATCTGGGGCTCAAGGACGGACTGATGCAGCCCGGCCTCTCTCTGGACTTTGACGCAGCTGTGCCTTCACAACTGGCCGCTGATGGCAGAGTTTAGGTTCGTTACGTCCCCTGAGTACGGTCGGCATCGCCCGTGCTGGGCACAGAGTCGACTGGCATCCGTTGAACAAATGCATGACTAAAGGGAGGAAAAGTCCTCAGAACACCCAGGACTTGGTGCTGGATGCCCCGCGGAAGCCCTGTCTGAGCTCGTCCGCCCACCCTAGCAGCTCGGAACGCGTGGAGAGCACGAAACCCGGAAAGAACCCTCTGAAGGACGCGGCCGAGGGTCCTCGCTCTGCCCGCCGAGTCAGCAAAATGCGCCTTGAGCTTGCAGATGGCAGCGGCCTAGTCTTTAAACCGTGGCCAAGGTAGGGGTCAGAATCACCTGCCGAGATGGGCACACGGGCCTCCCGGACACCTGCGATGGGAACGCGGACTTTCCGGTGGCGGGACGGCAAATACACAGACCCAGCCGGGCCAGGCTGAGGAGGCCAGCTCTGGCCAGACTGACGGCAGGTCTAGGTCAGCCTCTCTTTGATCACGGACTGACGCCAGGGCTCTTGGTTGGAAGAAACACCTGGACAAGAAGAATGTCCCACGCAGGACATCGTAATTAAAGCCGCATCTCAGCCGCTTAGGGCTTGTGCAAGGCTTTGTCCTACCGCGGGGAGAGCACGGCCGCGCGACATGAAGAAGCAGCAAACAGTTGTCCGCGGAGAGCAGATGAGGCCGCATTGAATCCCTCCATTACTAATGCATGAGGAGGTGCTGAGCGCCGGAGAGACAATCATTCTTTTAATCATCGTACAAGTTTTATTACCAGTAGCCCCATTCAACAAAAGGGACAGGGTAGACTTTCTCCAGGGCGGGAGCTCAGGTGGTGCTGGGGAAACCGGTGACCCGGGGTCGCGGGGGTGCTGGCGATCGGCCGCGGGTCGTCTCGGTGCAGAGAGGGCTAGTGTTACCAGCTGCAGGGCAGGGAAGAAGCCAGGACTCAGGGGCCCACAGGGCAGGGGCAAGGGCAGGCCCCTGCAGCGCAAGGCAGCTCCTTTGCATGACCCCAGACGGGGGCCAGCACCAACCTCCCCCTCGCCCCCAGCCCCAGGGCCAGGGAGAGCCGGACAAAGGGGTCTGCCTTCCCATCCCAAGCAGCGAGGTGAGGGGGACGAGCCGGGTCCTCCTCTCGGCTGCGGATGCTCTTGTCTCTGGCTGAGTTCTGTAGGCGCCGCAGGGGAGTGGGGTCTCTAACAGGCACCGACAATCTCTGTCATCAAGAGAAAGATTATTAAATGTGATATTTTAGAAAATTGAAATCAATGCAAACAAACAGGTATGTTCACAAAGTACCATGTTTTTAACTAGCGGCAGGACTGAGTAGGACCCTGAGGGTACCGGGGGCGGAGGAGGAATTGCCAGGTCTCATCCCGTGTCTGGAAACTTCGGTGTTGTCCACTGTGGGTTTTTCCATGAATTTGGACATTCTTCAATATCCCATCACCGTGTGACTTATCTTGATGGCCGAGTGTTTGGGCCTTTAAATGTTACACCAGCGGTATTAGGGCTGGAACTGTGTCTCCCCAAACAGATTCATATGCTAAAGTCCTAATCCCCAGTGCCCCAGACTGAGACTTTCCTGGGAAACAAGGTGTTGCAGATGTAATGAGTCTCGGTGAGCCGGAACTGGAGGGACGGGCCCAGCCCCTTGCTTGCGTGTGTCCGGGTCCACGCGCAGAATGCCGGGTGGACGTGAAGGCAGAGACCGGGACGGGGCATCTGCAAGCTAAGGGATGTCGGGGCGGCCAGCAGCCACCAGACGCCGGACAGAGACGCAGGACAGATGCTCCCTCAGAGGCTCAGAAGGGACCAGCCCTGCCCACGTCTACCTGTGGGTTCCCAGCGTCCAGAACACGAGACAACATGTTTCTGCTGCTTCAAGCGGCTGGGTCATGGCAACTCCGGGGTATTTATCAGGTGCGTGTTTTCCGCACCCCAGTCGTGGCCACATCCTCTGTCTGCTTGCCCGTGGCTCCCGGCTTCCGAGTGGGAGAGAAGCGTGCGTTTACAGGGCCCTGGGAACCGTGAAAAGCCCATGAGGGGAAGGACAAGGACGCGCGTCACAGCCGCAGTGTGCAGCCCCCGCCTGCTGGAACCCTGGCACGTCCAGACCGTCCGCGGCCGCAGCCCCACCTCTGCGGTGGCCATGATGACATCCCCCACCTCTAGCCCAACGTGAGGGCCGCCTCTCAGGGTGGGTGCAGGGGAGTCAGCCAGGGAAGGCCTGCCTTCTGATACCCGAGCGGGTGAAGGACCCCTGAGTCCCCAGACCGCCCCGGAGCACATCGCTGCGTTGGGTGGCCTGGGGCACGGGTACCGGAGGAGTCCGGGGTCACTCCGGTCCGGCCGTGTGCGACGGCTCCCGCCACCTGGCGGCCTCCCGGTGAGATGCAGACCCTGACAGGGGACATCCAGACTGGGGTGAGACTCAGGACAGCGTGTGGAGGCATCTGTTCACAAGAGCCCGAATGGTGAGGAGATCGGTCCGTTACGCAGAGAGATGCTAGAACGGCGTCATGTCAGGGCCCGGACCCCACGCGGCGCTCGAGCCTCGTGTCCAGCTCTCACCCGGCCTCCCACCCAGACCTCACGGTGAGCCCCCGGAAGGCTGGCATGGCCGCTGGGGGTCCCCATCGGCTCCCGGCGCTTAGAGGCCGGCCCCTTCTTCATGCAGGCTTGGCACGGCCCTGCTGGCCCTTGCAGGGACTTATACACTTTGTCGTTGCCTGCGCACAATTAGCTTCCCCTTTACACTTATGAAATGCACTTATTTTGTGCATTTTATGGCAAATTGCTGATTTGTTTTTTTCCTTTTCACGTGCTCTCACCCTGTGTGCGGAGCTACACCTGTCGGGGGCTCTCGGGTCCGAACAAGGGCTTCCTTCGCCTTGATGCTGGGCCGTTGGGACAGGACCCCCAGCACAAACGCGAGGTTTTTCTCACTCCCCTGACCCCGGCCACAGGAGCCGGGAGGAGGGGCGCCCCTAAGAGGGACGGAGCGTGGAGGCGGCATCGTCCTTCCCAGAGGAAGCCGGGAGCCTGGGTGCGCTCTCCCGCTCCTCCGAGCCTTCGGTTTTCCTTTCAAAGAGCGAGATCAAATGCTTCACACCAGATCGAGTTGTCATAACTGTGCAGAATAAATATTTTAAAGTTTGTCATTCAAACAGGTGGCAAGAGGGGCGTCGGCAGGTCTGGGTCAGGAGGGGACGAGCGAGCGGGGCCAGCGGGGACCGGCGTGCGTGTGGCGGCCTTCACGGGCCTGGGCTGTGTCCCCACTTGTGGGTGGCGTCCTGCCCAGGTCGTGGAAGCCCCCGGTGTGCGGGGTACGAAGTGCAAGTCAGCCTCGTCCTCAGCAACGCCTGCCCTTTGCCAGGCCCCGGGTGGATGCGGACGGCACGTTCTCCTGCGCTGGGGCGACACAGAGGGGACACGCAGCCGACGCATCACTGACGGGATCAGTGCCTCGTAACGCCGGGTGATGGGGAAGTCGAGGCGAGTAAAAGCGTGGACACCGTGTACCTGCTCTGACGCCCACACACGGCTGGATGGTTCTAGAAACGAGAGACGTCGCGGGCTCCGCGATGCTCCCAAAAACCTGCTGTGAAGGTACAGCCCGCGGCTACCAACCCTTGGTCTTTTCCGGAAGAGAGAAAACATGGCAGAGGGCGCTGTTTTTTCTCTTTAAGGAAAGAATTCAGGCTTTGGTAGCTTCCCTCCACATTCTTTTTCTGTTTTTCGGTTCCCTGCCCTGAAACCAGGCGCGGGAGAAAGGACACTTGTTCCCAGGGGCTCCTGGAGGGCAAAGACGGGAACTTGGGTTTTGTGTTCACGCCTTCGACCCGCGCCTTTTCTCGACCACAAGCCCTGTTTTCCCTGGGACGGACTGGGGCTCCCCTGAGGGGCGGGTTCCTTCCCCGCTGGACTGTGTCCACCGGCGTGTGTCCGCTTCCCTCCTGGCCGTGCAGGGCCTCCTTGCAAGTCAGGATCCAGTGGTGCTGATGCAGCTGCGTCCACATTACGGCGTGGCCCGGGAGCCGTGGACGTGCCAGATCTAGAAGGCGATTCCTTCCCATCCAGGTCTGGGTCACGTCACAAAGCCACATCTGGGAAGCAGAAGGCCTGAAAGTACAGGTGACTGAGCCAGATCCCTTACGACAGGCGTCTGTCAAGAAGTGCGCTCCAAGTACCTTCCAAGTGGTCTCCGCGTCAGATGTGCTCATTTAAATACCGTGATTCCCATCACGCCCCAACAAGCGCTCCATTCATAGTCCTGACGACATCGCCATGTTTGCGCTTACCCAGAAAGTGACCAGCACTGCCCAAGCCCGCTTACAGCGCGTCAAGCGCCCCGCAGTGCCGTCGGCACCAGTGACGACGGCGAATGGTTTGCAAAAGCAGAGGAGCGTCCCGGCACACACCACCCCGAGGACTCGGGTACACGCGAGCTGCAGGGGAAACACTGCATGCAAGGTGAGAGATGAGCCTCGAACTGGCGGGAATGTGGGTCCCGAGCACCCGGTGTTAGTCCCCGGACAAGGACGTACACGAGCTACGAGATTTGCACCGTTCTGAACGTGTCTGTTCATATGCTCACGGGTACCACGCTGGTCTCCTAGAAATCAGCGTCGCATGTTTCAGAGGTCGGAGGAGCACCGCAAGGGCCGTGAGCATGACCCCCGCCCGCCCGCCCTGGCACTCTGCCCGTGGGTTCTCCCGGCTGCACACGCACACGTGCCTGGGCTCGGGTCCCATCTGGGGTGGTGTCCAGGGCAGCTCTTCCTCCGCTGTGCAGTCAGGAGCAGACACTTTCTGGCCCAGGCCGTGCTCCTGGACATTCCGTCCCTTTGGGGTAACTTCACGTGGCTGGAGCCACACCTGTTCCCTCCCTCGCTCCCCCCACCAGGGATCTGGGGAGCCGAGGGCGGTTAGCCATGGACGCTGCCTCCGAGCTCCAGCGGGTCAGAAGAGCTGTCTCCACGGGGCTCAGATGGGAGAGTGTGGGAGCAGCGGAAGCACCCGGCTCCCAGACAGGACAGCCCCAGGCGCGCTCGCTGCATTTCCGGCTGCGGTTTGCCCAGCGCTGATCTCGGTCCGTTTCCAGCTCATTACTTGTTTGCAGGACGCGGGCTCAGGCTCTCTCTGCTGCTCACGCCGGCGTCTATGCTGAGACGTACAGTTTCTCATGTGCTAGACCGGAGGCCGATGTCCAGCCCCAGAGGTTATGTCACGGTGAATAGAGCATAAGCAACCGGGGCGACAACTCAGACAGTCTTGGAACTCGGAGCTGCTTTTTCTTTTCTCCTTTCAGAAGGAGCTCGGTAGCTGCGAGCCCCTGGGAACTTTTTCATCCTTGCTGCAAAGGCTTCAGAGCTTGTGCGATCAGAAGGACACCCTCGGGCAGGCCATAGCTCTCTCCGTGTCCCCAGCGGATCCCCACCTACTGCCGTGTGGCTCCCTGACCATCGCCGTGGGCACGCCGGCCCAGGGCAAACCCACCTCCCACTCCTGCCCTCGTGGCCTGACGGGCAGCCCTGAGTCCCCGGGCCTCCGTGTGGAAATGCAGTCCAGACCCTGACTGATGTGGGGGGAGCCGAGTGCAAACATTAACCTTCAGAACAGAAAGATAAATACGTTTCTCTGTTGTGATTTTGTGAATCTGCCTTCCCCAGCAGAGACGCTGCGCGACCCTCAGCCAACTGCGTGGGCCGTGCCCAGGAATGACGTGGGCTGCCCGCGTGCATCTGGTCCACGTGGCCGACCGTGGATGGACGTGCGGCACCTCCAGGCCTTCGATGGCCAGGCAGATATAACTGCTCTCATCCACATTCAGTCCCATAGGCCTAGAAATCCCTAAAAATGCCCTAGGATAAATATTTTCATGTAACTAATGGTCAAAAGTTTGGAAATAGGCTACGTAAGATGGCTTTGCCTTCGGGTGACGCAGACACGATTCACATTGGTGAACTCACTCAACACGGTGAGAGAAAATGGTAGAGTTCACAGATCCCAGGGCAGTTTGGTTAAACTGATGATTTTCTATGCTTGTTCTGTTCGCACGATGTGCACTCACAGATCCCCAAATTAGCCACTCCTCTTCCCGCCAGATCTCAGGATACAGCAAGGAGTAGAATCAGTTTCCGACGGGCGTTCCCACTGGGCCAGAGTTCTGGAAACACGTCGGCAGGGAGGGTCAGCGAAGGTCTGGCCTGGCCACGCCGGGGCTGAGTGGGATAGGCCTCGCGCTGCACGTCTGGGAGCCCCTCACACACCTGAGAGGACAGAGAATAAATGAGGAAAAGACACAGCAACTATAAGTTGCGCCAACGCGTGAGAGAGAGAGAGAGAGAGAGAGGTCCCAGCCAGACTGTAAGGAGCCCGTGGACTGATGGGAGCCTCCTCGGGACTCGGTGGATGTGCTGCCCTCCGACGCCGCTGGGCCGTGCCCAGCTGCACCCGTCCCGTCCTCTCCCAGCCCAAACCCGCTGACCCTCCCCCCTTTCCAGGCAGCCGTGAGCTGTCTCTGAAGCCCGTGATGTGATGGGGACCAAGGGTCACCATGAAACAAGTGAGGTCAAGGGTGAGGGAGAACGCACCTGCAGCAGACACTGTGGGCGCCAGATTCACTGTGCGACGGAGCCGGCCAGACTCTCCTCCCCGGGTCTGTCGGGAAACCGCCGTCGCCGTCACCGTCACCGGGAGCAGCATCGCAGGAGAGAGAATCCCTCATCCCCTCCAGAATCTGAGTCCTCCAAGGAAACCTGAGGGCGCTTTCCCAGAGCCGGCTGCGAAAACCCACCACCCAGCTGCCCAGAGTTCACATTTTGGGTCCAGGTTCAAAGGCTTGGATGCCTCTTTCCATTTCCTTCTGAGTAATCAAGAATGCATTTTTTCTCTTTGTCCTGGGTAGGTTAGGGGGGCACGCTGCCCCGGGACCGCCAGGCTCTCCACTCCTGAGATCCCCACCACGAGCTGAGCTACTCGGTGCAAGAACCTCGGAGTCTGAGAAGGACACAGGTGACCCTGGATGCCGCAGCCGAGGTGTGGGCGCGGCCGGTGCCTTCCCATCCCCGACTCCGAGGCCAGATTTCCACGACGCCTTTAGGACGATTTTAGAGCTACACCTGAAGCCAAAGGAAGGGCCAAGACTCCTTTAATGTTGGGGAAAATCTCCCTGTCAAGTCACACCTCTGTTCTTCTGCACTGTCATTAATTTCCCCCGAACACACTTTCTCTTTCTGACAAAGTAATGATTTCATGGGAGCCGCTGATGATTATCTGCTCCTATCAGACTTGAAAACTGTAATTTGAGAAAGGTGAGCCCTCTGCGTGCGCAAGCCGAGGCTGCCCTTCCGTTTTCAGAGACAGATATTAGAGGCGCTTCTTTTAAACGTAAACTGACATTCTTTGCCCAGAGATTTGCAGTCCTGTAGATTATTAAAGGCCCATCTTTATCTTTTAAAATATACTTTTAAAATCTGTTCTCTGTGGGCCTGTTTTAGTCCCTGGATGATTCTAAGTGACATTAAACAGCAGGTGAATCAGACCCAGCACGGATCGCTGAATGGAGATGGAGGTTTCAAATTAACTGATTCAGGTGGGCGTCGTGAGCTGAGTCCTGCAGGCCGTGCTGACCTCCGCGACCCCGGCCAGTCCACTCCGGCCTCTGGTCCGTCGCCTGCCCCACTGGCCCAGGTCCAGCCCCCCAGAGCCGGCCACGGGGGAACTGGCGCCTGGAAGGCCACGGGGAGGAGTCAGAGGCAGCGCTGTGCAGCGGCTCCATAGTGGTTAATGGGGTTGCGGGGGCACACGGGACTCTGAGCCCAGGCAGCTGGGGCTCTGGCTGGTGTGTAGGAGTGACATAGGAAAATAGAAAATTTTAAAGTAAGACGTGAGTAATAACAACACCGCTTTATGATTTTTTCTTTATCTTCAAGAATTTTGACCACCTTCCAGGAAGCGTTACCCCTCATCCTAAGTGGGGGGGCTCCTCTCCGGGCCCACAGCCTCCGCCCAGGCCCCACCCCCACTCCTTCTCCTGCTCCCCACCCGCGCGCCCGCCATCCTCTTCGGCCTCCACTTCCTGCCCCCATAGGCACTGGGTCTGGGCTCCTTGACTGTGGTCACCTTTTCACACGGTCCCCACGGCAGGTGCAGCGCTGGTTCGAGGCTTCGGGGTGCACACCTCTCTGCTCCTGCTGGTCGGGCCGTCCCACACCTGGGACGCCTGTGGCGGTCCTGGAGTGCCCAGTCCCTGGGATTGTATCTGTTGCAAGAAGATGTAGCTTCGTGGTGTTTTCTGTGGCATGTCAGGGTGGTCAGCAGTCTGGGCGGGGCGTGGGGCACTGCTGGAGGGGGCAGGCTCCGAGGAAGGCTCGCCGCCCTCCTTCCTGCCTCCCCGCCGCCACCCCTTGGCCTCGCCAGAGCTGGCCTTGCCCGGGGTTCCAGACACCAGCGGTCTGCTTTCCTGGCCCGCCCTCCTGCCGAGCCAGGGCCCCTGCTGTCGCTGGGTGGCCCGAGCTCCCTGCCAAGCCGATGTTGACACGGGCCCTGCTCACGGGTGTCACCAGCATGGCCACAAACTATTGGGGTCAGGGTCTCTGACAGCCTCGGGCCGGGGACTGGCAGAGAAGCAATGACAGTGCCATGGTTATGGTGCCATCCAGCTCGGTAACACCTGTGAGGGGTCCTGGTGCCCAGGGCTGGAAGGACGCATGGAGGCAGAGCAGAAGCACCGTTTCTCACCCGGGGAGGCTCAGGCACAGTCAGGTTTTCAGGGCTAGTGAGTGTCCCTGCTGTCTGGCACGTAGAAGCCAATGGCACCACGATCGACGTCCTGCCATGCCCGGGTCAGGCCACCCAGCAAGGGCAAGGCTGGGCTGGTTGGTGGAACGGTAGCTCTGGGCCGTGGCGGGATCTACATCTCACTTCTCCCTGTTCAGGGGACCCTGGAAAAATCGCCCACCCTCCAGACCCCCCCCCCCCCCACAGCATCCCTACAAAATCGAGACAGTGATGCCAGCAGCCTCCTGGAGTGCAGTCACATGTGACGACGTGCGAAAGAGGCCGCCGGCCCACCCCCAGAGCGCGGGAGACCCTCACCGCCATCTCCATCAACGTGCATTATTCTAACAAAGACACAGAAATGTCCCAAGCCCTCCGAATTCTTGTCTGTCAACTACAACAACAAAAAACACTTTCAAAACATCTTCCCAGTTGTGTCTGGAATATGGTCTATACCTAATGACAATAAGCAAATAGATACACCAAATAAAAAATAAATAAATAAGCAGTCCCCAGGGATCTGTCCTGTGGGTGATGGGTTCCCGTGGAGGAAAACAAGCCAGTAGGCAGGTGGCAATTATGTTCTCACTCAACTGTTTTCTCCTTTGGGTAACGTGGCTTTGAGATAAGCCACAGTCGGTGTGTGCCCAGTGTTCTGGGGAGAAACAGCGGGGCGCTTTCGAAGAACCTGCCATTCCCAGAGTTAGGACTCAGAGGTCCCAGATGAGGAGACCAGGAGAGACCACCCCCCCAAGCTGGGTGCTGTCGGCATCTGCCGTTACTCTGGGCGAAGTCCTACCGGGATGCACACAGGGATTTGCCAGCCTGAAAGGATTTTCATCTCTTTCTATTAAACAATGCAATGTGCTCTTTGAATTGTAAGCGAAATGTTTCTTTCTTTTTAATCCCAATGCGCCTTGTGTGCATGCTACTTCGCCAAAGGGAACACCACCCACAAGACATATTTTTGCAACATTACTTTTACTCTGGTGGTAACTCAATTAATTAGCAAGATTGGAATCGCCAGGCCTTGCATGCTTCGCTAGCTAGCAGGAACTTGTCGGAGTCGGGGCTGGGAGCAACACCCAGAGAGTCTCTGTGTAACATGGCAAGTGAGAAGCACCGCCTGCCTTTGTGACAGCAAAGGGTACTCAACACTCCTATTAAAAAGCATTAAAGCCCATTATGTCCCTAAACCCTCAGAAGCTGCACTTTCTCTGGACCTCGGACCTCCGGTTCTCAGGCCACGCAGAGCTCCGGCAGTGCTCAGCCTCACATAGTGACGAACATGCTCTCGGATACCCTGTGTTTTACAGTTTCTCATACATATATCCCAAAACTTGGGCGGGACATCCCGGTAACATGCGGCTCCCACCAGAACACGTGAGCCAGGTCCATAAAGAGCTTTGGGGCGAGGGAGGGACATGTCTGAGCATTGTCAGAGGGGCCCTCTGCTGTCCCGGGGGGCGGAGCCGCTGTTGCACAGGACAGAGACGCAGGCAGCCGTCCAGCCTCTCGTGGGGAAGTGCCCTATGGCCCCCGTGGCTGGTTTAAGTCCTCGGGAGGAGCTTCTGGGAGAAACCACCTTGCCAGAGTCCTTTTCCAGGAGAGAAAGAGTGCCTGTCCCAACTCCTGCCTTTTGTCCAAATCCTCTTGGCTGCCAAGGCCTCTATGTGCTTCCTCACGCCGGGCAGCAAATCATCCTCAGAAAATCTCAGAAACACTGAACAGCCAAACGGTGATCTCGTTTAACTCAGGGACACTTGTTCCCCCACCAGCAGAGATGAGAGTGAGCACGGGGTCGTGCCCGTTTCCAGACTGCTCCCGACCGTGACGTCGGAAAGGGCAGAGCCTTGAATGCACAGTGCGTAGAAGGGCCGCGGAGGCAGACGCCTCACGGAGCAGATTCCGCAGGGACTGTGCCCGCGACCCGGGCTCTTCTCTCCCGGGGGTGCAGAGAAAGCATGGCTCCCGTGCCTGGGGTCCCCTCGGGCTCTCTCCCTTTAGCTTTTATCTGGCCACTGTCCTTCCACAACAAGCGGTTTCCCTGGTGTCTTATTCCTGTTGGTGCGTCTGGTTTGGCGCTCAGCCCACTCAAGGAGGATGAAACGTCAACCTTCACCGAGCTCTTCAGGTTCAGGGAAGTTCCCTCTGACTTTATTTTTTAAAGATTTCATTTATTTATTTGACAGAGAGAGAGAGAGAGGAAGCATGGGCAGGGGGGAAGGGCAGAGAGAGGGAGAAGAAAACTCCCTGCTGAGCCGGGCTCCATCCCAGGACCCGGGACCCAGGACCATGACCTGAGCTGAAGGCAGACGCCTAATAGCTGAGCTCCCGAGACGCCCCTCTCTTTGACTTTGAAATGTCCACATGGCTGCAGCGTGAGAAGAAGGGACATCTGCCCTTCCCCTGGGTGAAGCTTCTGTGGGAGCCCTGCGGGATCCGAGCCGCCGTGGAGCGTGGTCCAACAGGTCCTCGTCTAAGAAGTTGTTACATAAGATTAAGTGATTGAAGGTAGGACGTACAGTCGATGAGCTTAATTAGAAATGCCCCCGCATCTGTGCACACGTACGCACGTCGGCTCGTCCCTCGGAGCAGCAAACGTGAGATCACTTAGAGGGACATCTCCCCGCAGGGAAACCCATCAACAGTACCGTGTCTCCGTCTAATAAAACCTTACGTGATGGCTTGTCATGGTTTTCATAGTATGAACTTCAAATAGTAGAATTAAAAAAACCCACACGTAATGATCCCAAACTTACAGGAGAAAGACATAAGTATCTGTACATACGTCAGTGATAATCAGGAGGGAAACTACCCTGATACGTTTAAAATAATTCTGTCAAGTAAGCCTGTGGGTGCTTTAAAACAAAACAAAACAAAACATATTTTTTAGTCTTTTCCCAATTGCTAAATCATATATTCACATCAATCATATCCAAATCATACATTCACACAAAATTCCTTGTCAGGACTAACGCCCCGGCACACTGGGAGCAGAAGAAGACCCCGTCCAGTCCCCAGCACCGCTTTCCAGGTAATCAAGAAACCCGGAGCGTCTGAAGGTCTGCGTCGGGGCGGGCGTGTGCGGCGGGAGCTTCCGAGGCGCACAGTCCAGTGAGAAGAAAAGCTACCAAATGCCGCTGGGCCGACAGGCCGCGCGGGCGTCCCTTGTCCCTCCCTTGAAGAGCAGACGGGATGTGCGCTCCCAGCCTGATTTCGGATGCCTGCTTGGGGACGGTCACAAGCCCAAGAGAAGCTGCAGGGTGACGACAGATCTGTGGGCCGGGGGCAGGGGGCCCGGCGACACCCGCGATGGAGCGCGAGCTGGGGTCTCCTCCAGGGCTGCGCCCTGCACGCTGGGAAAAGCCCTGGTCTTGAAGGAACACCTGCTCCCCGTAGAGGCCATCGACTGGTGTGGCCCAAAAGTTAGGAACCAGGACACTTGACCGGGGTCCCAGAGTCCCTGCACCTCCAAGACTCTCCTAAGCCGCAGTTTCCCCAGACGCGGCGGAAGCTCCTTGGGGAGCGCTGGGCACGCGTCCCGGTCGGAGGAGCCGCTCCGGGAAACCGCACATTCCCTGCTCCGGTTACAGGGTTAATTGTCTTCTTGAAACACTGCGTGGTAATCAGAGACATACAGTTGTTTCCTGGTGGCACGCTGCGCTTACTGGGCGGGTAGGGGAACAGCCCCCGAATTCAAAGGAATTATTGTATTTGTCATAAATTCTTTTGAGAATAATTTTGCTTTCAACGCCGGGTGAGAGGGTGTCTTTGATACGAGACATGAAGGATCACACAACGTGGAAGGAAGGGCCGCACCTGACAGGTGTGCGCCTGGTCCCGCGCCAGGTGACTCTGCTAAGACTAACCTGGGGCACATTCACACTAGAAAACCAAGCCTGACATCCCGAGAAATCAAAGAGCCTGACACAGCTGACGGCTTTATATTTGGAAAGGAACGCGCAGGAGCTGGGTTCCAAGGACAGCCTCCAGCGAGCCGTTGGGCCGAGCCCCGCTCCGTCGCAGGGAGGGGCCCCAGCTCTGCCTTCTCTAATCTGAGCGGAGGTGTGTGGCCGAGCTCTCTGGGATCATTCCCAGCTTCCGTGTGCCCGCGGTGGGGCTGGGGAGGGCCACCTCGTGGTGGAAAATGCAGTCCTCTGCGGCGACGGGGACCTCCTCAGCTTCAGAGTGTCCGTGGGGGGACTCCATGGAGAAACCAAATACTGACAGTGCGGGCGGTGGGGGCAAGCCGAGGGGGACAGAGGGAAGGGGGGAGGTAGAGAGATTTATTTATTGGGCACAACTGTAAGATGGAAACATAAAGTGTAGAAAGTTAACACTTAGGAAGATGTGAAAAGGATTGTTTAAAAAAAAAAAAAAAAACCGTTTTCTGTAGAGCAGAAGTTCTCAAGAAAAGCCAGACTTGGGGTGAGACCGTGTCTCTTCATGCAGCGATTACGTTACTCTTCTTGGATTTTTATTAATATTACCTCCGTGTGGCCGCAGCTGAAGCTGTAGCGGGGCCCTGGGTGGTCCGTGCGACTCGCTCAGCTTTGTGTCGGGGAGCGCACCCCCGTCCTCTGGAAGAGCCTCTCCCTCCCTCGCCACTGCTGCTGAGACCCCGGAGCCCGGGTCGGACCTGGGACCCCAGCACCGCCCTCGCGCGTCAGGAGCCACGGGCCGCTGGAGGCCCTCAGCCACCCAGCCCTCCAAGTGGATTCCCTCCCAGACAACAGCAGCGAGCCACGATTTGTTGTTTTTGTTTTAAATTCTGCTCTTGTGTAAAAATGATTTGCGTTGTTTCTGGAAGTCTCTGCTGGAAGTGAAGGTGTGAACTCTTCTCTGCGACAGTTCATCTCACAGGTAAAGCATGGCTTTTTCGGTTATGACAGATGGAATATTTGTTCCTCGTCCCCGTTCATGCTCTGAAATGCTCAGCCCCAACGGGATGGAGTTTGGGGGTGCATCTCTGGGAGGTGATGAGGCTGGGGTGGGGGACCCCCCAGTGGGGTTAGCATCCTTATAAAGAGCCCCCAGGGAGTTCCCCAACTCCTTTGTTGCGGTGAGGAGCCAGCAGAGGACAGAGTCGGCAACCAGGGAAGCACAGCTTGTCTGCCGGCATCCTGAGGTCAAGCTCCCAGGCTTCAGAGCCGCGAGCAGTGAGGGTATGTCTTGTGACCCAGTTTGTGGCGTTCCGTGATAAGACCCTGGTCGTGACCCCCGGTTCTGCTAACAGACAGGTTTTCCAGGACTGCAGTCCAGCGTCCCAAAAGGCGGCTCTGGATGGAGGGCCAGGGGAACACGGAGGGGGAGGCAGGGGTGCTCCTTGTTACGGCCTCACAGGCCACGTGTTGGACTCAAGCCCCAGCCCCTGCAGGCCCGGTGGAACCAGGTGGGGAAAAAACATCTGATCTCATTGAAGTCCTTCAAAAATATGGATTGAATGAACCAATTTCTGCCTCTTCCAGCCCTCGTCAGCCCCAAGAATCTCAGAAAAGGAATGAAGCGGCGCGGGACCTGGGGCCGACAGCTCTAAGCCAGCAAGGGACGGTCCCTTCCCTGACTGCTTGTCTTGGGGACAGAGCGGTTGGGTCTCTGGCCCCCAGCAGCTCCCGAGAGATGGGCCAGGCGGGCAGAGAGAGGAGCGACATTCCCCAGACACCACTTCTCCGCCTGCGGGCTTTCGTGCACAAACGCCATAGGACTAGTAGGAAACCCCCTCCCCACCGCACACATGGCTTCCGTCCCTTTTTGAAGACCCTGCCCTCCTCCCTGTGTCTGGTGTGGTCTGCGTTTCAGGGAACCTGTGCCATGTGACCTTAGTGGTTTGGAAGACCCAGCCCGCCTGGCTGGGCTATCAGAGTGGGTGGGGTGGGTTGCTGACCCTAAGTAGCCGGTCAGGAAGTCACAACCACGCAGTTTGAAAGGTGGAGCTTCCCGAATGAGCCACACGGCAGGGGCGGAGGTGACGCCTTCAGGGAGACTCGGGCTCCCTGTGTGGAACACAGGCACCCCCGACCCCTGCTTGGAGTGTGTCGTTCTGGGACACACCATCCCACCAGAGGGGCATGTGGATCCCGGCAGAGCCCACGTGCCTCGTATCCGCTGCTGAAACGAAGCAGTTTGTCTGGGTAAACGTCTCCTTTACGTCTCATTACACACCAAAGTACCGTGCGCCTCATTTCTAAGATGCGATTAAGCTCACATTCATTCTTGATTGAGGTTTGGAACATTTTATTTTGGAAGCAAAAATAGATTTCAGAAGGGAGAGGTCTAGTGCTGTGCCACTTGGTGAGACCACGAAATTTAATCCTTCACACTCACTCCCAGGGTGATTTCAATTAAATTTGTTCAAAATTTATCAGGTTCCTGCATGTCGGCATAAATGATTCAGGACCACTTATGTATTCACTGAGTAGAATGTATTGAAGGGGACACATTATTGTTATAACTTTCCACAGTTCCTTCATAAATTCACCTAATAGGAGTTTCTATTATTTAAAACCCCGGCCTCCACACTGAATGGTCTTGTTTTTCTTGCAGCCAGGGACTCTAATCACCCATGCAGATTTTTAGAGCACTCCTGAGTCACAAAAGCTGCCCTTTTCCCATAGCATGATGCTCTGGCTACCCTGTCCTCAGGACATAAAATATGGCCCTGATTCTCCGAAGGGAGCAGCAGAATGTGAGTCTCCAGATGCTGAGAGCGCCAGAAGGACAATAGGGATTGTGTGTGAGGACTTTCAGGTTACGGCATGAAACTGCAGAAGCTAAATACATTTATTTGGGAATAGAGTCAGAAGACACTATAATAGGGTAACTTACGTCTTGCTGAGAAAATACAGCTGGCTGGGAAGAGCAGCAGTTCAGAGGACACACCCCTCCTGAGACAACACTAAATGTGTGCGGGACACACAGGCTGCCCTGGACCCACACTCACCTGCCATCTAAAACAATTCACAGGGCACGGTCATGCCCCTGAGAATCCATCTACAGAAACCCACTGGGTAAGGGCACGTTAACATGAAATCTCTATTACTGGCTACACAGGAAGCACTTTTATGCACTTTTTCCTTTGATAAATTACTTTAGTTAGAACACTCTGGGCATCTTAGATGTTCTCTACTTACTTACCCATGGACAGCATTGATGTGAAAAGCACTGTCTCACTGGTCAGCCAGAAAATGCCTCCTCGCGTGGAGTGTTCTCCAGCTAGAGGCTAGGTTTCACAAGAAGGAAATGAACTGAGGTTCAGTTAATAATTAGGAGTTTTAATAGATATGGGATGGTTTTAACCACCTCTTTCCCTTCTGGAATAGTGCCCCTTATGAAAGTTTCAAACTGAAGACGGCAAGTGAAGAGAGTATGCCTTTGCCTACAAGGAAACAAAGCTGAGAGAGCTGCAGTTATATCCCTTGTCTGATGACAGAGGTGACATTATTCCTCCTCATTCTATGAATCGACTGCTACAGAGTGACTTTCTGAAAGCCAAGTCTGTCCCAGATCCAACCACACCACGTCTCCACCATGAGGTCTATCAGGGTATCTCACAGCAGATAGGGTTCACTGAACTTCCTCTGATCTCTTATTTCCTCTGAAACAAGGACTCTATCTCTCCTTCCATCTGACTGCCAATTTCTGAGGGAAAGTACTTCTCAATTCCTGCTTTGCTTTTCTCTGAGTTGAGGTGACTTCCCAAGATACACAGCTGTAAGAATTTCTGGGGACTTTCTTCTAGAGACACTCTTCCAGGCCCTGAGTTCACCTTGCCCTTGGAAATGTGGGTGTTAGGAACCTCATTCTCACCAGTGGAGGACTGGAAAGTGTTGGAATGCCACGGCCTGGAGGTCATGGTGCGGGCAGTTTGCTCTCCAGCCACCGAGACCCAACTCTGATAAATTTTTTCCATGAAGAATTGCTGGAAGCTGGGATTCAGCACACTGCCGAGCCTCCTATGAAGTGCTGAAGTTTTATGAATCCCTGGCCTTTGCCAAGACAAAGACAGTAGTGCTCCCATTGCTGTGACAACAAAAATGCTCCCACACACTCTGAATATCTCATAAAGGAGAGAAACACAAAAAACACACAAAAACAAATCCATAAGTAAATAAATCTCTAAAGGAGTCATAAAAGTCAACTTCAAAAGTACAAACCTAAGACAGCAAGACTGACGGCTGACTTCCTAACAGAAACCATGGAAAGTGGAGTATGACACATGAGACATTTCAAATGTTGAAGGAAAGCAAATGTCAAAATGCAATTCTATGCTATGTGACACAACCCTCAAAAGTCAAGTTAGGAAAGAGAGCCTCAAAGAAAACGGCCGAGTAAGGACCTGGGAAAATTATCTCATCCATAAAGCCAAAAACAGTGTGTAAGAATTGCCAGGATCAACTTTCAAAACTCTGAAAATTAACCAAAAGTTTATAGCAATCTAGGGAGTGCTTATTCAAGAGAAACAATTGAATGTCATTAGGAAAAGGCTATGTGGCATGTTAACCTGCCCTATTCCCATCTCTTCATCCCCAGCTTCCTCGGAGGCTTGGAAACCAACAGCCCACAAGTCATGGTGAAAACCAGCCACTGGGCTGCCACTGGAGCAGAAAGAACGAGTTGGAGAGCCTTCAAAGCCTCTTTCCTCCAAACTGGCATTTTTTGATCCGTTTAGTAATTCTCTAAGAGACTCACAGACTCACTCATGAGACTGTCTTCATTTGACCCCATTAGGAGTTCACTCAGCAGAAGAATCTTTTACCCCATGGTGTATTTAAAAACAAAAATAAACATCTTCAGCAGGCTGGACCTTATCCTTGAAGATGTTCCTCAACATGTGTACAGAGTCCCCAACAAAGAGTGGTCAACTCATGGCTTCCAGGTATATAACCCTATAAAATCCTATAAAAGACCCCCTCTTTCCAACATTCAGCAAAGTTTCAAAATACGAGATCAATATATAACCATCGATTGTGTTTCTTTACTCTAGGAATGAACAATCTGAAAATAAAATTAAGAAAGCAATCCATTTAGAAGAGCATCTATATACTTAGGAATACATATAACAGAGGAAGTATGAGATTTATGCACTGAAAACTTCAAAACATCATTGAAATAAGTTGAGTAAAACTTAAGTAAATGGAAATACATCTGTGTCTGAATTGCAAGACTTATTGTCAGGATACAAATACGTCCCCAAATTGATATATAGAGTCAACAGAATTCCAGTCACTTTCCCAACTGGATTTGTGTGTGTGTGTGTGTGTGTGTGTGTGTGCGCGCGCAGAAATCAGAAAGTGGTCCTAAAATTTGTACTAAAATTCTAGGGATCCAAAATAGTCAAAACAATCTTAAAAAAGAAGAAAGAAGACTGACACTTTGCAATTTCAAGCTTACTGCATGTCTACAATAATCATTACTGTGAAAATGACTTGTAGATCAATGGACTAGAAGTGAGATGCAGAAATAAATTCGTCCGTCCATGGCCATTGGATCATTGACAAAGGAGCCAAGATCATTCAATAGAGAAAAGAGTCTTGTCAATCAGTGGTTCTGGGACAACAGGTTACAATCATGCAAAACAGTGAAGTTTGATCTTTACTTCACACCAAATACAAAACTCACTCAATACAGACTTAACACCCCAATACAGGCATAAATCCGTAAAATTCTTTGAAAAAAACATAGGTGTAAATCTTTCTGACCTTTGAGTCAGCAGTGATTTCTTAGCTGTAACACCAAAAGCACAAGGAAAGAAAAAAAGATACACTGGACTCTGTCAAATTAAAAAGAAATAAAAAATAAATGCTTCAAAGGACAATATCAAGAAAACAAAGAGATAACCCACAGAATAGGAGCAAATATTTACAAATTGTGTATCTGATAAAGAATTTATATAGAGTATATATAAAGGCAAAAATCAGTAGAGATACAGGTTTGAGCAACGTGATTTATACACATGTTCCTATTAACTCAGAATATTGGGGCTAATCACGACAGAACAGGAATGCTTTTGAGAGAGGGTCATTTAAACATTTACAAAAATTGACCACATGCTGGGCCATAAAACAAGATTCAACTTATTTTAAAGTCATTCTCTGTACTTACTTTGACTGCAGTGGATGAAAGCCAGAAATCAAAAACAAAGAGAAAGAGAAAGAAAGTAGAACATGCTCATCTGTTCTACAATCAGCAACGCACTTCTAAATAACTAATGTGTCAACGAATAAGTCACAGTGCCGATTGAAAGTAGTTTGAATTAAACACAAACTAAAATGCTGTTATATAAAGACCTGAGTAATACATCTAAAGTTTCTTCTAGAGAAAAGTTATACCATTAAATATATTTTTCATAATTTATGCATCAAGAAATTAGGGAAAAAAGTAAGGCATATTAAAAATATGAGCTAAAAGTAATGAAATGGAACTTTAAAGTATCATTAACATAATTACGAAAAACAAAACTTTGGCTTGAATAACTACAAACATTAATACTTAGCAAGATATCACCAGGTTGTGGGTGGGGAAGGAGTAGAAGACAGAGACAGAGACAGAGAGAGAGAGAGAGACAGAGACAGAGACACAGAGACAGAGACACACAGAGAGAGAGAGAGAGAGAGCGCATAAACATATACCAGTAATGAAAAATGTGATACCATTACATATTCCACTGATATTAAAATAAAAGATGGAATTATGAATAATTTATGGCAATGAATTTGAAAATTTAAATGAAATGGTTAAGTTACTAGAAAAACACATTTTTTCTAAAATTGACAAGAAGTAGGACATTGTAATAACCTTGACTTTACTATGAAATTAAAATATCTTACTATAGTTAACATCGAACAAAGAAATCTCTAGGCCCAGAATGTTTTACCTGTAGATACATCAACATATAAAAAAATAATAAAATTCCATAACAAAGTCTAGTTTATTTCAAGAACAGCATATTCCTGGGGTGCCTGGGTGGCTCAGTCAGTACAACAGCTGACTCTTTATTTCAGCTCAGGTCAGGACCTTGGGGTCCAAGATTCAAACCCCATGTCGGGTTCTGGGCTCAGTGGGGCCTCTGCTTGAGATTCTTTCTTTCTTTCTTTCTTTCTTTCTCTCTCTACTCCTCCCCCTGCTCACATACTCTCTCTCCTTCTCTAAAATAAATAAATAAATCTTTTTAAAAAAGGAATAGCAGTTTCAATTTAACATTTGAAAGTTAATTAACACATTTTGTTACTTTGACAAAATAAAGGAGAAAATGTGTATAATATCTCACTCGGTGTGGATATATAGCATGTGAAAAATTCAGCATCTGTTTGAAAAATTTCTATAAACTCTAGAAAATAAGCTATAGAAGGGAATTTCCTTAAACCTACAAATAATAATTAAAGAACCCTATAGATAATATCACACTTAGAGTTAAAGTACTCTGACATGGAAAAAGAGAAGGCACACACACACACACACACACACATATATACACACTATGCATGTTCGTTCTCTTTCATATGTGTGTGTGTGTGTATTTTATTCCATATATACACACATATACATGGAGTAAAAAGAATGAAAGGATTGGAAAATAAGAAATAATGATACAAGATCACGTATAAAAATAATCTTTAAAAATACAGAACAAAATTATTAAAATTAAAAAGTAAATTCAGCAAGGTCATTATACATGCAATCATCATACAGAGGTGAATTCTATTCCAATGTGTCGGCAACGGGCAAAAGAACGCAGAGAGAGAATATAGACTATATACATGTGTGCATGTGTGTGTTGTGAGTTTGTTAAGAAAGCAGTAAAACAAGCAGTAGAATGAGGTCAGATGCTTGCAATGTATGTTTTTCAACAAATAGCTCCTACCCAGAATATAAAGGAAACTCCTAAAAATATTGAACACATCGCACTCATAATCAGCCCATTAGGAGAAGGCCCCACTGGGGCCTAGCCGAGGGTGTGCAGGCTCTCTCCTTGGCTGGTAGGCACTCTCAGCTGCGGAAACCAGGGCATGAGCACACTTGGTGGGCAGGTATGGGGCCCTGGGTAGAGTGGGGGTGTGGGCTGTGCCCTGTGCTAAAAAGCTTCACCTCCAGTGTGGTGACATCACATTTCTACATCATGAAAGTCCTTCAGCTACAGTGCGAGGAGGGGCAGTGGCTGGATATCTAAGAGCGGGACACCAACAAAGATAATGTTGGCATAACTGAGCCCAAAGGGAGACCTCGACTAAGCCCCAGTGCTGAGGCTGGACCTGAGGACATAAGCCTTTGAAGATGACATTCAGGTGTCTGGTCACAAGAACTGAAGGGACAGTGGGGCTTTCACAGAAGTGGGGATTTGGGAAGAAAGAGGCATCATGGATGTATGGTTGCTTCTGTCCACAGAAAGCCAGCAGCTCAGGCTATGAGAGGAATGGGGACCCTTGTTTGAGGCTATCATGAGAACATGTCACCCAGGTGACATCCCTGGGTGAGTCCTGAGATGGGGCAGCTTAGGGAGCCAGGAATCAGCATTTGGCATCAGCCCTTCAGGAAGGAGCAACAGAGAAAACCCAGAGAAGGTTGGTAACAAGCCAGCACCATTCTGATCCCAAAGCCAGATGAAGCCATCACAACAGGGACAGACTACAGACAAATATCTCTCGTGAAAACAGATGATAACAATTCTTGACAAACTGTTAATAAACCAAATCCAACAATGTGTACAAATAATTATATAACACGACTAAGTGGGATTTATCTCAGGAATGAAAGTCTGGTTCAACTTTTAAAAAAATCAAATAATGGAACTGGTCACATCAACAGACTAAAGAAGAAAAACCATATGACCAGATTGATAGACGTGGAAAAGGCATTTGACAAAATCCCACTCCTACTCATCATCAAAACTCAATAAGCTAAGAGCAGAGTGGAACTTCCTTAGGTTAATTAAGAATATCTTCAAATAAACAAACAAAAACACCAACAACCCTACAGCTAACAAAGTACTTCATGGTGAGAAAGTCAAAGCTTTCCCACTGAGTTCGGGTCCCAGGCAAGGATGCCAGCCGTCCCGCACCACTCTTTTTGAACATCTACTGACAATTGTCGCTGATGTACTATGACAAGAAAAGGAAATGGGAAGGAAGAAATAAAATTCTCTTTGCTCACAGATGACATGATTATTTATGTAAAAAAATCCAAAAAATATGAAAAAGAGAGAAACCCACACAAAAACAAACAACAACAAAAACCCAGACCAAAAATCCTCCTAGAATGAACAAAGGGAGTTTAGTAAGATACAGGATACAACGTCAAACCACAAAAGTCCGTTTCCTTTGTAACGAAAATAGCCGCTAAGCCTGAAATAAAAATACAACATTATTTCAGCATCCCCCAAATGAAACACTCACACGTAAATCTTACAAAACATGTACGAGATCTAAGTGGGGAAGATTGTAAAACTCTGATGAAGAAAACCGAAGAACGCAATCCATGGAGAGATATTCCATGTTCATGGATGGGAAGAATCAACACGGTCAGTTCTCCCCAACTCAGTCCGGAGATTCAGTGCAACCAAAATCTCAGGAGGTTATTGGGTGCATCTCAACCAACTGGTTTGAAGGTTCACATGGAGAAGGAGCCAAACACCCCGAACAGCCAACACAGCATGGCAGGAGAAGAACAAAGCCCAGGACTCACACTACCCGACTCTAAGACTTGTGCAAAGGCACAGTGATGGAGTCAGTGTGGTGCTGGTGAAGGAAGAGTGTGACAGAACAGAGTGAACCAGGGCTGGGCGTGGAGCGGGATCGGACACGCACACACCTGGTCGAGTGGTGGAAGGAAAATGCTGCCAGTGCACTTGCCGATCTGGGAAACCTAGCCTGGGAAGTGCAGCAAAGGAGTCTCAGAGAGCAAAACTCTGTCTCTTCCCTCACTTCTGCCGTGAGCCTGAAACTGTTCTAGAAACAACAGCAGGTGTGCAGGGGTGGGCAGCCCAGGACCTCTGGTGAGGTCTCTGCTCTCCTGCCATCTCAGCTGTGTGCACAGATCGTAGGAGTTCTGGCAAATCCATGCTGACTCTTAATGTCCTGTGCAGGGACCTCATCACTTCACTGAACGATGAGGAGGAGTGAGCCACGTCCTGGGGCAAACATTACCAGTAGTGCATGTTGGGATCCCGCAGCACACATTAGCCATAGAGTAGGTTGAGATAACCAGGCAGGCATTACTAGTTGAGCATGTTGAGATAACCAGGCAGGCATTGCTAGTGTAGCAGGTGGCTGCCACAGGGTCTCAGGCCCCCAAGCCTTATGCACTGAGACCCCCACCTCCCACTTGTAGAGGGAAGAGACTGAGGTGCGAAGGAGGCACCTGCACAGTGGGAAGGGGCACGGCCAGTGCTCTGAGCAAAATTTTCTCCATCAGGTCAGGCACTTACTGACTGTGGGATAATTGACGTGATTATCAGAAACATGAAACTTCATAGTGATTTTCCTTCCAGGTCGAGGTCTCCGAGGGGCCTCCTGGTAGATCATCAGAACCCAGAGTGCACTGCTTACCTAACACCATTTTAGGCGAGGTGAGGAGCACACAGAAGCTGAGGAATAGGAGGTTGTAACCCAGCACCATCTAGGAGCGTGAGCCGCGGTGTAGACCTGGCACGCAGCCCCGGAGTCTTCACACCCCTTTCCTCCACGCCATCATGTGCTACAGCCACGTTGGTGTAAAATAAACAGATCAAGACCCTCTATTAAAGCATTTTCTTTAACCTAAAGCAAAAACCTGTCCCCACACACCCACAAGGAGCCATCAGCTTGCAGTGGAGACAGAAGCCTCTCATGTAATTTCCACCCTGACTGAGGGACAGCCATGGTCGCTAGGTCACCTGCACCACTGCTGCTTGTCCCACCAAGCAGGTGCAGGTGCAGCAGGCACAGCAGGTCATGCGGGTGCGGCAGGTGCGGTGGGTGATGCAGGCGTGGCAGGGGCGTAGGTGATGCAGGTCTGCCTGGAGAGGTGGCCAGCCCTGATCGGGGAGGGCGAGCAGCTCCTTGAAGCTGCAGACCAGCTAGAAACTGCAGCCATGGTCACTGGTCCCCTGCACCAGTGCAGCTGTGTCCCACGCAAAGCATCTCCTCCTTGGTTTTGCCGCTGGACCAGCCCAGTCCTAGCCACCGCCTCACGGAGATGCCGCGGTGTTTATTCTTAGCGTGGGCTGGATGGGCGGCCATGGAATACGTCGAGGCCACTCAAGCTGTTGTCCTGCGTCCGGACCTTGCTGGTGGGTCTTGCTTCCCGCAGGCACGTGTGGGGCGCTGTCTCCCAGACCTTCCTTTGCTTCCTGCTCTCCCTCCATCAGGCTGGGTGCGGACGGAACAGGCAGGACATTTCCGGGCAACTTGCTCTGTGAGCAGTCCGGAGACACGGCAGCCAAGCCATTACTTACAAAGGTACCATTAAACTTTCATGGCTGCGTTATTAATTATTGAGGGGCTAATGTGGGGCCCCAGCTGTGCAGCCCAGCTCGTTCCTCAAATGCAGGGCAGGTCCAGGCGGGGCACTCCTGCAGGACCCTCAGCTTCTGAGTCTAAATCAGGATACAGTGAACAGAACTGGATTCCTTGTGTTGAAAACAAAGCCGTGGTGGGCCCTGGGCCCTCCGGATGTGTCGCTGGTAAGAGACAGAAGGAAATCTTCAATCAGCTTTAACTCCAGCAACCGTCAGGGGACGCCTTTCTTTGAAAGCTCCCATACGTCCCCGTCCCTGGGGGGAGTCCTCGGTAGCCTGTCTCTCGCACGGGGGGAGCCTGGTGGGCCCGCGGCAGCTCCCCTCGGCACGTCCGTGCTGATTACTGATTCCCTTCCTGCCCCGAAAGCAATAGATGCTTTGTTCGCCCAAAGGTGAATTTTTCTTCTTACGTCATCTGTGGTTCCGCACGTTTCTCACTGAATCAAGCGCAGAAAAGCCCTTCGCCATAGGGCAAGTGATGGGGCGCAGGAGGAGGCCACGCTTCTGCCTCTGAAAGTGGTTCCTCCCAGGAAACCCAGGTCCCTCCGCTCAAAATTGACTCTTTACGAGATGAAGGTCAAGCGAGAGGTCATTGGACAGACGTTAACAGTGAGGTGCTACTCGGTCTCTGAGAGGGTAGACAGGTCTGGGATTCAGCACACCAGCCGGGGCCACAGCAGCTTCGGTGGGGAGCTGTGGTTCCCGTGCCCTGAGGAGCGGCCAGGCACACCCCCGAGGGACTGTGGCAGGAAGAAGGCCAGGAGCAGGGCCAGACCTGCCCTTTCCGTGTGAAACACCTCTTCCAGCTGGACAAAGGGACACGTTAGTTGTAAGAATGTGATGGACTTCACTTTGTGCCATGACATAGGAGGCAGCTTGGTTTTTAAATAGCGTAGTTCAGCTGCAAAGATACAAAGACGAGTGAGTTAGTAAATCCCTTTATCATTCTTTAACGGTGAAATAAAAGATGTCAGCATCTAAAATCTCCACTCAAGTTGAGAAAAAGAGCAAAACTGCATCCTGAACAAAACCAGTCTTGTTTAACTGCAAACAGAAAAGCTAAAACTGTCGACATCCTTGTGGCCTTATCGGGATATTTCTGCCGGATAACCAGGGCACAGCTGAACCCCCTCTGGCCCATCTCTTCTGGGCCAGGGCCGCCTCTTATCTATTCACTTTTGGATTGGATGTTGGCTGCATTAGGCTTAGGGGCAGGTGCCCAGTCATGATGGGGACAGTTGTGAGGGCAGGGAGATCCCAGCCTGCTCCCAAGGCCGGGCAGGGGACGTGGTGAAGCGAACACTCGCATGTCCCATCACCCACTTGAAGAGTCACTCAGTCGAGCTGAACACAGGTCTTTTCCATGAAGCGTGCGCACCTGCTGGTTGCACGCGAGTGTCAGCAGCAGGTCCAGAAGTGTGGGCACTGGCCTCTGGGGAGGTGGAGAGATGCTCCAAACCAAAGTTATATCAGACATGACGGTCAAGATGGGCACAGAAACTCCAGCCCACAGGGCGAGCTGCCGGCCAGGACACCAGGAAGGCAGAGGTGCCCAGCCCCGTGTGGCTGGGGAAGGGGCGGGAGCAGAACTGGGAGCATGAGTCTGCCTGGGCAGCCGCGGCTGAGCAGGGGAGGGATGGCATAGGAGGCTCAAGGCTGTCCCGCCAGGACAAAGCCTCAAACTCCTCAGGGTCTGGCTGGACACAGCCATAGTTGCCCCACGCCGGCACAAAGCTTGGCCAGTGCCTGGCACACTCTGGCAGTCAGGGAACAGCTGTGAGGTAAGCCGGCGGATCCCGGAGTGGTGGACGTGGGACAAAGATGACGTGGAGAGTCCGCGCATGGAGCGGAGATGGCACTTGGAGGTGCTGAGGGAGCAGGAGCTCCAGACAAAGAGGACACGGGTGGGGCACACAGCTGCGTGTCACAGCCCGAATCTGAGTGACTTCACTCTGCCAGCCACGGGACAGAAGCGGTGGCCTTGAACCACCTGACCCTGGAGATGGTGATGTGATGCTCTAGCTGCTGAGGGCAGGCGGCAGTGTGGGTGTGGAGGCTGGACCTCCGCCTGGACAGGTGCAGAGTCTAGGGGGGCTGCCAAGGGGTGGCCAAGGGGACGGCATGTGGTGGAGGGAACGTCTGCACAGGCTGCCCCCCTGCTGCCAGCTGTCGGCACAGCAGGGTCGGGAGACGGGTCTGTACCTGGCGCAGTCTTCTCAGTGGTCTGCCCTGGGCTCGTGCCAAGTAAGTGGTCAGTCGTGTTGAGCGTCTTGTCCCACCACGGACGGGAGGACTGACGGAAGAAGCTGAAGCCCCATCAGCCTCCAGGGCATGTGCTTGGGGTGGAGGACTCCCACGGGACCCGACCTCGGGTGTCCAGGGCAGGAGCAGTCTGCTCAGGGCAATTCTGGGTGGGATTTGTGTCCCGAGGAGCAGGTGCGTCCGGGGATGCCAGCTCAGCTGCCCCAGGTGCAGGCAGAATGGCGGAAAGTGGGGACTCTGCTTCTGTGAGCCAGGCCCCCCCGGGATGTGTCTACGAGCACCTCTGTTCCCAGCGGCTGGGCTTTCTGTGCCTGGACACAGGGTCTGGTCACTATCCCTGCCCCCGCGGTAAGTGTGATGGTCCCCTGCTGGGGAGATGGGGTGTGTTTCCTGGGGCTCCTTTGATGGATAGCGGTGGCTGGGTGAACTCTGTGAGAGCTCAACCCTTGGTGGGTGCCTACGCCCCCAGAATTCAGTTTCAAGGTGAAATAATATGGCACAGTCTATTTCTTCCTGCCCTAGAATGTTTACCACCCCCGATCCCATCATGTGTTCAGTGAATGTGTGCTGCTGTGTCTGTGTGCGTGTGTGCGAGTGGCCGCGTGTGTGTGCGTGCAGGAGTGTGGCCACTTCGTGTGTGTGTGCTGACGTAGATGTGCGAGCATGCACAGTGTGCATGTTTGCACATGAAGTTGTGCACACGTGCCTCTGAGTGTGAACCCGTGTGCACATGCATGTGTGTGCACGTGTGCATGAGCACTGCTACTAGTTAGTGGACATGGCACCCATATCTGTACACATACGTGTGAACACTTGCATGTGAAACTTGCAAGTGAATGTGTGTATATACCTGTGATGGCGTGAGTGCGTGTTTGAACACAAACATCCAAATACACATGGCACGCATGTGTGAGAGCCGATCTGTGCATACACGTATTGCGTGGAGCATGTGAGAATGTGAGCGCCTACGCACATGGAAACACCACCGTGTGCTCATGCGTGGCTCTGCATGTGAGTACACACGCTTACACCTGTAGAAAGAAATGTGCACGTGGAGTTTTGTGTACGGATGAGTCGTGCAAATGCCTAGTGTGTGTGTGCGTGCGTGTGTGCGCGTGTGAGGCCCTGTGAGCAGAGGCGCGCGTGAGGACTGGGACTGCTCCGTGTGGACACGTGTTCCGAGTACATGGTCGTGTGGGCATGCATCACGTGGAAGTCTGCACACGTGTGTCTACATGTCAGGGTCTGCCTGGTGTGTTCACATGCATGTGGGCACCTTCTCGTGAGAGACCACGCCTCCGTGGCTGGGTGTGGGTCTTCGCACGAGCGTCGTGTGCGTCCAGGTCAGGCCGCATGTGTAGATGCCTCATGAAAATGCATAATACGCTCGTGCGTGCACGTAATACGCTCGTGTGTGCACGTGCTCGCTTTTCTCCACGTGTGCGTGTGCTCCCGCATGCTGCTGCAGGACAGGCTCTGCCCACGGTGACCAAGGACCGTCGTTGGACCATGGCTGAGCCTGGGCCTGCGCCTGGCCTGCGACACCCAGACCCTGCGGCTCGCATGAGCTGCCTCGCCCTGCCTCACCCCGACATCCCCCTCCATAGACAGGGACTACTCGTAACCAAGCCCTCTTCTTAGGGTTCCTGAGACTTGCGTGGGTTCGCTTCTGCTAAGGGCCTCGCCGTGAGCCTGGCAGAGAGGGCGTGCCGGACGTATTTACTACAATTACATGATTTTTGTCGATGTCGGTGAGTTTCCCAAAGAAGCCTGGGGCAGTCCCTCTCGGTGCCTGTTGTCCCGGGATGTGTGCTGGCGTTTGGCTCACCACCTGTAGGTCATATATCATATATTTTCACCGTTTAGGTAGAGGGATTCTGAAATCATTGTTGTGTTGGGAGTCCTTGCTCCTTTACTGAGTCTGAGAGAGACCCGCGCTTGCCTCCTCGGTCCGCGGACACCCACGTCTGCTTTCCTCCGCAGCCGCCAAACATGCTGCATTACTAAAATCCCGACGATACGTGACGTGACGGTGATGGAGTTTGGGGCACACAGACGCAGAGACGTGTACGGTTTCCTGGGCCGCCCTGGCCGCGGCGTGACGAGTCGGGAGCAAACGGTGATGGAGGTAAAGCTGAGGACCGGCGGATTCTTTCTAAAGAACAAATCTGCACTGACGTTCCTATTTAATTATTTTTAAAAATATTTAAAAATATCATTTGAAAAATTTCCAAGAAATTAAAAAAATTCTATACATAGGATTGTAATTATACAAGTTTGCCAAGATGCACATGCCATTCAGAAAAGTGGACAATTATGCTTCCTCCAAAGCATTTATTTTGAAGGACATCTCGCCCAAACGTGTCACTGTAATTAGGATATAATAACCTGACGACCAGCGCTGGCTGTCACAGGGAGGAAGGCCGTCCCAGCAGGTGTGAAATCCGGTCCGGGACGAGAGGCCACCGCTGCCCGCATCTTACACAGAGGAGCCGCCAAAGGTCGGAGCCATGCCCGACGCAGACCTGCGAGGTCTCAGGTCGGTGTCAGCTCTCACTTTCCTGACGAGTCTGACGTGGGCGCATCTATTAGGTAAAACACATTGTGACGAAACATCCTTCTTTGCTTATAAACACAGTGGAAAAGAGCTCCTGTGGGTCCCACTCAGCCCGTGCTGTCCAGGCTCCCCGCGCTCGGCTGGAGGACAGAGTTCCTTGGTGTCGCAGACGACTCCTGAATGTTCGCGACGCATCACTTCTTCTCCAGATCCTCCTCGAACACACGCATGCTGCACCCCGTCCAGACTGAAGGAGACGACGGTGGGCCTCTCCCCTCTGTGCTCTCCGCGGGGTAACTCAGAAGAGGCCAAGCGGCTCTTGGAAGAGCTTTGCGTGAGCCGTGAGCACGGTCACCCGGCCCCTCCCCACCTGCCCGTCTTCCCAGGAGTCTTGAGGCTCGAGACCTTCCTCTCTGTCCTTCCAGGGCCACGGTCCTCCTGTCTCCAGGCCAGCAGCCGGCCGTGGCCGCACCACCAGCCACGGCTCCGGAGCTCAGGGAGGTCCCTGGGAAAATAGAGCCCCCCGTGGCAGTGGGAAAGGAGTCTGGGGGAGTCTCAGACCAGAGGTCTAGGAGGGGATGGTCTGGCTCGGGGGAGAAGCGGGTCCTCTGAGTAAGCTCAGCCGCCGCAGCCCAAGGAGAGGGGCAGGCTCTCCCCCGGTGTGGTCCGCGGCGGAAATGGCCTCCGCACTCAACAGCCACAGTCAGCCCACGGTCATCTGGACGCACTGTGGGACATGGACGCCTCGGGGTGAGGCGTCCGTGGGAGGAAGGATGCGGCGGCCGGGCTAGCTCCACCGGGAGCGGCAGAGCCGAGTCGGGAGCACGGCTGACCAGCTGCGTGAGGCGACGAGCCTGCGCAGACCCCCCATAGGGCCCCGTATCGACGGCTGTTCCTGCAAATATCCGTAGGGAAGGTCGCTGGGCCAACATCTTACACATTTCTAGGACCATAAAAAGAAGACATTTTATTAACATTCCAGAAACTTGGTGCAGAAGAAGAGCTGGCACAGACTGGGAGATGACGGTCTGTTTCCACGCTCCCTGGACCCCTTATTTTCGATGAGAAGCAGACTTCTTGTTTTCCGCCATGAACTTTGGCTGTGGGCTGACCAGGGACCATCCCCCATCCCCATGTTAAAGCTCCAACCCCCAGTGTGACTGTGATGGAGATAATCAGTGAAATGAAGCTGTTCCGCTGGGTCTTCATCTGACAGGGTTAGTGGGTTTACCGGAATTGGCGGCACAGACGCCCCGGCCTGTGCTCGGAGGAAGGGCACGTGAAGAAGGGGCCACACCGTGCTGGCGGCAGGCAGGAGCAGGGGTCTCGCCAACACCCAACCCGCCACCGGCGCCCTGACCCCCCGGGGTCCCAGCGCCAGCACCTCTGTCGTCCCGGCCCTGGCTGCTTTTCCACAGTGGCCTGAGCCAACAGAGACAAAGACAATCTGATTTATTTACTCCATAATTTTTTACTGGATCAAAAGAGTTTAATCTCCTAAATATATTTAACTTATTTATTTTTTTAAATTTCTTTTCAGTGTATCAGAATTCATGGTTTATGCACCACACCCAGGGCTCCGTGCAGTTCGTGCCTCCATTCTAAATATATATTAAGTGATGCCTCCATTTTTCTCAGTATGGGTTTTTATACAATGGATAAAAACATTCCTACCATGAAATAACTAAAAAGCATGGTTTTAATTTCAATTTTTTCACTTTTAATATATATGAATCAACACCCAAATGGTATAACTTAACATTTTTGGACCTGAGATTACGTTAGGAAAACACCACGAAGAAGTGAAAGGCGTGGGGGGGCAGGGGTGTCAGCGGTCCAAAGCCACAGCATCGGAGCCTACACCTTCACCCCTGTTCTCTATGGGGATTGAGATGCACCAAGACAGGCCTTTCCCCATGATTAACCCCCAGCTGAGGGACACAGACCCGGTGGCGGAGGCTCCGCGTGCTCAGGGTCCCGCTGGTCCCTCCTCGCACAGAGCGGTTCCACCTCAGCAAATGTCTTTTAAAGGGTCGGTGTGTCTCCAATTAGCATACACTAGCTGTCCTATTAGATGGAAATTAAGTTCTTATTTGAAGACGTTCATTTGGAGATTTAACCTCACGTGGACACCTGCGAGGTCGTACTTTGCTTTCCAGCCGCGACCGGGGTCTAGCGATCCAGGAGCGAGGAAGGCTGGAAAGCTTGGCTGCACTCCGCCAAGGGACGTGGTGAACCTGGGACTCGCCTGGGGCATGGGAGTGTGTGTGCGTGTGCGCTCGCACGTGCGCGTTAGCCTGAAGACCCCCGTGGCAGGTGCTTCCGTCAGAAAGGCACCATGCACTAAATGTCCACTACAATTAAATCTCCTTTATGAAGTCTCGTGGTTTCTTAACCTTGAGAAATCCTACTCAGAGAGGCCCCGCGCAAACTCTCCACGCGCTGCGAGCAGCCTGTGGTGGTGTGCTCTCTGCCCTGTGGTGGTGTGCTCTCTGCCTCCGACAACTTCTTTCCGGCCCCCTTTTCCAAATTTGCTTTGCTAAAGTATTTTCAGATTAAATATTTTATAAGGGTCTCCCGGTTCTAAGAATATGTGATGATAAAATAGTAATTGCATTTTTTTACAGTTAATTGCACAGTGCCTGGAATTCAAATGTGTCTGAAATTCTAGTGCATTATCACTCGTGGACAGCTGCTGACAGTTCCACCGAGGACAGGATTGAAAACAGCCCAGAAATGGATATAAATACCAACATTAACAAGTTTCTCAGTCTTTCTATAGACGCCCGTTCTGCACCAGAGCTAGCCGTCTGTAACGGGTCTTCAGCCGATGGAAGAACTCTCACGAGGCTCCCAGGTGCGGGGCGTCTGATGAAACCCAGCTCTGTAAAGGCACTGGTTCCTGACGGTAGATCTGCACACTCTGAAACTGTGAAGTCATATTTATTTACACGTAGTGGCTGGAAGGAACCTGCACAGAGATACGGAGCAGCGGTGCACACTTACTTGTCACACTCAATTGTGTTTCTCTTACCTACAGAAAATGATCAGTGTGCTCTGAAAAAGGGATTGTTTTAAGTGGCTAAATAGTTCTAATTTACAAATGTTTCTTCTCAGTGGATGTTTATGATATCTGTGGTTTGAATTAAGATTTATTGCTAGTCTACCATGTTCCAGATCTAACACGTGAGCTCTCCTGTTTAATCTTCAGGGCACCTGGAGATGCAGATTCTGTTTTTGCTCTAGTTTTACAAATGAAGCAGCAGAGGATCCAGGGGATTTTCTTGAAGTGTCTTGGTGGAATTCATATGAACTTTTTAGTTTTTTAAATTTTTATTGGCTGATTAATTTCCTGTATTTTACTTTTAAAAATTTTTTAAATTCTTTTCAGTGTAACAGTATTCATTGTTTATACACCACACCCAGTGCTCCATGCAATCCGTGCCCCCCATGATACCCAGCACCAGGCTCACCCAACCCCCCAGACCTCCCCTCCAAAACCCTCAGATTGTTTCTCAGAGTCCATAGTCTTTCATGCTTTGTCTCCCCATCTCCGATTTCCCCCAACTCCCTTCTCCTCTCCATCTCCCGATGTTCTCCGTGTTATTCCTTATGCTCCACAAATAAGTGAAACCATATGATAATTGATTTTCTCTGCTTGACTTATTTCACTCAGCATCATCTCTTCCAGTCCCGTCCATGTTGCTACAAAAGTTGGGGATTCATCCTTTCTGATGGAGGCATCATACTCCATAGTGTATATGGACCACGTCTTCCTTATCCATTCGTCCATTGAAGGGCATCTTGGTTCTTTCCACAGTTTGGCGACCATGGCCATTGCTGCTATAAACATTGGGGTACAGATGGCCCTTCTTTTCACGACATCTGTATCTTTGGGGTAAATACCCAGTAGTGCAATGGCAGGGTCCTAGGGAAGCTCTATTTTTAATTTCTTGAGGAATCTCCACACCGTTTTCCCAAGTGGCTGCACCAACTTGTATTCCCACCAACAGTGTGGGAGGGTTCCCCTTTCTCCACATCCCCTCCAACACACGTTGTTTCCTGTCTTGCTAATTTTGGCCATTCTAACTGGTGTAAGGAGGTATCTCAATGTGGTTTTGATTTGAATCTCCCTGATGGCTAGTGATGATGAACATTTTTTCATGTGTCTGATAGCCATTTGTATGTCTCCTTTGGAGAAGTGTCTGTTCATGTCTTTTGCCCATTTTTTGACGTGATTATCTGTTTTGTGTGTGTTGAGTGAATTACTGAATAACTTTGCTCACTTGTGTGTTACTGTTATTTTTTTCTTAGAAACACTTCAGTGTTATTTTATTTTATTTTTAAGATTTTATTTATTTATTTGACAGAGAGAGATCACAAGCAGGCAGAAAGGCAGGCAGAGAGAGAGAAGAGGAAGCAGGCTCCCAGCTGAGTAGAGAGCCCGATGCAGGGCTCGATCCCAGGACCCTGGGATCATGACCTGAGCCGAAGGCAGAGGCTTTAACCCACTGAGCCACCCAGGTGCCCCTTCAGTGTTATTTTAATAACTATTTCTAACAGAGAAAATATTAATCAAATATGGGTACATATTAATCTTTTACTTTGTATTTTTGCCTTTGATATTATGCTAGGGAGGACTTTTCTCACAGAACATTGTACATGTAAATGCTTACTGGTTTTTACCTTCTGTTGCCCCAATGCCCAGTGTCAAGTAATTGCTGAACACTTCCTGTGGTCAGTCCAAAGCAAGGTGTGCTTTCAAGTCTAAAGCACACAATAATTGAAAAGTCTGAGTGTGAAAAAAAAGTAAAAGTATTTTTATTGTGTTATCTGAGACACCATAAAATACATCATTAGTTGTTGATGTACGTAAAAGTATTTTATAATGATCTCTATATTGAGTGCACTTTGAAATGAGAATTTTTGATACAGTGAATTGAATAGAATATATTCTTTTTTTTTATTCTTTAAATTAGTTTCACCTCTTCCCTTTTTTCTTTTTAAATATGGCAGTTAGGAAACTCATAATTACATATGTAGTTGTACTGTATTTCATTGCATAGCACTCTTTTGGTGTATTTATTTTACATTTATAATCATATATACATATATATGTATAGTTACATGTACACATTTAGAAATTTGTTTTGGTATTTTAAAAAAAAATGCTACTCAATAGTTCAAAAGCATATTTCTGAATCATGGGTCTTTCTGATGATTAGAAAGGCAGACGTACAACTTATCAGTTCCTTGTTTGTGGTTGGGTCTGTGTCTGGGTTTCTCCATGTACTTTAGGACCCATTCAGTGTTTCAGTTATTACGCCTTTGTAGGATGCTTTACTGCTTGGCATTTTAAAGTGACAATGTGCTGTGTATTTATGTTCCCAAATAAGCCTTGGAAGAATTTTGTAATGTTTTAAGTAAATTTAGAAAAAAATAAGGTTATGTTGGTGCAGCACTTAAATTGCAAGTTACTTTACAAACTCTGACATATTGCTAATACTGAGAGATCCGTATGTAAGCTTACTTGTGGTTACAATTAGCAGGACCTCTGTTGATGTGCCTTAGTAAAGTCCTATCACTTTCTGTCGGCATCTGACTTTTCCTGCGCCCACGCACATCGGCCCAGACGCCCCTGTACACACTGTGTTCTTCTCTGCCCCGTGTGATTGCGCACACAGCCCAGCAAGGAAGTTAAGTCCCCACGGACTCCAACAAGCCTCTGCTTAGTTCAGGCAGGGGTTTGCTGAGTCCTTTGGATTTCCAGGTAGACATTTTTATCTTCTGCAAATATGGGCAGCGTTGTCTTCTTTTCTCCGTAACTCACGAATGATTTGCTTTTCTTTCTGGTTCCCTTGTCTTGACCTAGCCGGGGGAAAAAAAATAAACGATATCATCATTTCTATTTCTTCAAGTTAACATAAATTTCTTTTGTTTTAACCTTAAGTCTGATCTTAGCTATATGTTAGAGATGGAGGTCTTCAGAAAATATATTAACAATTTTAAATTCCTATTGGTGGATCACTAAGATAAATTTTAGTTAGTAATTAGTATTTCATTTTTAAATGTCTTTTTATCATGTATTTGTTTTGCCTTTTGAGTTTGGGATGTGAGGACTTATTTTAACACTTTTTCTAATATTAAACACCATTGAATTCACAACTGAGTGAAGTCCGTCTCGTCAGATGTGGCGAACATCTAGTGTACTCTAAATAACACATTACTAACCTCAGAACTGTGTAAAGTAAACTTATATCCCATTAATTTTGAACTGGCAAAAACAAAAGAATATTCAAGCTTGATACTGAGCTAGACTTGCGTGTGGTGGCCTAGCAGGTGACGCCATCAGAGCCCCTGATGCTCGGGAAATGGTGGAGTGTAGACTCAAGCTGCCGAGCCCCCTTCCCAGCCCCACCCGGATCCACACGAGCGTGGGGACCCCGAGGGCTTCTTACACTTTCTCTCTTCCCATGACCCCATGCCTGTTCTCCCTCCCACTAGACACAGCGGCTCAATGATCACAGTTTAAACATTATTTCCCATGTTTCTGCCCCTGCTTTTTAAGGGAAAGTTATTTTAGCACAGAAAAGCTTTGTTTTTCCTTTAAACATAGCTCTTTGATAAAATTATTTTTTTCTTAAAGCTTCAGGAGCTGAAGAAGAGAGAAAAGTGGTTTTTTAGTCCTACAAATTAATTGGCTATGTGGGTGTTTGTATTAACATTTAGCAAAATCCATCAGAAAATGGAGGTATTTTGGTGAATACAGATTTCTAATGAAGGTTATTAATTAGACTCACACTTGCCTTAGTGCTCATTTTTATGGTAATTTCTTCAGCTTGCCCAGTATCAGGAATCTTCGGACTTCCAAACAAGCAGCTGCAGCTCGCGGCAACTTTTCTAACTGTTCGACTTTTGCAAAGCCCCGTCTTGCCTCATTTGAACCAACTCGGAAGCTTGTGGGGAGCAGGTAGGGACTCCTTCCTGAACACTCGGCCCTGGGGCTTCATCCGGCACAGAGCTGAGCTGCTCGCCCTCTGGAGATGTGCTGCCCCCACGGCCAGCCTCAGTCTCCCTCTCTCACCCACGTGGTCCTCACGTGAGGTTCAGTGGCGTCCAGCCTCCTCTTACTATCTCCGATGCTCCGTGTTGACTTGGGCCAGGCGTCTGCTCAGAGTTTCAAAGCAATCGGATCTGCTTCATGTTTATTTCTTAAAATCTCCATTTCTTCCCTGACCTGGTGCTTGTGTCTAAGTACTATACTGTTTTTTTAAGGGCTTTATTTACTTGAGAGAGACAGAGAGTAGGAGGGAGAGGGAGAAGCAGGCTTCCGCTGAGCAGGGAGCCCGACGTGCGGCTCGATCCCAGGACCCTGAGATCATGACCTGAGCCGAAGGCAGAGGCTTAACTGACTGAGCCACCCAGGCGCCCCTAAGTACTATAATATTTTGACCTTGAGTTGTCCAGCTAGGTTTTTCAGTTATTAGAGGTCAGGTTAGAGTTATTAAAACTTTCAGCGGGTGTTGTATGCTGTCCCGTGTGGGGTGTTATATGTAAACATGTTTTTGCAGAGCTGTTAGGGGACACATGTGCTTTTATAACCACACAGGCTTTGATTTTTCAGTGGCCTGATCAAGCAGTCACACCTAAATGTATGTGCACAGGCCAAAGAAAGGCTCTATTCCGAGAAAGCCCGGAGACCAGAGCTACTTTTCACCTGTCAGGGCCCTCCCTGGTTCAGGCTGGTTTGTAAAGCACTGGCTATTCTTACTTTAAACTTACAATTGTAAAACATGATGGTGAAATCGGGATCAAGCATCTGTGGAAGCAGAGAACCCTGGTCTTCTCAGAACCACAGAGACAGTGATTGATGAAAATGAGTTCACACACTCCCCTCCTGGGCTGTGTGACGCTGGTTGCAGTGCTCTGCGATCCGGGCCTACAGCCGCTCCCGACAGAAAGCCCCGATCGCGAGCAGGCCGGCCTTCTGTCCTTCTGCAGGTGTGTTTCCACAGAACAATCTCACCTTCCACCTTGAATTTGTGTTGCAATTGAGATTTGAAATTTTGTCTGTATTTAATCTAAAACCCGTTTTGTCTTATGGTTGTATGGCCTACGTAAACGGAAAGGGCTTCTACCATCTTCCGACGTACACGTATTTAAGAACTAAACCAAAAGTCGGTTGAAGTGAACACTGGGGGTCTGCGAGACTTGGAAGGAATTTAAGAATTACTCAGATTCAAGAAACATGGCTATCAGATCTCCAATTCCAAACGGTAGTATTTTTAACCATGAAACCAACAAAGGAAAGACTGGAGACACATAATTACTGAAATTATCTTAGATTAAAAATTTCAACCTAATAAAAATGATACACATTTTCTGGCGTCTCTGGGGTAGTGATCGGCGAGGCTGAGAAAGCCCACAGGTCACGAGCTCCGGGAGTAAAGGGCCATAAGGAGAAACGGAAAATACAACCATGTGTTCAGGGCAGCGAGGCTGCTTCCAAGGTCAATGGGAGGCCCGTGGTTGGAGGAGGGCGTCCTGAACAAGGATCGTGCTGTGACCAGTGACTCCTTTGGACCTGGCCACGCAGAAGCCGGACAGCCCAGCTCTAACCCATCGTCCGCGCCGCTGTGCGGTGCCGGACCCAGCCCTCTTGCACCGTCTCATGTCTCCGCAGCCTGCCTCAAGGCCACACTTGTCCAACTCCAGACCTAGGCGGAGTCTGAGAAAACCCTGGGCGCCCCTCCCCAGGGCGATGCACGCTGTGGTTTACCACAGCACAGGGGTTCTGGATGCAACGGCACACTGCTGTGGGGCACCCGGGGGAGCGGTCCTATCCACAGTGGGGCTGCCTGGTCTCCAGCGGGGCAAAGCCACCTGCTGATGGTCTAACCTGCTGCAGGTGGATTCCTTCATCTGTAGAGTGGGACCGTGGGTCGTTCATCCCCAGGGTCTTCCCCACTGGACGTGGGTGCTAGGGTGTTCCTCTGTCCCTGAGAGGTAGGATGGCACCTTCCCCCCCGCCAGAAGACTCTCACGATCGCCAGACTTCTTTGGCCAATAAAAGGCCAGCAAAGGTGCCGTAGGTCCATTTTGGGGAAGAGCAGTGGGTGCCGGCGCTCTACTCTGCTCCCCGCTCTTCCCTCACACTTGACTTTGCAGGACGTGTGAGCAGAAGGTGCCCGCAGACCCAGCGCCTGGAGTCGTGGGCCGGCGCGCAGAGGGAGCTGTGCTGAGGGCCTGAGGACCACAAGACACGCTGCAGAAGCGGAGAGGAACCTTGGCTGTGTAAACCTCCAGTGACTGGGGCTTGTTGGTCGCCACAGCAAAGCCTGGTTGATGCTGACTGAGGCAGCACCAGGAAGGACTCCGCGAGGGCTCAAAGCCGTGACGTCGGTAAGCCTGAGTGGCGGTGGTTCCCACGCGCGTCGGAGGAGCCCGCTGCCCACGGTCTTGTGTCAGGATGCCAAATTGTCCTTGTCCGACGGCAAATTTCTAGACTTGCTCTTGCATTTATTTCTGTGTCCCAGGCACCTGGGGGAGCGTCTGGGGTGCAGTAGGCGGCTCATAAGCTTTGAGGGAAATTAGGAAACCAGCCACATAGGCTTCAGCAAAATGTTTGAATAACACGAATTCAAACTGTATATGGAAGAAATTCAGCCCAGTATGAATGCTGGTGCCAGCATTGCAGTGATCTCTGCATACACTCCTAACAACCAGATACTCTCTCCATCCGATGTTCTGGTGCTTTAACTCTTTCTGACTCGCTTCGGTAGGAGCAGTGTCCATGCCTCACACGCGTAAGGTGGGAACAGCTCAGCGGAATTCCCCTGAGGAGGCATCTCTGATTTCCACGGAGGCGACGAAACGCCGGCGAAAGCCCGACCCCACGTCCAGCTAGTGGGACTCGGACCAGTACTGCACGGAGGCTCCCCGCTGTCCTGCGGCCGGCGTCCCGGCGCCGTAGGGCGAACAGCTCGTCATTGTGTGCGCGTCTTTTGCATCTACTCTTAACTTCGACCGGGGACCAGATAGGTTCTGGAAGAGTAATGGGGCACATGCCACGAGCCCGCCCTGCGGGGCACCTGAGCTTGCCCGGGATGCTGGAATGTTGGCTTCTGTGACGTCACCTCCAGCCAATCGCGGAGGAGGAGCAGCAGGAGGAGGCATCGCACAGACGCAGGTGTGCAGGTGCTCGGATGCCGGAGCCCCGCTGCTCGCCCTCCTCCCCTCCAGGCAGGAGGATTGTTGTGGGGTTCCAGCCGTGCTTAGGCTGGTTATTGTGAACACGGGAAACGGAGTTAGCAGCAAGCAATGTTCCGCTCCTCGCAAAGAACGGCCACAGCTTACTTCAAGATGAAAAATGGTGAAGGAAAAAGGGCGATAACGGGAAACTTCGCCGCGCGAGCGTCTGCCCTCATAGTGACAGTATTCAAGTAAATGAATTAGAAGGCGTTTATAAAGCCTTCAGAAACAACTATTTTCAGAGTCTTCATTCACAATCTCAGATATGTCACGCTCACTGTGGTATTAAATCCTCTATATCATAGTGACAGAGAAAAATGTGTCCTCAGAGCGTCACGGTTGCCATGCAGATCAGCCAGGAGGGCAGCTCGGGCTTTGGGTCTGAGCATCTCGTGTTGGTGCTCGGACAGGCCCTTCCAAGCGCCCCTCTGCTCCTCAGGCACCTCACCAGTTCCGGCGTGTTTGTGACAGGAGGAGAGTTGATGAGGTTGTTGTGAAACATTGTGCAAAAGAAAACGGCATCGCGCGCATTTTATTTGGAAACAAATTCAGAAATGCCCACTTCATGGCTCTTACACACTTAGAGCTGCACACGCTCATAGACATCAGTACTCACTGCGAGGAACCCAGGTGTCTCCGCTCTTGGTTGGGCCCTTTTGGTGAGAGATCAACCTTTCCCTGGAGGAAAAACTGTGAATTAAGGAGAACAACAAAACAGGAGCCGAAAACACGGCTGTGGCTTAAAAAGAACCCGCGGTGAAGTACCAGTCGCGCATAGTAAAACGCGTCTGAAGAAACAAGGCTTCCCTTGTCTCCTGCCTACACGAACGCTGAGTTCGGCTTCATCAAAGTAGCAGCACGTTCTGCATCGCTCTGGGCCCTTCCATTGTCACTGCTCCCTGTCGGCACGGGAACCACGAGGGGACTTTCAGGTAAGGAGAGCGCGTTTTAGCCAGTCGGCGGGAAAGGAAGTTCCCGGAGTCCGGGCGGAGCGCTGGATCCGTCACACGCCGCCGCTCCCAGCCGCTCCCGTGGTGCGCGGTCGTGGACAGCGTGTCCGTGGTGACGCAGTGCAGCCTTTCTTCCTGCAGCGGAGCTGACACGTGGGCGGGGGTGGGGATGCGGGCCGGACGGCCACCTGCCCCGCGGAAGGTGATGGGAGCTGCCTCACGTGGCCTTGGCCCACAGTTTCCACCTGCAGCGTTGGGGGTCTTGGAGGGGCTCCTGGGTTCACGTCCACTCCTCATGCCCAATCTGAGTGTGTTGGGCCAACGTTAGAGTCTGCACTGTCTCTCCAAGGGGAGAAAAGAGATTTTGGAACACAGGGCGTGGAGAGTTGGCTTTGAGTGTTTTCAAGTCCTGAGAAACGTAGTAACATCTGTACACATCCGGTTGTCAAAGGTGACGACGGTTAAGTCTGGTGAAGATCACGGCGTCCTAGGCTTGCAGCCGGGCCCTGCTCTGCTCTGCAGTTCCTGCAGGGGACAGCCACTGGCTATTTCTAAGAAAAATTAAGAATTTGATTTGATGATGCTGCCGTACAAATAGCCTGTGCCCAGGCTTGTGTCTTTTACTTCATACGTGACATTTTATAACAACACAGTCCGTGCATTACTTTCTCAAGTCATGCATAATCTATCTTGAGAAATTTCAAAAGATTGTGTTTTTCTTCTTTTCAAGTGTTAAGTTCTGGATAATAATGGTCAACCCGAGTAAATCCAAGTTAGCCTGGCGGTCTTACTCTGCACGCTTGTTCCTGGTAGCCGCCCCGGAACATTTGGATACTCTTTTGGCCTTTTGATAACTTCCCACCTATAAGTTCTGTTACATCACGATTTAATAGAGGAAAAAAAAAAAAACACATTTCTTAGACTCCTGTACGTCTGGAGGGTGAGCCATGTGCCGGCTTCCATGCCCGTCTACCAGGAGACGATGTGGAGAGGCAGTGGCCCTGCTTCTTGGTTTTTCTGGAATGACCCTGGAGTTTCTTGTGTCCAGCTCAAGGGTGGTGTGGCGGCAGGCCTGTTTACACTCAGAGACTCTTGCCCGCTGGCTGGGGACCGCCTCTAGCTATGCTGTTCCTGGATCTGAGACTCGTGCTTGCTCACGCTGAAGATGTCGGGGCTGCTAGCAGGCTTTCCCAAACCCCTTTCCGCTCTAAGAAGTTGGAACGGGTTCCTTCCCTCACAACTTCGGGCTCTGACCCCACAAAGTCTGGATGCAGCCAGGGTTCCGGGGTGCTGGACCAGGTGTTTGGACGTCCGCTGTCCTTCCCACTCTGCCATAACCATCCTCCCCACAGAACACTCGAGGCAAGTGGTGGGTTGGCACCATTCGCCGAGTCCAACATGCTTAGGACCAGTCCAGATCCTGCTCGGGGCCAGCTCCAGGAGACCCAGCGCCACAGGCGCCCATGCAGATCTCTGCTTCTCTTTAACCGGTTCATGAAGGAGAGTGCATGGCTCGGTGGCTCTCCCTGCCGGAGCAGAGAACTCAACAGGGTTAGTAAATGACCTGCCGAGTAATGAATGAACACATGAGATGTAGGATTAAGGAAATAAAGAATTCTGGAAAATCAACAATAATCACTTTCCAACAATATGAATTAGAACTGTGATTTGTAGAAAAACCCAGGCTTTCAATCAGAAAGAGAATAAGAACAATGAATGAAAAATGTATAATCTTTGCCCAGGGGACAAGAGCTTGGAGTGCACTAACCACTCTCTTACGTGAGTGAGTATGAATCTGTAAGTGGAGACCCCGGTACCTTGTTTTCCGTATCATTCAGCTCATTTTGATACAAGTTGGGTTCAGCCCACACTCTACTGATAGTCAGCGCAGAGGTGCTTGTGAGAAATCAGAACTCTTACTGCAGATCTTCCTAGCACCTCGACACCAGGAATCCTGACGGGTACTGCCTCCAAATGTGGAGGTCACTGTGGGCCCTGTGCTCGCCTGTGTTCAGACTCTGGCTGCTTGGACCCCAGGGCCACTTCCTGCTGGTGGCCTTAGGGGACACCTCCCAGGACTGGGTCTGGTCCCGGCTGCTGCCCCTGCCTGCAGCAGCCCCCTCTGCTCCAGTTTCCCAACGGGCTGCTTCCTGCTTTCCTGGCCACGGGGCAGCTGGGACTGCCCTGCCTGTCCCCTGAGGCAAGAACAGAGCACGGAGGAAGCTCCCCGTGGGATCCCACCGTTGGAACGCCCCGGCTTTGTGTTCTGATTCTCACACATCTAAAATCCCATGGTGACTTTTGTTTAAAATATTTTATTTATTTATTTGACAGACAGAGATCACAAGTAGGCAGAGAGGCAGGCAGAGAGAGAGGAGGAAGCAGGCTCCCCGCTGAGCAGAGAGCCCAATGCGGGGCTCGATCCCAGGATCCTGGGATCATGACCTGAGCCGAAGGCAGAGGCTTTAACCCACTGAGCCACCCAGGCGCCCCTTCCATGGAGACTTTATGAAAAGGGCTCCTCATTATTTTTTTTTTATCACGACTAGTTATGCAATTATTGACGCGGCATCATGTTTTCCTGGACGGGTCCCTTTGGCCCATGGCTCTCATTCTGCCCAGGGTGGAGGCTGGCGAACCACCTGGCGTTCGTGGTTCTTTGATTTTCCTCATTCCTGCTCTTTCTCCAAGAGGACGTCCATCATGCTAGATGGTTCCCACCCCAGCCTTGCCGCACTCACGGCATCATGGAAGCCACAGTTCACCGCACAGTTCCCTCCCTCTGTTCCTATGCAGGAAGCCCGGACTCCCCGCCTCCTGGGCACTCACACCCACATTGTTCTGTGATTCTCACTGTGTGGGTCCGTGTTCTGCCTCTTCCAGCTGCGGGAGACTTCCCCTCTTCCGCTGGGACTCTGGGCGGGCCAGCAGCAAGCCTCCTCCCTCAGCGGTCTCCCCATCACGCACATGGTCTCCCACTACCCACTGCCCTGACGCTCGGGCACCATCACGCCCCGTGACCACCACCCCCCAGGCGTTAGCGCTTTCTCACCTGCCACACCGTCTTGGCCAGGTCGCCGATGTGCTGAAAGCTGTCCACTCTGAGTCTGCACCTTGGACTGTGCACACAGCCGTGCTGACTGACCTCTTACTCAGGTCCCCCCGTTCCTCAGAGCCTCTCTGAGCAGGTGCACTCGGTGTCCCAATCCGCTGTCCCTCCCCTCCCCCAGACTACGGAGCCTAGAGAACCACTTCACACCTTTCCTCCTTCACCTGTTGGTTCTCCTGGCTCTCGGCAGGTGGCCTTGCTTGCTTGCTGGCCACGGGCTCCCCTGTGACGTGCGGCACATCTGCTCTGGCTCGTCCTCTCGGTCCTCATGTCCTTTACACAGACGGACCCTCCCAGCCGCCATGGGGGCTGAGCTCTTCTTGTCCCTCTCGGTGGCCCATGGTCCTCCGAGACCACCTCACCGGCACCAAGTGCTCCTTGTTACCGTTCAGAGCTGGGACACATCGTTTTATTTTTGTTTTATTTTATTCTGCTACATTGTATTTTACTAAGCTCTATACCCAACATGGGGCTTGAACTCACAACCTTCAGATCAAGGGTCTCGTGCCTTCCTGACTGAGCCATCCAGGTGACCTAGTATTTGTGATTTTAACGGTAATATTGTCGTGACTTCAAACTCCTATTTCCAATCCAAACTCAGGACTGATTTAGGACTGAGAAAATTAATATGTAATACTAAACGTAACATAAGTGGTTATAATTAAATACAGTTAAATCAAATTAAAATAATTCCCAGCGAAGCATCCACTTGCATTGCCCCTGCACACACACGCACACATGTGCGCGCACAAACACACACGCACACACAGTGTCTCAGAGCGCGCCCATCCCTGGCATTACCCGGGGTCTCCTCCATCTTCTGCAAGAACCCGAAAGTCAGAGTGAGGTTCACGCGTTACGGATCGTTTTCTCACGCGTGTGTTCAAGCTGCTCGCACGGCAGGAAGTGCACAGCTCGGGTGTGCGGCGTGGTAGGCAGGACACACACGCCGGCCAGCCTGAGCCCCGATCCTCAGCTGGCCCGCGAGTGGGGTTGGGTGGCCACTGGAGGCCGGCGCCCGGACTGGGAGCCCAGCTCCCAAGTTTGCATGTTTTTCCTTCACTGGGTCACTTGTCTCCGGCAACTTGGCTCCCTCATCTGTCCCTCTTCGGGGACAACGACTGAACCGAAGTTCAGCAGTGTGAGGGGGGACGTGGGAAGACACGCATCGAGCAGCTCCTGAAGCGTCTGAGCACCTGCCCCAAGGCCCGATCGTGGCCTCGCAGGACCCACACCAACCAACCAACCAACCAAAGAGGAAACTAACGGCTCTGCAAAGTGTACGTTTAGCTGGGTTGTTTGTAAAGAACGCAGGTAGGGCCACACTCTAGGTGTCGGGTCTTGCACAGGAAGGAAAGCAGGAGCACACCAACGGTCAGAGCCTGCAGATGCCTCACGCACTGCTGCCCTGCGAACCTGCTGCCCCACGGACCTGCCACCCTCTGCCCCTGTCACCCCACGTACCTGCTGCCCCATGCACCTGCCGCCCCTATGCTCCTGCCACCGGCACACCTGCCACCGGCACACCTGCCACCTCATGCACCTGCTGCCCAATGCACCTGCGGCCGGCACCTGCTCGCGCTCCCAGAGCAAGGTCGCCCCATCCTGCCTCACCTCCAGTCCTGATCCTCTGCACAAAGCAGGGTCCGCTTCCGTCCCGTTCAGCCCATGCGCTTTGCTTTGCACCATTTCCCTTGCCCTTTCCGTTCTGTGGGATTTCGCGGTCACAGCAGTCATGAAGTGAGCTCTGGGACCTCAAGGCGCTTCTGTCTCGGAGCGCCCTGTAGCACCTTCAGGCTGGCCTCCATCCTCCGCGAGGCTCACTGGAGGACCCCGGCACGGCCAGGCCCACTTCCTACCGGAAGGCCCGCCTGGAGTCGACAGACCAGAGTTCATGATCGGCCGAGGAGCCTCACTACATTCACAGACGAGCGCACTGTGGCTGCTTCTCTAACACAGAGGGCTGGCGGAGACCACTGGCTGCCGTCCTGGGGCGTTCACACACACTAGGGTCCTCTGGGCAGCGTCTTGGTCACGTGCGCAAGGACCACACCGGGGCTCTCTGGTTGCTGGACTCGAGAGGTCTGGTGACTCAGACCCCTTAACTTCGAACTCTTGCTGACCAATTCCCCATCGTTAGGCTTCGGGTGTCACTGGAGACGCAGGGCACCGTCCCCAAAGCTGGGACACCATGCCAGCCTTCTTCGCCCGCTGGTGGGCCGTGGAGTGGGAAGCAGGTTTCAAGCGTTGAAACAAGGCTCACCTGACTCTGACAGTGTGCACCTCGGTCGCAGCCGTCCACCCCTTTCCTAGGGCCCTGAGGCCCGGCCTGCCGGCACTGTTGGAGCTCTGAGCTCAGGGACTGCCCGCCAGACCTTCCTGCGCCTGGAGGTCTCCTCTGTGGACGCTGCTAGGGTGGCTACGGACAACCGGGGAACGGTTTCCAACTGTTTATCTGAGCTACTTGAGGCGAGGGTGGCCCGAGCTCAGCTAATCCTTAGTTTATGATTCGCTGGAGCCCGTCCCTCTTCAGCCGCATTAGCGCAGGAAGCTCTGAAATGCAGCGACACCAGTGCCTGTGGCCCCGACTTCAGGCTGCGTCCACCCTCTGCTGCGCAGGCAACAGGGCTGTGGGGACCCGACGCGCGCGGCCGCGGGTGCTGTGGTCCTGAAGGGCTGAGCCGCGTTCGCGCCGTTTCCGAGGTCTTCACGCATTTTCCCATCAGGGGTGTCTTCACAGAGGAACGTGCTTGTGTGGCAGAGCCAGGGTCAGTGCGTCACGCACAGCGGCATCTCGGCGCAGAGACGCGGCGGGCGGACCCGGGAACTGTCAGTGCACTGCGGGCACGCGGCTCCCGGACGACGGAAGACAGAAGCCTCTAGAACCGCCAGCCCAGCCAGGGTCTCCCGGGCTCGTCCACGGGACCAGAGAAGAAGCAGCGGAGGAGCAGAGCTCCGGCTGCGGCAGGACCCCCGGTCTGCGGCAGGACCCCTGGTCTGTGGAGGGGGACGGCTCGTGGGTCTGAGGGTCTGTGCCTTCCCCGTGGTGGCAGAGCCCTGAGCCCGCTCACAGAGCCTCTCCGTTTAGCTCATTTTCTGGCTCTCACGTGTGAGATAAAGATGAAAAGAGCGTCTTTCTTCAGCGGGATGTTCTGTAGATCAGCTAGCTAGGAGTTAGGTTACGGGGAAAATAAAAATGTCAACAAATGCACGGTCGCCTCAAACCCCTCCGTCCAGTCACTAAGAGCCCCACCCGCCCGTGGAGGGACCAGGCTCCCTCGCCGGTCTGCGGGGCTTTCTGGGGGGTGTCCCCTCCCTGGGTTTAGAAGCTCTGCAGGGAGCACCCCCAAGTCACAGCGTTCCGAGGGAAAGGGGACAGGCTTCTGCCCCCGGGGTCTGGTCTCCACTGGTGGGGATCGCGGGCTGCGTCCCCTCGCTGACCGCCTTCTGCCGGAGGTGAGGTGCTGCTCCCTGAGAGCTCGCTCGGCCTGCCGGTGCCCGATGCCCTTCCTTGGCCCGGGTGGCGGGCTCTGCGTCCCTTCCAGCTGCCGCAGTGGGCGGCGATGTTGTCTGAGGAGTGCTACATGTCACCTGCCTCCAGTCCCCCAGCCTCAACCGCCACGCCGTGAGGGCTCCCAGGGTGTCAGGAAAAGGAGGGTTCCAGAGCTCCGTGCTGTGTCTTCCCTTGTGCACCGCACCCGTGTCTGCAGGCTGGGGGCCACCCTCCCTGCCCTAGCCGTGCCCAGGGTCACCAGGGACCCGCTTCTCTCTGGGGATGCAGACACTGTCCCCCTGAAAACAGCCCATCCTTTACCCTCTGGACTCTCTCCCGCACTGAAATCCTTCACGTGTGATGCCTTGATGCCTCTGATGGGTGACAAGTCTTCTTAAGGAACAGTTTTCTGAGTAGCCACGTTGCCTCCACCACCAGCGGCCCTGACCTTGGAGCCAGCTCCGACCCACGTATGCCCCTGCGAGGTCCCCTCTCCAAGCTGGCACTGCCCCCAGGCAGCAGTTTTGGTCTGGGTTGAATCTGCGCAGTGACTGGCTGGTGGGACTCATTTTGGACACACCGTGCCCCTGGCTGGGACGCCTGGCCTGGTGCACAGTGACCCCTCGAAGATGCTCCGCTTCACGATCTGTCACAGAACAAGTCACTCATCGGCTGCGCGTGTGGGAGTCTGTACCGTGGACAGCCCCTGCGTGGAGGCCTGCGGGGGTCCTGACCAGCTGCACCTCTGCTCCTGGGGTGACTCTGTCCACACCCCGCAGGCAGCCATCGAGTGCATGGCTGGGACTTCCCTAAGTACGTGCTCAGGTCCTCTGGCTTTAGAGTGTGGAGCAGTGTGGGGCGGGGGTAGCGGGGCCCCAGGCTGGGACTCTGAGGCTGGGCCACCTGACCCGAGGGCCCGGCATTGCAGGGACAGGTGGCGGCTTGCAGAGTGAGAGAGCTTCTCCGAAGTGAAGGCACGAGCTATTTTCCCAGATCCGACCACACAGGTGCCGATGGAAAGTGAACCTCCTGCTTCTTCCTTCTATTTCTGTATTTGTGTTTTTAGGGACACCGGTCAGCGACTCAGCCTCTGCCCCGGGACGATGGGCCCGTTAGATGCTGCTGTGCGACCCGAAACCCTCATGTGTCCGGTGGCTCCCGTGCCTGCAGGTGGTGCCGTGTCTCAGGGCGAACCTGCCAGGTGACGAGGAGGGAAGACCGTGTTTGGGGAGGGAGGGACCGTCGGCTTCCCCGTCCTGCTCCTCCCCTGACGGTTTCGAAGGCAGCTGGCCCCGCGGTGGACCCGGCCGGGCGGTCCGTCTGAGCGCCCCGCGCCCCCGCTGCCGTGCTGGCCGGCTTCCCGTCCGGGCCTCCGCGCGCGCCCTCTGATGTCTCCGGGGTTGGCGCCCCCGCTCAGATGAAACGGACCCGCTTCCGGGCCCGCTTCTGCTCACAGCAGGCGGGAGCCGCGGTGACTGATTGGTTGAAGCGTGAGGATTAATGGGTATTTATATTTCATTAAATTTTATGCTCACTGGAGAATAATGTATCACTCGCAGATATTGAAACATATGTCAACCCTATCCACTTACACATTATTCAATTTGACTGAAATGCATTGATCAAGTTTTATTAAAGTCCAATACATCTTCCAAAAAGGCCGGCTCGCGGAGGCTTGTCCCTTCAGAGTCACTGTGGCCCTGACGCCGCACACACCGTGTCTGGGCGGAGAGCGGTGACTGTGCGTGGGATTCTCACGGCAAGGTGGCTGCAGCGGGGACTTGAGAGCAAGATTCTCGGCCAGATCCTCAAGCAGGGCCTTACCAACACGACCCCGGAGTGGGTCAGAGTTGAGACCCTGGCACAGAGGGGGTGACATCGTTCTGAGGGTCTCCTGGGCTCTCCTGGGGCCGGGCCATCCGGGCACACCTTGCCTTCTCCGTCACGGATGGCTGGTGCCGGCTCTGTCCACCGACCTCTGTCCACCGACCTCTGTCCACCTTTCCCCTCCCCGCGCCCACTCCCGGCCCCCGCACTTCACGTGTATCTGTGCGTGATGCGGAGCTACTGACACACAGAAAGAAGCAGAAACGCCTGCGGGATGGTTCTCGACACGGACCTTAACAAACGCCGGGAGAGTGCTGCCGTGTGTGTCTGCTCCCAACAGAGACGGTGCGGAAGCCAGAAGGTGGACATTTGGTTGTGGGAGTAAGGAATGTCCCACAGAATGCGGGCTTCGTACTGTGCGTGAGTCGCTGAACGGCGAAGACCATCAGGGAGATGGGATCCACCTCCCTTGGAGCTGGGTCCTGTCTGAAGTGCATCCCAGCCCTCCGGCCGCCCTCCACGAGAGCCCGAAGCTGCTCAGAACCTTCGGACCACAGACTCTGCTTTAGAAAAGGAAATCCTGAAGCTCCGTCAGCGTCTCTCACACTCGGCAGAGGATGGCCAGACGGAGAGAGACGGCGGGTGACGAAGGAAGGGACATGAGAGACACAGCGTAAGGACGCTTCATTTCAGATTCCTTGTGGAACATTCCGGTAACGCACGCATCTCCGTGTGGTGGTGTGCCCTCCAGCTGCCCGTCGCTGATGGCATTGGGAGGTGTCCCGTCCTGTTCACCATGGAAGCCTCTTCCCCAAAGTCAATGCCCCAAAGGTATTAACAGCCCTGTGTGGGGTGCAGGAAGCCTGTTCAGAAAACGCTGGTAAGTGCTAGAAAACGGGAGGCAGAGGCTCCCCGGCTTCTTCCACCGCCCGTGGCCCAAGATCAGCAATCGGGGTGCACCCTGGGGAAGGAGGGCATGGGCTAGCCACCCTTCACCGAAGGGTGCCATGTGTGTCACTGGAGGCCAGAGAGCACTGGGGGCCCTGCAGGCTTCAGGGCACTTTGCCTCCTCCTCCGTTTCCTGGAGAAGGTTTCTGGGCAGCTCGGTGGCCCATGGAGTGCCTTCCAGAACCCTAACCAGCCAGTATTTTTCTACCTCGCCATTCTCTCTGCCACCTATCATGCCAGACCCTATTTAACTTGACCTTTACGGGGTCACAGCTTGGAGAGTTCCTCAGTCACCAGACTTGGGCAAGACCATCACGATGGCTCAGTGGAAGCGCTTGCTCTGTGGCGTCATGGCTGTCAGTCAGCCGCTCTGTTTCCCCCAGAACGGTCCCCAGTTCAGACAGCAGTGGCTTATGCCTCCAAGGCCTGTCACAGCTGCGGTGCCCACGTCGCTGGTGGCCATCCCTGGAGCACATTCCGTACCCAGAATCCCCCGAGGGCCCATATTATCCATGTTGCCAAGGTGCCTGGAGCGTCTACAGTACCTAGAGTGCCCGGAAGTACCTAGAGTAGTACCTGGGGTATCTAAGCACCTTCTGTACCCAGAATCCCTCGAGGGTCCATGTTATCAACATTGCCAATGGCCCGGGGTGTCTCCAGCAGCTGGAGTCCCGGAGCTCCTGGAAGGCCTGGAGAGCGCAGAGCCTGGTGCACAGCAGGCCTCTTACAGTCTTATCGGATGAATGAATGAACGCAGAAACTTTATATTGAATTGACAAAACCTATATAAAGATGCTGAAATTAATCTCATTTCCTTCTTGAAATATGAGAAAAAGGGGAGCCTGGGGGGCTCAGTCTGTTAAGCGTCTGCCTTCGGCTCGGGTCATCATCCCAGAGTCCTGGGACCGAGTGCTGCATCGGGCTCCCTGCTCGGTGAGGAGGCTGCTTCTGCCGCTGCCCGCTGCTCCCCCAGTGTGCGCTGTCTCTCTCAATCTCTGACAAAGAAACAGCATCTTTAAAATTAGAAGAAAAAAGAAAAACGAGAAAAGAAACCATGAGGCTGACTCTGGAAATGAGCCAAAAGGCTTTACAGAAAATTGCCGTGAGGTGGGGCTCGCTTTGAGCAAGGAGTCTGCCGCTGAGGGCTGGCCCGGGCGTGCGCACATGGCCAGCGGGGAGACGGGACGGCCTCTGAGCGGGCCGGAGCACGTGTGCGTGAACACACGTGGGAGTGTGTGTGAGAGAGCCTGTGTGAGCCCGTGTGAACGTGTGGGCACGTGTGTGCGAACGTGTGTGCGCACGTGCGCGTGTGTGGAGACAGAAGGTGGAGGACAGCCTCACTGCGTTCCAGCTCACGGAAGGGAGCAGCGTCACAGGCACGTCGCTTGCCTACGGGCTCTCCTGGTCGAACGGAAGGAAAGGCGTTGTGGAGGACACCGCGCGCCGCCCAGCCGTCCTCCCGCTCCCGTCCGCCGGCCGGTCCGTCGTGCCGCTGTGTCGTCCGTCTCGTCCGGGCGAGCAGCCCGCTCCCTGTCCACCTCAGGCAGGGCGGCCACAGCTGTGAGGTCTTCTGGGCAGAGCAGCGGGGCGCAGATGCAGCGGACTGGCTGCCTGGGTCCTCCTCCTGTGGGGAGCACAGCAGCCTGGGCTTGGCACCCCGGCAGCTGCCTTGGGCTCCAGGGCCTCCTGAAAATGCCCCCGGGCCTTGCTTAGCGTGGAGCTAAAGGCAGAGGTGAGGAGAGCATGGCGCTCTGCCCGATGGGGCCAGGCACCAGGGGCCCTTGATGCTGGACTTTCCAACGATGCAGCCAATGTGCTCCTCACACCTGCCGCCCTTTCTGGAGACAAGATTGTGAACACGCCGCCCATTCCACAGAAATGTGAAAGTTCACATTAACCTTTCTGTCCCTCGTGGGCACCTGGGCTTTCAGTCCCTCACATCCAGATGACGTGCCCAGATCAGCTTCTGAGTACCCTTTGTCGTGGAGGACGGGGCTCCTGCCTCTAGCCCCCAGGAGGCTGGGGAAGGTTCCAGCCAGGCCCGTACAGGCAGGGAGGCAGCAGTCAGGAGGCTCCTGGCCCTACCTTCCTGCCAGCACCCTGCTCCACTGGGGAAGCAGCATCAAACCACCCTGACCTTAGGCCGGGGGACCGCAGGCTGGGCTCCTCCAGACACCCACACACGGAGAAAACGACTCTGCTCCTCACTTCACGCCTGAGAGAACCCGCTTCCTGAGGTTCACAGATGTGCTTAACCTCCCTGATAAATTACCTGCTTCCAAAGGATACAGACGTCGGGATCCAAAGGGGCACCTGCACCCCAGTGTTCACAGCAGCGATGTCCACCACAGCCAGACTGGAGAGAGCCGAGATGCCCTTCAACCGACGAGGGGATAAAGCTGTGGTCCTTACGCACCATGGACCATCACTCGGCCATCAGAAAGGATGAAACCTTAACAATTCGCGATGATGTGGATGGAACTAGAGCGTATTTTTCTGAGCAAAATAAGTCATTCAGAGAAAGACAATTATCATATGGTTTCACTCGTATGTGAAATGTAAGAAAGAAAACAGATGGACCCAGGGAAAGGGAAGGAGAAGTAGAATTAGAGGAAATCAGAGAAGGAGACAGACCTCGAGAGACTCTTGACTCCGGGAAGCACACGGAGGGCTGCTGGGTGGGGAGGTGGGGGCTGGGGTCGCTGGGGGAGGGGCAGGAAGGAGGCACGTGGTGAGATGAGCCCGGGGGTCGCCGCAGCGGGTGAATTACCGAACTCTACACCGGAAACTAATAATACACTATGTATTAGCTAAATTGAATTAAAAAGAATACTGAGCACAGCTGACCCTCAGGATTTGTGGGTTCCACATCTGCAAGTTCTCCTATTGGCTCAAGGTTCCCTGTAGCCCCCAAATCTGGGGCTGCCCTTTCTTCCGTTGGCCACCGACTGGAGGCAGAAGGTCAGCGGTAGCTCCGCACCAGGTCGCCTGCCCGCCTGCGTCATTCCCTCCCTCCGTCTCAACACGCGGGCACCTCATCATGTCGTGTCACGGGGGCAGGCCTGAGCCCGGTAGAATAGGGCACGTGGAGAGAAAGACCATCCCATGTGACTTTTATCACCATGTATTGTTATAATTCTTCTGTTTTATTGTTACAATTGTTGTTAATCTCTTACCACGACTCATTTGTGAATTAATTACCCTAAGGATGTACGTGGGGGAAAATCCTAGATCTATACAGGGTATGATGCTTCCCACAGTCTCGGGCCTCCCAGGGGGCCTGGGATGACGGGTCCTCCTTGAGAAGGGGGTGCTGTGCTCACAGAGCACACTGATCCCCACGGACGCGTGCAGGGGCTGACACACTGGAGTCTCTGGGGCACGCTCCCGGCGGAGGTGGGACCAGGCGACGCTCTGCCGTCCAGGTTCTGGCGCGCGCTGTAAACAAGTGTTATTCCTGCAGTCTATTTAACGTAGAGCTTTTTGAATTTTTGTGCTTATTGCTGGTGACCTTGCTGTATACAACGGCCCCTGAGGTGGAGTGAATCGGTCTTTGGTGACCCCAAGCGCAAGAAGGCCGCGACGTGCCTCACGCAGAAAGTGTATGTTAGGGAAGCCTCTTTCAGGCCTGATTATGTTTCACGGGCTGAAAGTTCAATGTTAATGAGTCCACAGTCTGTGTCCAACAAGGTGTCTTCAAAGAGAAACACCCGTAAGACAAGATCACATATTGATTGGTCAAACAAAATCTTGCTACCGGGGCTCACAGAAACCTAACCCCATGTGTCCTCCAGGAGCAATGGCCCACCGCATGCTAATCTGTGTTCTCAGTGACTCTACAGGACACGGACACCGTAAATAATGAGAATCAGCTGTATCTTCTGTGCCTGGTCCCTTGGTGACAGCAGTTTCCTTCAAACCTTTGGTGAATGAGATCTTGGCTGCACATAAATTTATCTGTGACTTAAAAAAAAAAAAAAAAAAAAAAAAAAAAAAAAAAAACCAGGACACCTGCTGGGATGCCCCCCCAGATTCTGTTTTCAGTGGTGACAAGGGGCACACGCACTGACATTTGTCGTAGGCCCCGGCCCGTTGATCCTAACAAGCCACCTGAATAAAGAATGTATACTGTGTTCAGAAGACCATTGAGATATTTTCCTAGAAACAAGCAAAATCAATCCAGGGTGCCCGGAAAGTGAAGCTTAGTTCCTGGGGATGTTTCCCTCCACATGCTGTGGGTCAAGGGTGGATTCAAACCCTCTGGAAAGATCCCAGCCTCACCATGATTAATGTCACATCCCTCCAACATTGCCCCGGGCCCACAGCCGGGCCTCTCGGTCTGGTGCTTGGGACGCCAGCCCCACCTCCTGCATAAGTCAAGGATCTCCAGAGAAGGAGAACCGACAGATGAGATTTATTATAAGGTATTGGCTCACAGGATTAGGAGGCCCAAGAAGTCCCACACAGAATCTACAGTCCATAATCTGGAGACCCAAGAGCCAGTGGTGTGGACTGCCGCCTGGGTCTGGGGTCCTCAGAGCGCGGCGCACGGTGTGAGAAGAGCCTGCCCAGCTCAAGCGCACCGGGAGGAGGAGACGACTCGTTCTCCCGCCATTTTGCTGTGTTAATGCACGTGCAGCAGGAAGGACCATCCGCTTTCCTCAGTTTACCAATCCAGACGCTGATCTCCTCTGGAAACATCCAATAGACTCACCCAGAGAGAAGGTCTGACCGGATACTGGGGCTCCTGGGTCAAGTGGACGGAAAAGCTCCAGCAAGACCAAAGGCAGCAGCAGGAGGCCGGCCCCGGCCGTGTGCGCCCGTCTCCGCTGGGCACCGACCCTGCTCTGGGCTCCCCGGCCTCCTCACGACGTTAGAAGCTGCAGCGGCCGCAGCCCAGCCCCAGGCCTTGCCTGAGCTTCCCTCCGTCTCGTCGGCGGCGCAGACCCTCTTCTGCCCCTTCCCTCCCCGAGTCAGGGCGCGACGGCAGCAGCGCCAGCCGGGGGTCCGGCGGGGGGCCGGCTGAGGAGCGCGCTTCACCCCCTTCCAGTGCTTCTGTAAGGAGAAGCGCCCTGTGCCAAGAGCTCGACTGAAGCTGCCTAAGCCCCCGACCGTGCTGCGAGCCCCAGCTTACCGTCAGGTGTGTTCACGGACGTTCTCATCCCACGAGTTGACCGACCGGGCTCGGGCTGGCCCAGCGGGACCGGGAGCCGCGTCGTGCCGCAGACCGGGAGGAGGGGACCCTGGCGCGGCTCCCCCAGGAAGGCCCACTCCTGCCAGTCCGAGTCCTCACCGTGACTGGTTTCCTTCCAAACTCCTTCTTAGGTGTACCTGCTTCCTGTTAAAACGAAGTCATTGCCGCGGCCAGATCCAGGGTCCCCCGGTGAGGACGTTCAGTGTGGCCGCGGTCTTTTCCTCGGGGCCAAGGTCCCGAGGTGCCCGCGCGCCACTGTCCACAGGTGGGCAGTGCACACGGTGATGACAGCTGCAGAGCGGGCGGCCGAGCTGACGGAGGGGACGCTTTGAATCATTCAGCAGCGTTACAAAGGGAAGGGCTCGCCACAAGCAGTGCGCTGTATTTGAGTTCAGGGAATCAATTGATCTTTAAAAGACAGAGTTTAGCTAATACACCGGCATCAGCCAGAGCAAGGCAAGGGAGCAGAGAGGTCAGGGCACCTCGGTCCTCGGAGCCCAGCATCCGGCATGAGGACTTTCAGCTGCGCTACGTTGAGAGCAATAGCGTGGTGGGAAAGCAAAACCAGAGAACCACACTATCACCCACGATCTGTTCTCCCCACCCCAAAGCTTTGCTTAATTGTCCTTCAGCCAAGGAACCCAAGGGTGTCTGACCCCCACCCAGGGCAGGCCCCGGGGACAGGTGGGTTAGCCAAGGCTGGCCCGGCCCCCCGGGAAGAGCCGAGAGCGGGAGGAGGCTACAGTGCGCGGAGCGGCAGGAACAGCCCCACGGCAGGGACAGCCACGTGCCCCCCTCCCTCAGCCCAGGGGAGGAGAGTCACACCGTCAGATATGGGATGGGCAGGGGGACTGGGCAGTGCCCAGCTCTTCCCCTACGGCGACAGGCCCTGGTGACAGTGTGCAAAGGAAAAAGTCTGGCCGTGTAAGGTGAACTTGCCTAAGGGTCTAGCTCTTCACACAGCTTTTCGTGTAGATCCCCTGTCTATTAGTCACCACCTTATCTCCATGACAAAGCTTTATTTTCGTGTTATACTCCCACTATTTTGAGGAAAAAGGCAGTTACAGTTCATAAATCCCTGCATTTATCTATGACTGGATGGAATCCAGAGACATAAACTTTTCTCTCTTTTTTTAAGATTTTGTTCATTCATTTGACACAGAGAGAGAGAGCACAAGAGGCAGAGCCACAGGCAGAGAGAGAGGGGGAAGCAGGCTTCTGGCTGAGCAGGGAGCCCGATGCGGGGCTCGATCCCAGGACCCGGGGATCATGCCCTGAGCCGAAGGCAGAGGCTTAATGACTGAGCCACGCAGCTGCCCCAAATTTATCTTTTTTCAATTGTCCCCACACCTCCTTCAGAGCTTTCTGCCCCCCAACACATGCACGCATCCACTTCTCTGCACGTGTGCACGCACAGACGCACAAACACACATGCTCGCGTGCACACTCACAGACATGCACACGTGTGTGCACATGCCCCGGACACACACACACACCCCACACACCCTTGCCGGTGTCCTATGGAGAGAACAGAGCAGAACACAAGGAGGAAAAAGAAGTCAGTCGGTCTCTAAACACAGACGTTCTCCTCGCTGGGCTGTCGCCTGTGACTCTTTCTTTCTAAATGCGAAGCAGACTCGTCCTCTTGAAAGGCAGGTCCTCCTTGGTCTTTAAGGCAGGCTTTTTCTATAAAAGGCTGTGGTGGTGTTCTTTACAATGGCCACATACCAGACCCTGAGTCTAGAACAGAGTGAGGAACACTGAATCTGGAAGAACCTCGCCTGGCCAGTGAATCATACCCAACAGATTAGAGAAGAACCGACAGGGTCTAGACCGCCGCACCCCTGCACTCCATTTCCCTCCTCGCAAGCTGGGTGGGATGGAGCCACGGTCAGCCTGCTTCCATGTGAGGCCCTGGGAAGGGGCCGTGTGCACCGGCCGCTCGGGGCATGGGGCCACCTGCAGCAGGAGAGGCCCTTTCACGTGTGGTTTGCAGCCGAAGGGAGGCTGGGCCTTCTGTCTGTGGGGAAGGCGAGCCCTGGGAGTCTTCCCGCCCTCAGAGGAATGCCCACAGAGCTGAGAACAGTCAGGACCAGAGAGAGGCCTCCTCTGGAGGTGGGCACCGGGCAATGTCGGCTGGGGACCTGAAGGTCATCGGGGAAAAGGCTTGCGAGGGTGACCACAGACTCGAGGTGTCACGCTCAGCGCAGCTGCCATGATGGCCCCTCCCACGGGACAGGACGCCGACCCAGCCCTGAGGAGGAGGAAGACAGAGGAGACTGGGGTATGGCTGAGAAATCACTCGTGCAATTGAATTTACCTATAAAATAAAAATTGGGCAATTTCCCACGCACCAAGCAGACCTGGGGGTCATAAGACACTGAGTCAGTCAATGACAGATATGGTCACAGTTGCCACAGGGTGGACCCTCTCGTGAGGCAGCCGGCCCTGGCAGCCTCTATCCCAACACCCCTCCTCCCGCCTCCCCAGGCTCAGAGAGGAGCCCGCCTGCTGCTCTAGCTTCTCGGCATCTCCAGAAGCAAATAAAGCACAAGTAGCATCTGAGAGGAATGGAAGTAGCCAGATGGGGGTTGGAGAAATCCAGTGTTTGGGGCAAACAGGACAAGAAGGTGGGCGACGGGACAACTGGAACGGGCGGCTGCGCCCTCGGACGGTGAGACAGGGAGGCCGTGCACACGACCGTGGCTGGAATTTCTGTCGTGGAATCATCGTGACAAGAAAGAGAACGGAACACACCAGATTTTACCAGACATGGTGAGGCTAAGTCTGTGTGACAGTCGTGTGTGTCCCGCGCGTGTGCAGTTCCTGGGTGTGGTCTGCGTCCAGGATCTGCGGTCACTGACGTCACGGCCTCTTTGAAATGAGGCAGAGAGGAGATCGCTGTGACGGCAGACAGAGCCCCACCCCCTGGCAGCTTGGATCGGTCTACACTGTGTAACAACCTACCCCATGGCCTAAGGGGCCCAGACAAGGACTGTGTCACCAGGTTTGATTGTGGTGTGGCTCGTGAACATTTGGGGCTCAGCTGGGTGACTCTTCTGTCCCCCTGGTGGGACTGTCTGCATACGCAGCAAGAGGATGGCTGGTCTGGAGCTCTCAGGACGGCACCTCCCATGTTTGGTCTGGCTGCTCACCTGGGCTCAGACAGGACTCCTGGCCCAACTACCACCAGAAGCCTCAGGAGAGTCAGATTTCTGGCTGCTGGGGACCATGGGTGGCAGCAGCCGGTGGCCTTTTATGACCCCACCTCAGAAGTCACGTAACACCCTCCTTACCAGATTTGAGGGGCAGGTTGTCCATGGACCCCTCCTTTCCAGGGAGGTACGTCCAGGAAGGTGTGGCTGTGCTTTCGTCCTGCCACATGTGGCCAGCCACTGTGTGACTTCCCAGGGTCCATGGCTTCTGGTGAACCTGGACATTCTCCTGAGAGCCCCGCCTAAGTCACAGAGCGGTCACTTAGCAGACAGCAATGTTCACTTTTCAATTCAGAATTTTCCCTTGCAGATTCAGAGCAACAGCGACTTGAATTATTTTCAGTGGCGAGAAAAGCCTCCTAAGAACGGATAAAGACATCCTCTGGTTTTCATGAGTTCACAGCAGGCACGTGTCCTGCACTCTGCATCTCAGGCCACTGAGTAGACCCTTGCAGAGGAGGGACACTGTTAGCAGCCCTGACCACTGCATCCTGGGGACAGCAGGTCTCCCATCCCAGAAGGCCCAGGGCCTGGCCTCTGGGATGCTGGAAGTGCTACTCTGCTTCCCATTTGTAAAGCAATACATAATCCTCAAAAATTTAGGAGGCATTGGCTCTGTGGGTTGTTTGGTGATTTCCTGGCTCTTAACCATGAAATGATTAGGAAGACTAGACTGCTGGACGCTTGGGCAAACAACCACTCCAATGTCCATTTTAGTCAGAAACTAGAAAAGAAGGTACAAAACCATGAAGCCTTCTCTGAGCAAATCCTATTTTGTTTGGTTTTACATTTTTAAAACAATAGAGGGCAGGAGTTTCAAACTGATTCCAAAAGCCTCCTTATATATGTTCCCCGAATGTAGCAGCATTCCCAGTGCTCACACACTTTGCCAGGACTTTCAAGAGCAGTTTGCAGTGGGTTCCCATGGTCACTTGTAACACTAGGATGCGACATTTTGTAGGGTTGTGCAGATCGTAGCAACAGTGGCTCAAAAACTACCTCTCCTTGTTCTGGATTCACACCACATTTTGGTTTTTGGCCCAGAATTAGAAAAGTGGTCTTAGCTGATTTAACCCATCTCCATAGATAGATGATAGATAGATAATAGATAGTGGATAGATCGATGGATAGACGGTGGATGGATGGATGGACGGATAGACAGATAAACAATGAGCAGAGCTGAGATCCTGCACAGTGGGACTCTCAACGTGATGGATACGGGTTTGCACTGTTGGGTGAAGCGGTCGTCATAATGAATTTAATAGTACATTAACGTGTGCTGAATGCATATTATGTGCCCGGCTCTGTGTCCCGTCTGAGCTGCCTCCATACCACATTATGGGGGACACAGTTTTCCTCCCCCACTTTATAGGGGAGGAGATTGTGATACAGGGGCTTGGGGAACCCTCTCTAGACCAGAGTCTGGTACAGCTGCTTCCCCCGAGTGAGCCCCCAGTTCTGGAGCACTGGCACCCTTCAGCTGCAAAGACTCTGTCCCCTCAAAGGGGATGATGAGGGCATAGTAGGCACTAGGGGCAGCGATTCTTTGTTGGGGTGTCCCTCTGTGTCCTGGAGCATGGCTAGCAGCACCCTATCTTCTCACCAGGGGCACTCTCTCCAGTTCTGACAACCTCAGAAATCCCTAGACTGTGCTTAATCACCCCTGGGTGCAAAACTGCCCCCCCCCCATTGCTCTAAATCACCAAACTGCCTTTATTAAGTATGTGATTGAAACTGTGTACTTCCCCAAATTGAACATTTATAAATGTGGGGACCCAAGCCATCCTCTTCAAACTCCCCCAAAGGAGAAAACGTCCACCTACAATAGGCCTGGACCTGGCCTGCCTGACCACAACATGAGGATCAGGTCATCTGCCTGCACCCTGGCTGAGTGTTCCATCAGCTTGTCCTGGAGGCTGGGCTGAGACTGGGTATGGGGGCCGTGTGCGGGGCCAGGGGCTCGGGATGGTCCCAGGTGGCCTGGGTGGCCCACTGCCTGGCTCAGCTCTCCAGGGAGGGAGCCCTGCCCGTGGATGGCCGAGGACACTTTACAACACTGAGTTGCCGGCTGTCACAGTACCAACTATCTGGAAATTTAGATACTGGAGTATCTAATAGGGCACCATCAATCTTTTATAGCGAGAGGAATACATAAATTATAAACAAATATGTCCTTTGGTCTCGTGAAACAGCATGGTGATCAAAGAGGCACAATAGAAACGTATTTGCTTCTGCAGCCGCGTATTCCCCAGCTCTGCCTGTGCTGACTGCCGGCCGGGGAGCCGTCAGCTTTCTTCCATCTGTCACACTACACTTCCCTCCTGTTGTTTTAAGTAATCAATATGGGGCTGAAATCACCTACTGCTACCTCTACTACCTCCTATTTTGTCCACTCATAAATTATGGATCGGCGCACAACATCAAGTCTACAATTTCGATTGCATTTGCTAATCATTGATCAATAATTCAGGAGCCGCTCCTTCTTCAAGGCCCCTGCCTTCCTGCAGCATATGGCACTGGGCTGACAGGGAGCAGAAGTCCCTTATCACAAAGAGCAGCCGCGAAAACAACTTGTGTCAAGTTGTTTCCTCTCCTTCCCGTGCCTATCGGACGAGGCTGACTTGCGTGAGGCGCGCCCCTCTCGGCGGCAGGGGCGCGAGCCGCAGTGCATGCTGGGTATGGGTGCTCAGGATGCTCGGCGGCAGAGCAGGACTTCGTTCTGCGTGGGGAGGGCTCCCTGCTCCTGTGGGGTCGCTGAATGAGGTCTTGTCGGGGAGGGACCGTCCCTACTGGAACCAGGGTCTGGATGTATTTGCAGCTGGGACACGACCCTGCCTCCCAAGCCCGCACACCCGCACAATGCAAATCTGAACATTATACCCTGGCTGCAACCGTGTGCAGGATGACTTTGAAACCCTGAGCTATTTTAAGATGTGCTCTTACTGTTGCTGTTTTTATTTTTATTTTTTAAAGATCCGTTTCCATCCAGTTTTGTATGCTAGTGTTTGTGTCCTTTCCTTAAGATGATAAAATGAAGAATACCCATCCTTTCAGAAATCATCTCGGTATTTATCTTAGGTCATTTTCAAAGGAAAGATCCTTTTATTGGGACCTCCGAAGGCTCTCTGGTTGGAAACACAGCAGAAAAAGGGCTGCTGGTTGTGGAGAAGCTGGAGGCCTGCTGTGTATGGGAGAGGCCATCCGGGGTCTGCAACCAGGCATGGAATGACTTTCTGGGGACCCTTCCCCACAAAAGGCCATGGTAGGGGGTTCTGGGGGTGCTGGAGTCCAGGCACACCTCCCGCTGGGGGAGGAAAGGGCATGAGGGGGGACCTGAGCCTCCCAGAGCAGCCGGCCCTGCTCCTCCCCCGGAGCCAAGGGCAGGTGCTCCTGGCCCATTGTTGCCAGCCCAGTGGGGAACAGCCACCAGGAGTCCTCTGTGGCTTCAAAACACTGTGAAATAAGAAACAGCAGGAAGGGCAGAGAGGAGAGAGGAAGGGAAAGGTTTCAAATAGTCTGGCCAGACGCAGACAGGAGAAAAGCAGTGGGTGATGGAGACACACAGGAATACTCTTTAAATAGGAAAGAGAAAAGGGTGAGACAGCAAATTGCCTTAACAATCTCAGCAAGAAGGAAAGAAATTGGAAGGGGCAGGAGAGCCCAGAACAGGAAAGGAGGGGACCACTGAGGCACCCACCTTCCCAGTGCCCTCGGGCCTGGCACCCGTGGCTGCTGCTCTGGCACCAAGTGTGCACAGCTGGCCTATAGCTAGAGATAGAGACCCAGAGGCCTGGTGGCAATGGTGCTGGCCAGTGTGGGCCAAAGCAAACCCTGTGGAAAAGCAGCAGCTGAAGAAAACCTCTCTCACTGTGGCAGATCTGGCTCCCTCCTCTGCATGACTTGTGAAGAAAAGGCTGGGGTCCTGGGGGCACCCTGAGAGTTGGAAATGGTGCCCCATGGGCAGTGGTACAGGAGGGGAGATAAGGGTACCTACACCCACCCAAGAACTTCCCTCCATCGCTGGTCCCAAACCCTTGGTGGCCAGGGGCTGCTAACCACCATGTGGAGGTGGCTGACTGGGAATGGAATGGCGATGGGGTTCCCTCCTGAGATTCAGAACTCAGGTCCCTGAACTCCTGCAGAGGGACCTGGTTCCTCAGGGTCACTTGCCCACAAAGGGTGGGCAGTGATGTGACCACGTCTCATATGACCACATTTCCTATCTCGTGTGAATCTTGTCTTTACCCTTCTAGAAGGTGAGGTCATCCACAAACTCCCCCTGTGGGTACAGAACCGGGGTGGTTGTGCGTATGCTGTGCTGAGCCCCTCCAAGGAACCACTCTGAGCACACACTCGCACTTGCCAGGGGAACACACACCTGCTGAGGGTCTCGGCCCTTCACCCTGGACTCAAGGTCTAGACCCAGGAGCTAATCTTACTTCGATGTGGACAAAGATAAACCAAGGTCCCTTCTGATTTTCTGTGTCAAAACTGAGGTTGTGACCATCTCTGAGTCAAACAAGGTCAACCCAGAGTGGGGCCCCCTCCACAGCTTCATGTCTGTCCCGCCCATCCCCCCGCTGCCTGCCTCACGTGTGTCCCATCAGCCTCCTCCACCTGCTTCATGTCTGTCCCGTCCATCCCCCCAGCGCTTCCTGGTTGACCCATCAGTCCCCACCACTAACATCCCTCATGTGCGCCACAGTAGTCCTGAAGACACTGTGAGTCCTGCTAAGAGTACGCACCGTCTCGCTTTCCCTTTGCTCCGACTCTATCATCCTCATCCGTCTACTTGTCTATCCATCTTACCTTTCTCTATGATCTGCCACCTGTCTGTCTGTCTGTCTATCATATCTTCTTTCCATCTATCATAATTCTTTCCATTGTCCAACAGTGTTTCTCACTCAATATGTAAGTAATTCAAAGTTTTCCAATTAACCGGCTGTGGGGGCACTACTGTTACCCCAACCCTTTTAAAGTCTCCCTTCCTTTCTGCGATGGAATCTGCTCGTGCATGACTCAGTCTGTGTCCTCTTTTGGGGCAAAACATTAGGTGTCTGCTAGGCTCTGAGAAGAATGCTAGTGGGGTCTGTTCCCATCCCAGCCAGGACAAAAATGATCTCCCAGCTCCACTCTGCTTACCTAGGGAGCCTGTCATGCACTTGACCAGCCTCCCAAAGTCTGAGTGGCGGACGCGATAATAGGAAGTAATGGTTCCCAGTAAATGGAGCCACGTTTTTCCTTTCCACTTGTGCATCTCAAAGAAGCTCAGGAAATCGCCAGGACGCGAGCTGAGCTGTTATCTGGATGCACACTGCATGTTGAGGCCTCAGAGCCGTTGCTGCTTCACAAACCTCTTTTGTCTTCCCAACCATCACCTTCCACATCCCAGCCCAAGGCCACCCACTTGCCAAAGCCTTCTGAGGCTCCCAGTGTCTCGCCTGCTGTCCCCAGAAGCCTCTTCCCTCCCGCTGCCTGTCACACTTTGCCTTGAGGCCCAGGCTGTGTGTGCTCCAGGTCTGGGTGCATGACGGTGGGAACGGGGAGTGCTATGTTCAGAGTTGCGCCCAGGGGTCTCTGGGCAGTGCCTCCCCTAGTCTGCAAGCACCATGGCTGGATTCAACCAGCCCATCAGTTACACAGAGGCCACGTGTGGATGGGGACATGCCCCCTTTGCGCAGAGAGAAGATCTGGCCCTTCCCTTGCCCCCATGCACCTGGGGCTTACTTGAGCTGACTGGGACAGGCCCTAGGCATGTTGAACTTTGGCCTGAACATTTCTTTTTCTTCTCAAAACCTATGTGTTTTCTCTTTATTTTATTGAAACTTCTGGGCTATCCCCTCAATTTCTTGTGTGTGTGTGTGTGTGTCTGTGTGTGTGTGTGTGTGTGTGTGTGTGTGTGTGTGTCCCACCATGCACACATGCATACGATGAAGCAACCCTGAGTGGAGAAGAAAGAAAATGCCCTCTAGCCAACCCTAGCTGTCTCCCAAGCCCTGGATTTATTCCTGTTTTCAGCCAAACGCTTTCAAGATGTTTTCCTAGGGGCCTGTTGGCTTGGCTATGGGCCCCCAGGCCCCGGGGAGGGTGGTAGCCTAGGGTTTCAGGAGGTCTGAACCAAGTGTTTGGTAAGTTCCGATGGAGTGGAACTAAATGGCTTTTCTCAGCCCAATTTAAAATGATCGGTTTGGCTCCCCCGTGCTCAAGGCCTTTCCGTTGCACCGTGGGCTTTATGACAACAAAAAAGCAGTTGTGGGTCCCTCTGTGTCAACCTTCCAGATGTTTTCTCAGAGAAGAAAGACTTATTTATAAGGTACCTTCTACTTCTTGTTCTCTTCAAAATTCAGCTCAAGAAACACTGGGGAAAATGGGAGGAGGGATGGTTTTCATTATGTCCCGCTTCCTCGCTCTGCTTTCTGAAATCTACACCACAGCGGACACAACCACGTCTGGCCATCCACTCACCCCCTCAACCCAAGGACCCGAGCAGAGCAGCTCCCAAACCCTGAGCTCTGAGCTGGCTGGTGCTTGGAGATCGTCACTGGACAATAGCTCCCACCTTGAGGAGCAACCCACCAGGGCCGCTGTGGCGAGGCAGCCGTGTGGGGCGTGCAGAGAGTAGAGCTGTGTGGGGGCTGGCAGAGAGTAGAGCTGGCCGAGCTGGCCGAGCTGCCTGAGCCCATGGAGGGGACATGACGGGAGGTAGGGAGGTTGCTGCTGAGGTAGCCGTCCTCCCAGGACAGGAGGGGAGGGATCCGGAGGCCCACTATCCCCACACAGGAGGGACTTCCCAAGGACACGATGAGGCCGTGTCTCCTCCTGCACCAGAACCTCGGGCAGTGTCTGGCCAGCATTCCGGGGGATGGTCCACACAGCTGTGCAGAACGTTGCTGTCTATGTAGAAATGTAAAATTTCTCCCAAGAGCTCCTGTGATATGCTTCAAATACTTGATTCATTGACCTTCCCGGGTGTGGAATTAATTGTACACCCTGGAAAGTAACAAGTCAAGTTTAAATCCTTCTGAGTTACACGTCCTGTCTCCACATACCCATTATTTATGTCAGGGGGAACGGCTGCGCACACCTTCTAATCTGTAAGTGTGAGGTAATTGATGGGACTAGGGGGGTGATTATTTTCTGTCCTGCCCCTGGCCGCCTGGCTCAGTCACTGTGTAACCTAGTCCTGTGCTGGCTGAGACCAGAGCCACCAGCCACACAGGCCGCTGGCATGATCGAGAAACTGAACTTCACATTTTAATTAATTTATTCTTAGATGTATATATAACTCACACATTGTATTTAGGATTTAAGGGTAAAGTGGTGTAAACTATTTTCCCATTAAACACAACTTGGTCTTTGGCTAGGACTGAACATTTCAGCTGAACTGACGGAAGTTTAGTGCCCAATTTGAGATATGATGCAAATGTAATCTAATTACGGAGTTTGAAGGCTCGGTTCAATACAAATGAGTGCAGGGCTTTTAATTTCACCTTATTCTCTTTGCTTCTCTTAAAAATGGACACGGCACAGCCCATAGCCATCTGTGTGGTTCCCATCACATTTCAAACCGGGCAGTTCTGATCTAGAAGGAGGCATCCGGGTCTGAAGATAATCAACGTATGAACTTAAACCAAGGGGGCACTGGCGGGGCCCCCCGGGTGTTCTGCCACAGAATTGTCTCACCTTACTCTTGTCTTACCAGAGATGGTCAGCCATGAAACACGGGGTCATAGGCTACTAAAACATCTCGGGCGGGCTGAGCAAAATGCATGGTCTTTCATTCTTTCCCTGATGTTCTTCTGTCCACTAGTCAGTGAGAGCTGTGAGAGGCAGAGCCCTCCCAGAGGTGCCAGAGGAGACGTGAGCAGCGGGACTGCCCAAAAGAGCCCCGTCACGGGTGCTCAGTAGTGGCCTGCTGGGCCCAGCACGCATGCCTGGATTATCCAACAGCTAAAGTTGTTCTGACCTCATTTGCCCTAGATCACTTAACAACCATATTCTAACAGGGTTTGATGGCAAAGCTATCAGAAATTGATCAATAAAGCAGAATGTATAATCAGTGGCCTCAGAAAATTCAGTAAGAAATCTAAAGCATCTTTAACATTTGCTTCTCATTTCATATGCCATGATACCCTCTGAAGGTTTTTGAATAGAATATACTAAAACTTAGATATCCTTTATTCATCATTCTAGCATAAAGTAATGGAAACAATGGTTTCTGTAGATCCACATATTTCTAGGAAACCATTTGATTTTACTTACATTTTTCACAAAGTTGTAGCCAGCGATCTCTGTGTATTTCTGAAGGCTCCTGTCAGTTCCATCTCGGGGCAAACAGCCTTACACTGTCCCATGCTTGTCAAAACTCCCCCAGGGCCCAGGCATATTAATCAAAAGTATAATCAAAAGATTGGTGTTTTTAGAAGAACTAGTGTTTCCATGCACTGGTCTGCTGTATTAAAACAAACAGACAGACAGACATATTGAGATACAATCCGCATACCACAAGATTCATCCCCTTTAAAGTGCGGGATTCGGGGCACCTTAGTGACTCAGTGGGTTAAGCATTGGCCTGGGCTCAGCTCATGATCCCAGGGTTCTGGAATTGAACTCTGGCATCAGATCCCTGCTCAGTGGGGAGTCTGCTTCTCCCTCTGTTGCCCCCCGCCCCGGCTCATGTTCTCTCTCTGACAAATAAATGAATAAATAAAATATTTAAAAAATAAAATAAACTGTGGGATTCAGTGGTTTTAGTCTATTCACAGAGCTGTGCTACCATTGCTACTGTCTATTTTAGAACATTCTGGCACCCCAAAAAGAAATTCTGCTTTGATGTTTATTTTTAGAGACAGAAATGAAGGAGTTAGCATGAGATGAGTCTTCGGGTTACAATGCCAAGGCAACAGACAGATACGGCTCAAGCACCAGATGGAGCTTTGAGTGTTTTAGTCTGTGTGGTCCTAAGAAAATGCTGTGGACCGGGAGGCAGACATGACAGACTTATACTTGCTTACAGTTCTAGAGACTGGAAGTCCACGTTCAGGGTGCAGGTATGGTCAGTCCGATGAGAGCCCTCTTCTTGGCTTGCAGATGTCCCCTTCTCACTGTGTCCCCCCCTAAGTGGTAGACAGATGGAAAGAATTTCGTAGTGTTTGTCTCATAAGGGCATGAACCCCACCCTCCTGAACTCACATGACCCTCATCACCTCCCAAACATCCCATCTCCAAACTCCAACCACATTGGAGTTTAGGGATCCAACATATGAGTTCCGAGGCCACACATTGGGTCCATAAGAGACAGGTACAAATAATTATGACAAAATTGTGTTGGGAAGCATGCCATTTCCCTACCCAAGCCACAGGATGTTTTAAAAATAGATATAAATTTCAAAAACTGCTCTGATTCATCCTGGAGAGTAGTCAGGGCTTTGTTTGGGCCAACAACAGAACGTAAAGCTTAATAGTATAAGTGATAGCTGTGCTGTTGAGTTGAGAGCACCCTGGTTGAAGGCATTGGTGTGATGATGCTGAAGGCAAATGGGAACAATAAAGCAGGACATCTATGTTTTATCAGAACACATGTGGGTTCTTTGCCTCTGAATTCTGCAGTGCAAACATGCTTTAGAGGCCCCTGGGGAACACGGCATGATTCTAAAATGCACATTTGCTGCTAAGAACCAACAAAGTCACTGCATCACTCCAGCAACAACAAGCAGGTCACGGGCATGTTTCATGGTCACAACAAGCATTGGAGTGCTTCCACAATGAGTCCTATTGATGGTGTTAGCACAAAATTTAAGATAGAATCACATTAATTAAATGCTTCATCAGTACCACTGTGCACCAACTAAGTAGTGGAGTGAAAACAGCGGAAAATGCCAAGTGTTGGTGAGAAGATGGAGCATTGAAACTTACATGCTGCTGGTGGAAATGCAAAATGGGGCAAGATACATTTTGGGAAACAGTGTGGCAGTATGTTATACAATTAAACATCACTACCCCTTAGCAATTCCGCTCCTGGGATCTGCCCAGGAGAACAGAAAGCATGCACTCCATAAACACCTGTACTCATGACAGCCTTATCCGGAAGAGCCCCAAGCTGGACAGGTGGCAAGTGTCATCTGCTGGAGAGTGGATAAGCACATTGTGGTACACGTACCCCTTGTAACACAGCACAACTGTGGGTACGGAGGCAGCACGATGTATAAATCTCAGAAGCATTTTGTTAAAGGAAAAAGGTCAGATAGAAAAGACTCACAAAGTAATTCCACTTCTATGCAAATCTAGAAATGACAAAATATGGTGACAGAAGGCAGATAAGTATTTATGAGCAGTCAGGTTTGGGCTAGGGCTCAGCTGCAAAGAGACAGGAGGAAGCATGTGGGAGTAATGGGAATTTTTTTGTTTTTGTTTTTGTGTTTGTGATTGTGTTGGTGGCTATGTGCCTGTATGTAATCATTATCATTTGTACAACTGGACTCTGAATGACCATCAGTTAACATCACAGTTATGACAATAAAAAGAAGTAATTTGGCATGACTAAAATAAGTAAAAAGAAACTAAATAAAACTAAAACAAGAAGTCTCAGAAGCAAAGCAGTAAGTATTGTCTCCTGATTGTAATGGTTCATCTGATGTTCCTGATAAGGTCTGCAGCAGACCCTTTGGGAGGGCCTTCCCAGAACACCGTGATTCCCCAGCCATCTGTGAGTGTGTGCCACACACAATGCCCGTGTATCCTTGTCCCTGGTCACAGGGATCAGACAGAAAGAAGGACCATCCTGAGCAGAGCGGGCAGATCTGATTTGTTCCGTGCAAACTACAGTTGGGATTCAGCACCGAGAGAGGATGCTGTGCCCCCCTCCCCAGCCTTCCTCCATACACCTCCTAAGCAGGTCAGAGCACCTGAGATCTCTTGCCCAACACAGAGCTTTCCCTCAAGTTTATGGGGTTGCTTGGTAGCCCTGCCTGTGTCTGCTCAAGTGTGAGATGATCGTTCTCAGTTGTCCTTTGGGCTCTCCTCTGTTCTCATGCCATTTCCCCCACATATTCCCTCTCAAGTGACTTCCCAGCAGTTCGCTTCATTCTGTATTTGTATCTGTGTTATCGTGGCCTGGCGTCTTATCCACTCCCTTGTATGTGTAATACCATCATAGGAGATAAGAAATTCAGTTCACCTAATTCTCTGTTCACCATCTAACTCGGTGCTGTGCACAGTTAGGCATTTAACAAATGTCTTTTAATGACACGGATGGTCGTGTGGATGATGGCTCTGCTTAACTTCCTCCTGGGAGCTCATATACTTTGAGAGCTGGGCTTCCTGAAATCAAACCATGAAATGTAAAATCAGTTTCTTCATATCTTTGGTGAACCACAAGGTTAGTGACTTAACGAAGGGTAAGGGAATTAATGGTGTGGCGGGTAAAGTTCTGCATTCCCCTGCTGAATGCCCACCTCTGGTTCACAAGGATTTAATTTGGCCTGTACCATTTGCATTCTATGTGCTCCTAATTGTAAATCCAGAATAACTTAGTTCATTTGTGGGATCAATTAGTATGAAATCACAATGTTTAAAATGGCAGACGAGCTTTTTAGATTAACATTAGTTGCCAATAAAAGAAAGCTTAATTTCACCAGTGGTGAACTTCATCATTCTTAATGAAATATACATGTCTGATCACTGTATCTCATAATCTGTCCTTGCTGCTGTGTGCAGAATGCTACATCCATCACAGTAGCATCATCACCGTATGAAGTCATAACAGGTTGGCACCCATTGGGCTTTCACTGTGAAGCATGGAGAGAGGGAGAGTGGGGACCCACCTTGGATTCCATAAGACCTGTCCCAAGTTCGTCCTACTTCTAGGCAGTGCCAATAGCAGGGACTTGAACTGGCTGGGAGCCAGGGCCCTGTTAAACCAGGCCTGAGCCCAGAAAGTCGGATACAGACCAGACCTTAGGGTGGCAATCCAATATCACGTCCTGAGTACGTCAGGAGAAAGTTGGGTTGAGGGCCCCAAGTTTGCTCATTTATTCATTCCTCCACCACCATCCGTCCATCTGTCCACTCATTCACAAATCCTGGCTGCATCCTTACTGTGCACCTCGTCCTGCCCAGGTCTTGGGGATTCAATCCAGCTATGAGTGAGGCTCCCATGGCTTCTTGGCTCCTGGAACTCATCATTAGGGGAAGGGACCCAGGTCCCAGACTGCAGAGGGCAAGAAGGCTCCAGGCTCCACTTCCTGTGAACTCCAGGCGCCTGATGTCCAGAGAGAGGGGGACACAGCAAAGCAGATCCTCCATGCCACCTGGCCAAACTACCAGCCCAGAACACACTGGGAGAAAGCTGATACACTTCTTAAAATCTGTTGTTATGTCTTTGTCATTTTTCACCTTCTCCCTTTGAGAGCCAGCACTTTGGCCACGGCACACCCCAGAGAACGTACAAGCAACGCTGAACACCTGTGCCGCTGACCCTGTGTTTGTGTGGTGTCTCCTGACGGCCCGGCCGCCTCACTCATCACACCGCGATGGAGGGTTCTGCCAGCGACACCACCACAGCGACGCGGACCCAGAGGCCACGTGCCCTCACCACGGCACGGCTGCTTCTCCAACTGCAGGTGGGGTGGGGGCTCTGGGGATACCCTCTGTCTACACCCCTGCCCCCTGTGCAGGAGAGCTGGGGAAGCAAGCAGGCAAGTCAGGACTCCGCCGTCCCAGTGTCCTGGGCAGGAGACCCGGTTTTGAGCACCCCTGAGCTGCCCACCTGTGTTCACTGTACTCCTCTGACCAAGGGTCTCTTCATGGGGGCACCCATGAGGAGGGCCACTCCCACTGCCCCGAGCAGGTGAGGTGATGTTTCCTGAGTCAAGGGTCTAGCACAGTGACTGGTATGGGGTGGGCACCAAGGTCATTTCTCATGTCCTTTCAAGGCATGCACCCCCTCCTTCATTCTACGGGGAGAAAAGCCTTTTTTAAAGCTTTGCTTTAAATCAGGACTAAACCAGTCTTTGGGATCAATACGGTTAAATGTGGCACTAATTCTTTCCCTCTTGCTACTATGCCGACGAGTTAGGGCATTCCATTCAGAAGGGGAGGGAGCCCACGGAGAGTCCCCCCGGTTCCACAAAAGGTCAAGATCAACCCTTCAATAAAGTCTGTCCGTTGTTCTCCGCGGAGTTTCCTCCAAGGGCAGCTTTGATTTTCCTGGATCAACCTCAGGATGAAGAATAGAGTTGAACCTCCCCAAACGACAAGCTGTAGATCTGCTACGCAGTGGAGAAGAATAATCAAAATGTCAGTCTCTAATTAAAACTCATAAAGGAAAAATTAAAACGCATTCTTTAATGATGCCATTTATTGTCATGGATACTAAGGGGGAAATCAGACTAATGAAAATGCATCGAGAAAACTTCACACTTTGGAGATTGTGGCTCGTGGAGCGTTTCCACTCTGGATTCTAAGAGACCCTTTATTCTCAATACATGCCTCAGTGATCTGCACTGAAACAGGGAACAAATGGCCCAGAATTTATCTTTTGAATTAAATATGTAGAACATTTTAGAAAATTCAGAGACAGCAACAAAGAAGTGTGAGGAGCCGTGCAAACAAAACCCATGATGTTTCCATGTTTTGGATTGTTTTTAGGAGTAAAGACTTTCAGAGATGGACTGGGGTAGGACTGGGGACAGGCTGAGGGAGCACAGTGGTCATTGCGAGCCTTCGATTCAAGCAGAACCTTGGACACACGCTTTAAATCCTCCCGTTTACCCAAATGAAAGTGCCTCGCACGATTTCCCGAAGAATTAACTTAATTGGGTTTGGTGTAAGGTTGGTGTCCTTCCTGCTGGAAACTTTCCCAGGTCTTTCTGGGCGTTGGTGGCCACCAGACTCCCCGGTCACCCTGTTAGCGCAGACTTTAATTAGCTCTGGCGTCCTCTTCATAATGATAGATGCGGAGATGATAAATAGAAATGCAAATGGTGGTGAAGTGCCTCAGCCATCAGAGCCGAGGATCATTAATACCTTCCCGCTGCCCAATCCATCACTGTCAGGAGGACGCCGGCGTGCAGTGGGGCACATGGCTGCCGGCCAGGATGCCTCCCCGAGCACCGGCAGGCCGGACTTGGTAGGGTTTTCCTCCCCATATGCTTTTATTAATCTTTTGCTGAATATTTGTTTGGCAACCAGAGTTCCAATATATTTCCAGCTGAGATGATAACTATTTTGGGTCAATAAGCAAATAGCTAATTTAGAGCGAAATAAATACCAATAAGAAATTATTCTGCCAACGTCGAGATCCAAAGGAAAGTCGGCGTAATGAATACATCTGACCTGCTTTAGAGCTAAACAAGCTACTTTGAAGGCGTCTATAAGTCAACTTTGACAAGAAAATCTCGATCTGTGGCCTCAGTTTAAGTGATGTTAGGTGGTTTTCCCCCAATATCTGGAAGCACAAAGTGCTCTCATGCCGACACCTGCAGAGTTGTTCCCTCCTGGAAACGGGTGGCTTCGGGATAAGACATCATCTCCGACAGAACACCGCTCCAGCGCCCACCGCGGGCCGCCCAGGCCCCTCTCAGGACCGCCGAGAGTCACCCCTTTGTTACTTCCGTGGAGCTGCCGTCAAACAGTGAGTCAAGGAAGGGGAGAGGGTCCAAGAGAGTCTCCGCATGGAAGCCACAGTAAGGACTGCTCCCTGCGCGGCGCCCCACAGGCTCCTGACCTCTCCCGCCTCAGGCTGACCTCACTTGTCTTCTCCCTCCCTTCACCCCGCCCGCCCCCCTCCGTGCTGACCCCCTACTTCCACTTGGCCGGAACATGGGACGTCCACAAAAGGAGGCTCAAGGGCTTCGTGGCCAATGTCTTGAATGTTCACACGATGAGGACACCACGTTACCTACAGGTCTGCGTCCGTCACGAGCCAAAGCAACGTGTGTAGATCACGTTGTCCAAGATGTGGGACAACTTGGAGCGGTGTTCCTGAACACAGCTGGGAGCATATAGTCTATTAGGGATGTGCTACTGCCGTCCTGCCTTCAGCACAGACCGGTGGCAGAGGTAAGCAGGGAAGCGGGCCGACTCGCTTTCTCTCCCAGCCTTGCCGCTTCTGCAGGGCTCGCCATCTCTGTAGCCGGCACCCCCAGCAGCACAGGTTCCATCATGGAGACCCGAGGCCCGGAGGCGTCTCCGTCCAGCATCCCCACACACGTCCTGCAGACCAGCCTCTCTGTGACGTGCCTGGGCCGAGCCCTTCACTGCCCGTCATCTCCCCTGGCACCACCGGGGCTCAGCCCGGGTCTTCCCATGCGTCACGGCAGCCGCCTCCGGCTGGCCCCCGGCTCCCTCTCTCCATCCCCCGCTCCAGTCCTTCCTCACACCGCAGTCAGGGGATCTTCGGAGACTGCACGTCCGGTCACAGAATTCCCAGCTTAAACTATTTCAGAGTGTTTCTTTCTCAGCTCAGAGCCACAGACAGTCCCCAGCCGGGCCGGTCGCTCTCTCCAGTCCATCTGCCCCCAGCCCTCCTCACCTTCCTCCGGCCGCCAGAGCTTTCCCTTCTTCCTTCTCGCCGGTCGCTGTGCCGAAATCCTCCGTGATGTCCCGTTGGCCTGCAGCCCTCGTCCCCCTGCTCTCCGGGGCCACCCCTGCTCAGCAGTGTCCATGTGACCCGGCAAAGGGCGGCTCTTGCGCAGTGGGACGTGCACGTGGGGCGGAGGTCCCAGGCTCTGCACAGACGCCGGGACGTAGGACCGCTTGCTGTGTTGTGTCAATTTCCTTATCTGCAAAATGAAAATGATGATGTGAGCCCCTCTGAGGGAGATGATAAGGACTGCATGAGCTAATGAGTGTTAGGTGCTCAGACCATTTGCACACTAACACAATAAATGTCTATTAGATTTACCTCTTATTAACTTACTATGCTAATAAGGGGCCTTGGAGTAGATGCCACTCACTCACAAGGGCTTTCTGAGGTCTGGTGACACACTCTGTTTTCCAAAGCTGACTGTACCGCCATCTCCTCCCGTCCCGCGTGCTCTTCTGCGGGGACCTTGCCCTCTCCCAACCGGAGATGACTATCACTTTTTTGCTGGTGTGGTTTTTCCACATGGACTAGGGGACGACCCTACGACTGCTCTCACCAAACCAGCTCAGTACGACATTCTGGCAGCAGTCTGGATAGGGCCGTTACCTACCCCAAAGCTTCCCATTCTTGCTTCTTGGAGTGCTTGTCCTTGGGATGTTCCCTTTGGAAACATCTGTGCTATGAGAAGCCCGGGCACAGGGAGTGGGCCCCATGGCAGCTCCGGCCGAGAGCTGAGCAGCCAGGCCACAGGCAGAGTCCACGCCAGAGGCGTGAGTGCCCTGTCCTGGACACCCAGCATGGTGGAGCCTTCAGATGGCTCCAGCCCAGCAACCCATGGAAGCCCCAGGACTAGAACTAAATTGCTGTCTTGAGAACAAAGTTCCGAGTGACTTCTGGGGCAGCCGTCAGGATATACCCACTAACTGTGCCCCTGCAGTCGACGAGGTGAGATCCGCCCATCAGTGCCCCTTGGAACATTGCCCGGTTGTTGTCTCGCCCCACGAGGCCGAGGGGAGGGCAGTGTTTCCAGCTGTGGACACAGCCCAGTGCCTGGCGGGACTTGAGTAAACACCTACAGAAGGAATGAACAAGTTCTAATTTTTTATGGCACCCCTCCTCCTCCTGGCGGGCAGGATGGTTTTGGTGAGCAACCATCCATGGAAAGCCTGAGGTATGGCTTCTGGGAGCCTCACAGGTTGAGGGCCTCAGAGACCACACAAGACACAGACCCCAAATCCACCGGTGGGCCCTCTCCTGCCCAGCATTCTAGACCTGTCTGTCGCGGGATGAACTGGACGATTATTTCAACTCAAACGAAGAGTTTATGCTGGAGTGAAGAAAACTTCACAGCGACAATCCTGGGCGGCAAAGCGGTTGATGTTCAGGTTCCATTTTAAAATATCCAAAACTGTTATTCTGTTTGTCAGATGAATAATGTATAGACAGATCATCCCCCAAAAGATAATGAAGGTTAACCCCTCTCCTTTCTCCTAAAGCATTGCCTATAGCTGTGAGGCTACCTTTTAAAGTCACTATTTTATTAGAATTAACAACTTAACATTACATTTGATAGCAATACTTTCTTCCTCACTGGAAAGTCATAAAAAGCAAATTTATTTGAAGTTGCAAAGTCATTTATTTCTAAAATAAATACAGGTGAATTGATTTCCATCTGACTACAGGTTAGATATTTTATTTTGTTAGTATAATGAAAACAAAATAAAAGGAGACAAAATGTTTTGTTACCTTGGTGCCTATTAAGATTTTGGCATCCTTTCTAGAGGGTGCTAGCCAATTTCAATAACATCGGGAACATGAGGAAATAAATTAGACATTTTAATTGTGAGATTATAACGTACTGATGGAAGAGCTGGGAAGGAGCCAGAACCAATTTTAATGACAAAACAACAATCTAAGCAAAGTAGAAAACATTAGACTCCAAGGGCTTTGAAGGAAAATACAGAAGCAAAATCAGTAGCACCTCGAAGTTTAGGAAGCCAGTAAACTGCAGAGAGCATAAATCGTGAGTGACGTTCACAGATGTATTCTGGATAAAGCAGACGGCTCGAAGCAGTAAATCAAAAGCGTAATTGGAGGAAATTTCATAGAGCCTTAATAATTGATGCTTTAGGTAGCAACAAGAAAATTGCATCTCTGAGGAAAATTTAGAAATTTCCAAATAAAGTCTCCTAGTTCCCAGTCATGAATGACCACCAGCAAGGACTCACGCAATTGAAACAGTTGGGTAACATGACCACGGATGAGTCAGTCTTGGATGAAAGAATTTTACTTGCCAGCATTGCAAACAATAGGTCCATTCTCAATTCACTCAGAAACTTGGCAGTGGGAGAGCCTGGCAGAAGCTGTGGGTGCTGTCAGAATCGGATGAGCCCTCGATCGCCACCTTCCCGAGACACATGGCTGCACGTCTTCAGACCTGACTGAACAGGGCGAAGATGGACGGGTGGTGGCCCCAGCTGCTGCTGTCTCCTGGTCATGTTTAGGGAGGGACTGCGTGCCTCATGCAAGCCTCTGACACAGGGCAGCACCGATGCAGGCAGGAAACGGGGTGCAGAGACTCAAGACACTTTGGGGAGCTCTCCCTTAGCCTGATTATTGTAAACCAACCTCACAGAGATGTAATTCATATACGATAAAATTCACACATTCTAAGTGTACAGTTTGCTAAGTTTTGGTAGACACATACACCAGAGGAACTACTTCCATCAAAATGTAGAATGTTTCTATCTCCCCAGAAAGTTCTCCTGGGCATCTTGTCAATGAACAGGGCCTTCCTCAGGCCATCATGGATCGGATTTCTATCAATATGGATTCGTTTTGCCAGTTCCAGAATTTCACGTGAAAGCAATCATACAGTTTTACTCACTCAAGTGTGGGCTCTTTGGCTCAACATAAGGCTGTGAGGTGTACTTGTGTTTTTCAGTAATTCATTTGTTTTTATAGCCGAACGTTGTTGCATGGTATGAAGGAATTCATTTTGTTCATGTGCCACTCCACTGACAGACACCTAAGTTTTCATTTCTCCAAAGTCAGTGTGTAAGAGTGGCTCAGGCAGCAGGCGTGTGTCTAACTTTATGACGGCTTCATAGGATGATTGCCCCATTCTCAATTGCCCAGCAGGCTGCAAGGGCTCCGTCAGTTTCATGCTTTTCAGCAGTCCACGCCGTCCATCTTTTTAGGCTGTAGTGAGAGTTCAGACTGTTGCGAATGGCTGTGTATACATTTGACGATTCACAATCCTGCACATCTTTCATGAACGTAGTGCCTTTATGTGTCTTCTTTGGAGAACTATCCACTCAAATAGTTTGTCCACTTTTTAATGAGAACAATTGTCCTGTTATAACAATTTTTGATACCACATAGTATTATTAACTATAGTCCCCAGGATATACATTCCATTCTTAAAACATATTTATTTTATAGCTGGAAGTTTGTGTTTTTTGACACCCTTCACACATTTTGACCCCCATTCCCCTTGCTTCTGGAACTACCGGCAGGTGCTCTGTATCTGTAAGTTCAGGTTTTCTTTGTTATTGTTTGTTTTAGAGTCCACCTACAGATGAGATCATATGGTATTTGTCTTTCTCTGAGAAATGATTTTTATCACTGGTTCTGTTTTTATATATGTGTGTGTGTATGTCTACATATTGCCCACATACATGTAATTTTGTGAAGTATGTACATATATGTGTCCTGTGTGGACAAAGACATGAGCCCAGACCTTGCACACATACATGAACCAGAACCCTGACACAGGTTTTGGTTGTGTGCACCTGTGCTGCAACTCTTTTCCTCCAGGCTGTGTTTTTTTTTGTCTCCCATTCTTGACACTGTCTTTGAAGCTTGTTTTAGAGCTGATGCTGTCCAGTTCATCCTTTTGTCTGAAATCAATATAACAAAACCAGCTCTGTCATGTTGTTTTTATGATACCTTTATTCCCTCTTTCCACTCTTACTATCGGTCTGTGTGTATGAACCATAACCTCTACAGATGGAGTGTAGTTGGGTCTGACTAGTCCAACCAGCCTGAAATCTCTGCCTTATAGTTTACATGTTTAGTCCATTTACATTTATTATACATATATGATGATTGAGCTAAACCAACCATTTCATTCTTCATTTACCATTGATCTATTCTGATTTTCTGTCTGTCATTCTATTGTTATTTTGCCTATTAAATTATTCATAATTTAATATATTTTTTTTAAATTTCATCTATTACCTTCTTACCTAAAACTTTTGTTATTACATTTTAGTTGTTACTCTCGGGCTATTTAGGTTCAATATTGTAAATCTTCAACACTTTAGACTTCTTTCTTTATGCCTGATGTTTTCCACTCCATTCATTCAGTTTACTCCATTCTGAAATGGGGAATGGACTATTACCAGCTAAGAAGTGAGTGAGCTCAGCTCACTGCCTGAGTTTTACCTTCTTTTTTTTTAAGATTTTATTTATTTATTTGACAGAGAACACAAGTAGGCAGAGAGGCAGGCAGAGAGAGAGAGAGAGAGAAGCAGACTCTGCACTGAGCAGAGAGCCCGATGCGGGGCTTGATCCCAGGACTCTGGGATCATGACCTGGGCCGAAGGCAAAGGCTTTAACCTGCTGAGCCACCCAGGTGCCCCTGAGTTTTACCTTCTTGTCCATTTCTTGTATGCTGAATGAAAACCAGGGCCTCATATGTTTGTCATTTTGTACCTGATCATGGTGAGAATCTGCTCCAATATCCATGATTCCATTATGGTCATACATGAAAATCTGACCTATTGGGACAAATGAGCATTTGGAGTAAAGACAAATGTTTCATGGGTCTGAAGAAGTAAGTAATTTGTATTATTTAACCTAAAGCTGCAACAAGAGAAAATTAAGCAAAAATTTGACAATTACATGGTTAATTTGTTCAAGGTAGATAACTGATTCAGATTATTAATGTTCTTAGAGTTAAATCACTTGGCTTGCAATAATCAAGCTGACTGTTTTTGATAAAATAACAAAATATTTATTGAATCTCCACTTTATTTGCTCTTGTGTAGACATGATTCAAGACATAATCTTTGCATCAGAAAATGATTACAGTTCCAAAATTATTTTGTCTCCTCCTCTCATTAAATTATTATCACCCCTATATTTATATAGGACATTAAGCAAATTATTTTTGTTGATTCAAGAACCTCTCAAAAGGAAGTTGGAATTGCTATCCATCCTAACAGTAAGTAGAATGCTAACAGACTGAAGGGTCAACAGCTCTTTTATGGGTTGGTAAGAGAGGTAAGGACACAGGGAAAAACATCTGCCCCCAAGATTGGAGAGAAAGATGACACAGAGAATTATGTCTTCCTGGAGAATGGGTTCACAAACAGAAACCACTACAGGAACTAGAATGAGAGTGGGAAAACCTAAACTATAGTTGAAGAATTGCTGAAGGCTCAGTGGGACAATTCTGGTAGTTAAAAACTCCAAAAGTTCACAGGAGAACCCCCATAATATTGTGAGATTTACCTTCAGGAGCTTGACCAAGTCCCTACAAGAAATATTGAAGAGCAATCTCCTTAGACTTCCAGAAAGGGAAGTGGGTAAAAGACCATTTTGAAATTCCCTGGAGCACTCTGTTCTTCTTAACAAGGCCTGCAGCAGGAGAAACTAGTCAGCAGAGTCCAACCTGCTAGAGCATCAGCACAGCCTAAATGACCCAGGGGAAGGAAATACTCAACTCCTATCAGCTCTAGGCTTCTTTGTAGGAGAAGAGAAATATCCCAATACAATCCATTCTAGCCATCCAGTCCCATCCAACAAGGGGAGAATGACACTGAGGGACTTTTGTGGATTTTACAGTCCTGAAGCACAAGTTCACTAAAACCCTGAGACTTAATCAGTGGAGTAGAGAACACACCCCCTCCCCTACTCCTTACTACCACACTGGGGAGACCTATTTTCAGCAGTTCTTTTTACCTCATATGCCATGTCAAAACCCAAAAGACAGACTAAGAAGCAAAAGACAATTGAAGAGACAGAGCAAGCATCAGAATATTCAACATGGCAGGGATGTTGGAATGATCAGACTGGGAATATAAAACAAATAGGATTAACATGCTAAGGACTCTGATGGACAAAGAGCATGCAAGAACAGATGGACCATGGATGCAGAGAAACGGGAACACTAAGAAAGAATCTAAAAAACATGTCAAAGATCAAAAGCACATTATAGAAATGAAGAATATTTTTGATATTTTGATATAGGCTTATTAGTAGACTGGATATGGCTAAAGAAAGAATTCTGAATTTGAGGATATATCAATTGAATCTTCAAAAATTGAGAAGAGAACAAAGATGAAAAATAAAACAAAACAAAACCAAGAAAACAAAAAAGATGGGTGAGCCTTGTGGTGGGTATTGAGGAGGGCATGTATTTCATGGAACGCTGGGTGTGGTGCATAAACAATGAATCTTGGAACACTGATAAAAGAAAAGAAAAAGAAAACAAAAAAGCCTACAGAGTATCTAGGGACTATAGAATAACTACAAAAGATAAAATACCCATAAGAGTAATACCAGGAGAAGAAAGAAAGGAACAGAAACAAAATTGAAACAATCATGAGAGTTTTCCTAAATGAACGTCAGATACCAAATCACAGATTCAGGGAGTCAGGGAATACAGGATGAATGTCAAAAAGGCTATACCTAAGCATATCATTTTCAAACTAAAAAAAAAAAAAAAATTAAAGAAAAAAATAAAGTCAATATATTTTAAAAATAATTAAAGAACAAAGAAAAAAGTTAAAGATAAAAATTCTGAAGGAAACCAGAAAAAAGAAAAACACCTTATTTACAGAGAGAAAAAAAAATAAGAGTTTCATATGATTCCTTTTCAGAAAGTATGAAAGCAAGAAGAGAGTGGAGTTAAAATATTTAAGTTTTGAGAAAAAGAAAAGTGAAAACACCAACCCAGGATTCTTCATCCCAAAAAATTTTTCTTCAGAAATGAAGAAGAAAGACTTTCTCAGAAAAATAAAAAAATTAAGGAAATTTGTTGGCAGGAGACCTTCTTGTATGAAATGTTGAAAGAAGTTTTTTGACAAAGGAAAATGATACAGGAAGATCTTAAAGAAACCACCAAAGAAACAAAACAAACCAAACAACAACAACACTCAGCTCAACATACGCAAGGAAGGGCACTGAAGAATAAACAAGTGAGGGTTAAATAGAACACTTATTTTAGGGGGTGCCTGGGTGGGTTAGTCATTAAACAGAATTCTGCCTTGGGCTCAGATCATGATCTCAGGGTCCTGGGATTGAGCACCACATCAGGCTCTCTGCTCAGTGGGGAGCTTGCTTCTCCTTCCCCAGCTCCTCTGTGCTTGTGTTCCCTGTCTTGCTATCTCTCTCTCTCTAATATATAAATTAAAAAAAAGAACTTATTTTGTGTTTTTTTAAGGATTTTATTAATTTATTTGAGAGAGAGAGAAAGAGAACAAGAGACAGCACAAGAGGGTAAGGGGCAGAGGGAGAAGCAGGCTCCCTGCTGAGCAAGAAGACTGATGCAGGACTCAATCCCAGGACCCTGGGATCATGACCTGAGATGAAGGCAGATGCTTAACTAACTGAGCTACCCTGCTGCCCCATGTTTTTTAATTTTTTTTATTTTTTTTTATAAACTAATTTATTTATTTTCAGAAAAACAGTATTCATTATTTTTTCACCACACCCAGTGCTCCATGCAATCTGTGCCCTCCATAATACCCACCACCTGGTACCCCAACCTCCCATCCGCCCGCCACTTCAAACCCTTCAGATTGTTTTTCGGAGTCCATAGTCTCTCATGGTTCACCTCCCCTTCCAATTTCCCCCAACTCCCTTCTCCTCTCTAACTCCCCATGTCCTCCATGCTATTTGTTATGCTCCACAAATAAGTGAAACCATATGATAATTGACTCTCTCTGCTTGACTTATTTCACTCAGCATAATCTCTTTCAGTCCTGTCCATGTTGCTACACAAGTTGGGTATTCGTCCTTTCTGATGGAGGCATCATACTCCATAGTGTATATGGACCACATCTTCCTTATCCACTCGTCCATTGAAGGGCATCTTGGTTCTTTCCACAGTTTATTTATTTATTTGAGAGAGAAAGAGAGAAAATGAGAGAGAGAACATAAGATAGGAGAAGGTCAGAGAGAGAAGCAGACTTCTGTGGAGCTGGGAGCCTGATGTGGGGCTCCATCCCAGAACTCTGAGATTATGACCTGAGCTGAAGGTAGTGGCTTAACCAACTGAGCCACCCAGGCACCCCATTTTTAAATTTTTAATTAATCTAACTCTTAACCATTTGTTCAGAATAATAGCAATGATGTATCTGATTACTTATACATATATATGTGTGTATGTATATATATATATATATCTTATGTGTGTATATGTACACACATATATGTTTAAATATGTATACACTTAAGTATGTATATATGCATACATGTAAATATGTACTGTAATTATGTAGCTTACATATACGTGAAATAAATGACAGTCATGATACAAGAGATGAGAAGTAGAATTAAGACATTTTTATTACAAGATACTTGCATTATCCATTAATTGGTGTAGTATTATTATTATTTTTTTGGTGTAGTATTATTTGAATGTGTACTTAGATGTGTCATAAATGTATATTGCAAATTCTAGGGGAACCACTAAAACAAAACAAAACAAAACAAAACAAAATAAAATAATAAAATAAAATAAAATGTATGACTGACATGCCAAGAAAACAGAGAATATAGAATCATATAAAATACTCAATTAAAACTACAAAAAGTAAAAAACATATGGAAGACAAAAATGAGAACAAAAAGTAAAAGCAACAAATATGGTAGATATTATTCCAACTATATCAATAATCACTTTGAGCATCAATAGTCTAATTAAATGACAGACGTTGTCATAGTGGATCAGAAAACAAGATACAAATACGTGTCATCTATAAGAAGCCCTTTTTAATTATAAGACACATATAGGTTAAAAATAAATAGTATTATGATTACAACATAAGTCAATGAGAGAAAGAAAAATACCATATGATCTCACTCACATGTGGAATTTAAGAAACGAAACAGTTGAACATAGGAAAAACAAACTAAAATGAAAACAGACAGGGACACAGACCAAGAAGAGTCTTAACAATCAGAAACAAACTGAGGGTTGCTAGAAGGCAGGTGGGTGAGGAAGGGGTAACTGGGCGGTAGGCATGAAGGACGTCACTTATGTAACGAGCACTGGGTGTTCTACACAACTGATGGATCACTGAATTCTACCCCTGCAACTGATAATACACCATATTTTGACAAATTGAGCTTAAATAAAATTTTTTAAAAAAGTAAGTGGATAGGGGAAAATATATCATGCTAACACTAACGAAATGAAAGCAAGCATTAAAAAACAAAAGTGATCAAGGATAAAGAAGGGCATTACATAATTATAAAGGGGGCAATTCTCCAAGAAGACATACAGAGCTGTAGCATATAGGTAATTAAACTAGAGCATCCAAGCACATGAGGCAACAGCTAATAGAACTGCAAGGAGAAAAATATCAACCCACCCTCATAGTTGAAGACGTAAACATCCTTTCGTCACAAACAGATCCAGAAGACTGACTCTCAGTAAGGACATAATTGCACTGAAGAACACCACCAGTCAGCTGGGTAGAGCTGGCATCTGTAGACCACTTCATCCAACAATAGCAGAATGTGTTCTTTTCAAACATATGCAGAACATTCACCAAGACCGACTACATTCTGGACCCTTAACAAATATGAAAAAGCAGACATAATACAATGTCTTCTTTCAGACCACATGGAATTGAACTAGAAATAAATAACAGAAATATAAATAAAAAATCCCAAAGTGCATGGAGATTAAACAGCATACTTCCAAATAACACATGGGTCAAAGAAGAAACACGAAGAGTAGTTTTAAAATATTCTGAACTAAATGAAAATGAAAATAGAACTTACCAAATTTTGTGGGATGCAGTGAAAGCTGTGTTAGAGGGAAATTTATAGCATTAAATGCACATATTAAAAAAGAGAAAAAGATCTAAAATCAATGTGGAAATTAGAGAAAGGAGAGGAAAGTAAATCCAAAGTAAGTGAAAATTAAGAAATAGTAAGACTTAGAACAGAAATCAATGAAATTGAAAATAGGAAATCAATAGAGAAAACCCATGAGAGCAAAAGCTAGTTCTTTGAAAAAAGGAATAATATCAATGTCTCTCTGTAGGTTAACTAAAAAAGAGAGAGAAGATTTAAATCACTTATTTCAGAAAAGAGAGCGAAAACATAACTACAGATCCAATAGATATTGAAAGGGTAATAGCCAATACTATGAACAACCCTTACTCACAAGTTTGATAACCCAGATGAAATTAATGAAGTCCTTCAAAAACGCAATCTCCAAAACTCATACAAGAAGAAACACTATGAATAAGCCTACATTTGTAAAGAAATTAGAATAAAATTAATAAAAATTCAGTAATCTTTCAAAACAGAAAGCTCTGGGCCCAGATGGGTTCACTGATTAATTCTACAAACGTTTAAGGAAGACATCATATCATACGTGCGTCACTCTCTACAATCTCTTTCAGAGGGTAGAAGCAGAAGTGCTACTTCATACTCATTTTATAAGACCCGTGTTACTCTAATACTAAACCAGAAAAAGACGGTACCAGGAAAGAAAACTTAGACCAATATCTCTCAAAACTAAAATGTAAAAAACACTCCACAAAATATTAACGAGTTAATTCCAACTATTTATAAAAATAATTAACACCACAACCAAGTGGAATTTATCTCAGTTATGTAAAACTGGTTCAAATCATTTAATGTAACACATCACACCAACAACTTAAAAAAAAATCCCACTACCAAGTCAATAGATGGACAGAAAGCATCTGACAAAATCCAACATTGATTCATGATTAAAAAAAAAAAAAAACAACTCTTAGTCAACTGGGATTGGAAGACTAGGATTTCAACTGGAAAAAGAATATTAACAACAACAACAACAACACACACACACACACACCCCAAAACAGAACAAAAACAAACAAACAAAACAAAAACCAGTCAACATCATACTCAACGGTGGAAAACTTGAGGCTTTTCCAGTAAGACCAGGACCAAAGGCAAAAAGTCCCCCTCACCACTCCTCAACATTGTCCTAGGAGCACTTATTAGTGCAATGAGATAAGGAAAGGAAACCAAAGCACTCAGATTGAGAAGGAAAACATAAAATTGACTTCAATCACCGATGACACGATTGATTGCCTATGTGAATAATCCAGAAGACTCTACCAAAGTCTGGTAGAGAAGACTCTACCAAAAACAGGAAATAACAAGCCATTAGAGCGAGGTTCAGGGTCAGGGTTAATATACAAAATTCAGTAATTTCCACGGACTGCATGGAGCACTGGGTGCGGTGAAAAAATAATGAATACTGTTATGCTGAAAATTAAAAAATATTCAGTTATTTTCCTATATACCAATAATAAACAAGTAGAATTTGAATTTAAAAACAAAGTACAATTTACACGAACAGCCTGAACCATGAACTATGCGGACATAAATCTTACAAAATATATAAAGGAAGATGAAGAAACCTACAAGATTTTGATGAATGAAATCAAAGAACTAAGTGAATGGAGAGAGACCACATGTTCATGGATAGGGAGATTGGACATTGCGATCTCAGTGCTTTTCAACTCAGTCAATAGAGTCGGTGCAATCCCAACCAAACTCCAGCAAGTTGTTTTGTGGATAGCAAAGCCCTCAAGTTTACATGGAGAGGCAAAAGGGCAGACTTGCTAATGCAACACGGAAGAACCAAGGGGGAGGCCTGAGACCCATTTGACTCAATAGCGCACCGTAAGGTCACAGTAATCAAGACAGGGTTGTGTGAGTGAGGAATAGAAAACAGATCAACGGAACGTCGTACAGAGCCCGGAAACAGGTCCACATAAATACAACGAATTGGTCTTTGACCAAGGAGCAAAGGCAATACAGTGAAGCAAAGAGTTGAACCCACAGCTCAAGCGTGCAAAACATATTCCCCTATCGCTGAGGACGAACCTGACCGCGTGTAAGCGTGATCACTCACTGTCGTCCTCGGCTGACGGATTCTGCATTCCAGTGTTCGGTTCGGGCAGCCCGTGCCTGCCAGTGGCTACAGTTCACCCTCCGTCCTGCTGTCCGTGTTTTCAGAGCATTCACTGCGTCTACCATTTAAGAACAGGACCGTTTGCTTAAACTCAACCAGGGCCACACGTGGATTTCTGACTTCTGTTACTGGAGAAGGTCTACAAATAAGAGAGCACCAACGTTATTATTTCCTGAATGCTTCCTGGGCCCCAGACCCTTGGGACGCACTGGTTCACCATCCTTCCTTGGAGAAGGGCTGTGCGGCTCCCAGGCGCTGAGCTCCCACTAGAAGGTCACACACTTAATGAGTCAGGGAGCTGCAATGCCACAATCTGAAGGCTGTATTGATTGACAACTTGACGTGTTGACTCTCAAAACTGTACCGGCACCACATACGCAAAGCTCTGAAGGCGGAATCTTAGGAGAAGCTTCTCCAGGCGTGCTGTGATCACCTAGCAGGTGACACCTAGAGTTGAGAGTGATCCTTGTGGGGATCGTACACCGACTCTCCCCGCTCTCCTGTTCCAGACAGAGCAGGAAAACAGCCCTTGTCATTGTGGGTCCCCTCGGGGTCATGATGACCACACACATACTCGACTGGTAGAGGAACCATCTATACGTACTGACTGAAGACGGTGGTCTGGGAGTTCCAAGACCGTACCTGCTTCAGGGAGGGTTCAGATCACGAAAAAGTATCTCTTTGAGAAAACAATTTACCAAGGCGCTGTACTGACAATGAAGGATTCCGACAGAATCGGCCCACGTTGAGAATTGCACAGAAATGCTCACTCACACGGTGCGTACCCGAAAACGTCCAAGCTGACCCGGGCTCATGCAGGGGTTCACGGCCCAACTTCAGAGCCACTCAGGTGGGGCTGGGCACAAACCGTGCCCTGTAGGTGCCCAGCCCAGGGACGGGCTCTGCTGGTCACCCCTGGTGACAGTCAGTTACTGTCTCTGCCGGCGGAATCACCGGTGGTGTCCACTTTTTAACATGGGCTCTCGGTACCAACTTGCCTTCCCAGTGACAGTGGGAGAGGCTCCCCTTCCTCCACAGCCTCGCCAGCATTTGCTGCTTCTTGCTTTGTCGATTTTTGCCATTCCAACTGGTGTAAGGTCGCATGTCCCTGTGTTTGGATGGGAATCTCCCTGGTGGTGGGGACGGGTTCACAGGGTGACGGGCCCTAAGGAGGGCACGGATGGCCGGGAGCACTGGGTGCTGTGCGCAAACAAGAAATCTTGGAACAGGACATCAAACACTAATGATGTAGGGTTACTAACATAACACAATAAAAAATTAAAAACAAAACGTGCCCTCTGATCTTCTTGATCTGTTTCTATGAGCATATATATGACTTTTATAGCCAGAAGGATATAAATTCAGTTTCATTTTGAAAAAAAAAATAAGGAAATGGATCGTAGAGGGCAAACATCAACATCGCGGGAATCATTACATTTTTTAAAAGCATTCATAAAAGCACTTTAAAGACATACAGTGTGTGCGTGTGTTTCCATGGGGGTTTCTGGAGGAGGCCGAACTACCAAGGATCAAAGACCAAGAGGCTGAGTTAGAAGAGCCGACCCCAGGAATACTTGTTTTTCCCTCTGCAAAGTGCTGGCCCTGCTTCTATGAAAGACAAGCGGCCAACGTAATAGCCCCTTTATTTGCTGATCAAACCTCTCATTAGCAATTAATTGGATCAAAAGTTCACAGGCCATTATTGCTGCGTCAATTAGATGTGAAAGGCCCAGGAGGCTGAAACGGAACGACCGGCTCGGCTGATGAATAATTCCCAGCGGAGACTCGCCTTACTGCTCGGGGGTCACGGTCCCAGCCGCGGAGGCCGCCACCGCTGCCCCTCGGACAGGAGCCGATGAAGCCTCTCTTATCAGACGTGCTAATTTAAGCTCCGTAATCTAACACGGGCACACGGAGGCGGCCGCTGAGGCTTCACCTGAGCCCCGCGCCCGGCCCGGCTCCTGGGGGGGGGGCCTCCTCAGGCTCCCCTGGCTCAGGCCAGCGACACCCTGTGACCGTGAGGCCTCGTGGGCGCCCTGACCGCCAGGAGCCTGAGCCGGCCCCGGGGACGGGCGACCTCCTGACCGTGCGCCCTTCCCGAGGTGTCTTTCCTGGGCTCTCCAGGTGGGGAGCCTTCCTCGGGGTGGAGCCGGCACCGTCACGGGATCTCAAAGGCTGTTATTCCACACCGAGCTCATTAGACTCTAATGAGTCCTGCTGCTCCCCGGCCAACGGGGGTGTGTCTCGGTTTAAACCAAATAAGGGAGAATCTACAGCATTTCAAATTATTTGAGGCGGGAGATAGTTTTCCCTCGAGAAAGTTCGGAAGAAGAGCGTGAAAGGGAGGTTCTCACGGGGCTCCCGCATCCCGCCCGGGTCGGGCTCTGCCCTGTGCTGCAGGAGGGCGGTGACCCAGGAGACGGGAGCACTCGTCTCCCGACTCGCTGCTCCCCGCGTGCGCCCCGCCAAAGCGGACACAGTGTGTGGAAATGTGCAGACATGAACCAGCTTCCGGTGGAACCCAGGGCAGGCTGGAGCCCTGAGCAGAAGGGCGAACCCCCATGAGACCGCGGGTCAGGCCCTCTTTGTCCAAAACCCTGTCTGATCCTTATTACGTGAGGCCATGGCGGCTGCGTTGGAGCAGGGTGGCCGCCCTGGCTGCGACCTCACGCGCCGGCTTGTGGTGCCTTCAGGACGGCCCCTGCACCCTGGTCCCCTCCATCCGCACGTCCCCGACGCTGGGGCCGGCTCTTCTCCTCACCGAGGTCTGAGAAGCGGTTGGGGCCACGTGCCTCCCCAGTGGTCACTGGGCACAAGGCCACGCGTCTGGATCCCACGGGACCTGCTCCCCACTCTCACCATGGTTATATCCAGAGTGGGGTGCACAGCCTGCTCCTGGGGAGCCGCGGATGACGTGGGGACAGTCTCACTCGCCGCAGAGACCGCAGAGAGGGATCCTACTCCATTTTCTGGAAGCCTGTAAAGATCGCGTGGCTGGCGGCCCAGTCACAAAGTGGAGAGGCAGCTGGACCTTCCAGGGCCGCCTGTGACGGCAAATCGCTCCTGTCAACTAGGGCCTCAGGCACCCCGAGATGTGGTCAGACGTCCCTCAGGCTGTGTCTGTGAGGCTGCTTCCCGGTGACGTGAGCAGCTGAGTCCGTAGACTCCGTAAAGCCGACAGATCACCCTGTCAGACGGGGCCTCGGTGCTGCCCTGACCGTGGACCGGCTCCCACCGGCGGCGCTCCTGGCTCTTGCGGCTGCAGACACAGGCCGGAAGCACAGCTCTAGCTTTCTCGGCCCCGTTTGCAGGCTGCCAGTTCCTGCCCACGACGTGCCCACGGTCCGCTGTCGGCAGCCCTGCCTCCGGCTGACCCTGCCCTCCGCCTGCACCCCCGGCCTGCAGCCTGGTCGTTCAGTCCCGGTGCCGTTCTGAAGGGCACCTCTCCCACCCCCTTGCTTCTGTCCGTACAGACGGTCAGCAGCAGACGGTTACGCGTAATTGTTGAATGGAATTAAATTTCAGCAGAAGAGGGAAGTCACACAGGGCCCGTGCTTAGCCAAGATTCGAGATCTCGGATTCAGAGATGGAAGCCAGCCCAATGCCGCCTGGTGGGACCAAATCAATCGAAATGGCGGTTTTGCTTTAGGGCCGTGCTCCTGTGGCCGCGGTCTGGCCAGGAACCTGGAGAGGACGCCGGAGCCTCACGTCAAGCCAGCGATGGGTGGGGAAGCTTCTCAGACTCGCCGTCCGCTGGGCATCTGTGCCTTGACTGGGGCCCCGCGGCCACCCTCCCAGCACTCACCGCACGGAGATGAGGGCGTCTTTCAGAACAGTTGCAAGCTTCGTAACGAGCCTGAGTGTTTGGGGGCTCCGGAGTGCCAAGAGCCCTCCGGCAGAGGAAGACCAGAGCGGGGAGTGAGGGTACAGTGCTGGGTCACTCTTAAGCTTTTGCAGGTAGTGGGTGGGCGAGGCTGGATCACGGTCGGAACGGACACAGGAGGAAGAGAAGACTGTTTTTTCTTTACCCGTAGCTGCCGGTGGGGGAATGCCCTGGTCGGGGCCAGGGCCCCCCAGCCCCAAGGGCGTGGGCACGCACAGCCGGCATGCTGTGGGGACGCGCGGCACGCGATGGCTTCTTCAAACACGTGCGGACAACTCTCCAAGCACAGGAAAGCCACCGTCATCCTGTATTTGCTCCTTCGGTGACGCTACAAAGGGACAACTTGATACATGAGCTTGAAACACCGTGATGGGTCACAGGCATTAAAACACCGAGCGTCCCTATGTTGCTGTGAACGTCCCCGCGTGCGGCCCACTCTGTGGCTGTAGCCTCCCAGGAAAGGGTGTCCTTGCTGACCTATGACGTCACTCTCCCCCATCCCCTGCGTCACACCGGGGCGCGTGGGCCGCCGGCTGGGTCCCGCACAGCCGTCTGGGTCCTGCTTCACACCCCAGACAAAGCACGGCCTCTCCTTCCCTTTGCATTTCTGTGAACTATTTCCTCTGTTGAGGCAAACGTGGGATCTTAAGAATTGAATAAATATGCTGCAGAGACGCTCATTTCCTCGCGGGTCTCAAAGCCGGAGAGCCTCCTCCGTACGCACGGAAGCCCTGGAACTCCGGTGAGAAGCACAGCGTCCAGCACCTGCTCCCTCGCCGTCGGGACTCGGGTTTAACGCCCCCTCCCGGGGATCCGTGCTTCTTCTTGAGGGCCATATTGGGTGGGCCACGGGTTCCCATTAGCGGCTCCCACTGGCCTCGGAAGCCCGACGTCCGCGGCTCTGATGGGGTTGGGAGGGCTGGCTGACATCTCTGGGCCTCGGGGCTCCACGGTGCCGCAGTGGGTCCCAAGGTTCCTCCTGCTCAGCCAACACGGGTGGCACGTCTTGGCCTTCATGGCATCCCCGTGTGGGTGCATCAGAGGGCTGTGCCCCCCAGCGCGTGGCCGGAGCCATGGTAGTTGAAAGCACCGCACGCCGGCAGACCTGCCCAGCAGCGCGTCCGCGCAAGCCCCACGGCTCTAGACTTGGGGCGTAAGTGCCGGCAGACGGATGTGCCCCTGCACAGAGGGACGAAAGGGCAAGGGTGCTCGGAGCCGTTGACGGGCGGCCCCTCCCTTTCCTCGGGCCCAGCTCCCCTCCCTGCGAATATGCAGTCGTCGTGGATCCAAGCCGCAGACCAAACGTAGCAGGTTGTCCGCAAGCTTGTGTCCGTCCCAGCCCGGTTGGGGCGGGGGAACCCGCGCCGGCCCGTGGGAGTGACGGCAGCTGGGCAGGTGCAGGAAGAACCGGGGAGGCCCCCACGGCACCCCCAGAATTTGAAACAGCATCTGGTTCCTTGGCCCAGGAGGAGGAGCGTGGGAGGGAATGTCGCGGGAGCCCGGGGCTGGTGGGGCTGAGGCACCTGGGAAAGGGGGACCGTGTGCAGCCGGCGGTCCCAGACGAGAGGCAGGCGAGGCGGCGGGAGGCATCGCAGGAGCAGAGAAGAGAAGGAGAAACCCCGAGCGCTTCCTTCCTCCCACGGTCCGGTCCCCGGCCGGCGTCCGCCCAGGGGTCCGCCGCCCACGGTTTCCACCATTCACCGACCGGGCCAGAGACCAGCAGGCAGGGGAGGCTGGGCGGGTCCGTGGGCACGGCCCCCAGGGGCAGCGGGGGTGCGGGGCGGGCACAGACAGACCCCGTGCCCCGGCAGCGGCAGCAGCGGATGGGCGACTGCGGAGACGCTGAACCCCCTCCTGGTCCAGAGCCCAGCGCCATGCGGGCCGCGACCGTCCCTGAGGGTCTGGGGCTTTTGTTGCTCTTCCTGTTTGTCAACGTTCTGTAGTTTTCTGTAGTTCTGTCCGTTCTGCGCAGGGACTTCTCACTTCCCCCCTCTCAGGCAGACGATAAAATCCGAAGCAATTGGCGCGGCCGTGTCAGCCCATGAACCCCGCTGTCAAAACCAACGCACCAGAAATTAAAACACACCGGGAAGCCAAAACTCGCTTAAATTTACTCCCAATCACTGGCTCTTTATTTTAGAAAGCAAAAGAGACAAATGAACAGCTCCGCACCGAGACTAACAACAGGCTCTTCGTTCGTAGATGCACTAATTGCTTGTAACACAGGCATTCCGACCCCTCCACGGCGTCTCCAGGCTCACACCTCCGTCCCTCTCCCTGCCCATGTCAAGTCACCTGCCGGCAGGCCAGGTGGGAACGCAGGGGCCTCGGAGGAAACCACCTTGGGAGAAGAACAGCTCAACCTCGTCGGCAAGCATCCCGCCTCTCGGAACCTTTTCCAGACCATTCTCCTGATGGCTCACCCCGTCATCTCCCCACCCCGTCAGAATCACAGGGCAGACATTGCCAGCATTTTCAGACAGGCACGTTTAATTAAACGGGGGCGACAGTAACAGATCGCCTCGAACTGCTCCGTTCAGGTCCTGGTGCCCCGTGGTGACGGCCAGCCGTGGCAGTGGCGCGCTGCCGGCTCATGCCCCGACCCTCCAACGACCCACGGTGACGTCTGCACCAGTCTCTCCACTGCCTGGTTTGGGTTTTGCTTTGCTTTGTTCCGTGAGGATAAGTGACACCCACCTCATGGTTTTTCAAGCCCAAAGAAAGGGAGATGCCCAGCAAGATCTTCAGCAAGGACTCAAGTCTGGAATGATCCCGCAAGAAGCCGGTGTCCCCGGGCTGTTTGTATTGTTCATTAAAGCGAATTTTCAAAAATAAATCTGCCGTTCAGACTCGCAGCCATCACGGCGATTTCCCCACCAGCGACGGAGGTGAACGTTGCACATGAGCCTCGGGTCCCGAGTGGCTCTTCTGCTCCTGGAGACATACATTTCTATCCAACAGCCCCATTACAGAGATGTGGAGACGCCACAGGGGATCAAGGCTTTTCTGTGTTTTCATTTTGCTGTTAGCATTGAGACATTTCCCGTCTTGTCCGGTGACATTTATTGAAGCTCTTAGAGCAACGTCCCCGCGAGCCCTGCATCCCCGTCTTGGAGCAGCTGAGAATGAACCGCGTGAACACGAGGACTGAGGACCTGATCTTGAGCGGAGAACCCTGAAGGGCTTGTTGAGGTCCCGGAACTGTCCCAAGCAGCTCCCGGCTTCTCCGAGCGTCTGCGTCGCTCATCCCGGGAGCACCTCCTGGTCCCTGCCCGCATCCGGTGCCCTGCTCCCAGCCGGACCCTTACAGGTTCTTCCTCCGCCTGTGATTCCCACGTCAGTCCTGGCCTCCTATGCACGACACAGATGGAGGGAAGCCTGAGGGCTCCTGGGCAGGTTCTCCAAGTTGAAAAGTGACTTCAAGGAATAGCTGCTTGCCCTCTGCAGACACTTGGAAAAGGGAAGCTTGGCCCTGGGAGGCATTCACAGGAGGAGGCGAGGAAAGGTTGTGGCCCAGTGTCCCTCGCCCAGAGTCAGGACGAGAAGGAACACAGTGCCCAGTCTAAGAGACGGGACTTACGGACAGCTCCATGCTAATGAGTTCCAGGACGTGAGTGAGGTAGGCAAAGTCCTTGTGTGATACAGACCACCGGATTCCTCTGAAGAAGCAAGAGGATCTGCACCGGCCCGTCTGCCACCGACATGGACGTGATCGCTCGTACCTTCTCCCCGAGGACGCTCCCAGTGGGGACAGCTTCCCGGGGTGCTGCCAAACGCAGAGATGGGGTGACCCAGCCCCACAGGAAACCCCAAGTACACTCAGAAGGCCGGCGGCTCTCTCGTAAGGGAGTAGGCAGAGCCTGTACCAGGAAACCACACACCACAGTCGTCAAGTTCCTTATGCAGATGTTACTGGATCGGACACAGCAATTAAGAAAAGACGATGACACATCATGACCAAGTGGGATTCAGACCAAGAACAGTGAATTCGTTTAACATTTCAGAATCTTAGTAGACTAAAATAGCAACAACAGAATCAAATGCTCGTATCAGTAGATGCAGAAAAACATGTGACAAAACCCGATACCCATTTACGACAAAGGCTCTCCACAGACGGAGACTGAGAGGGGAGAGAAGCGACACAGACTGACATGGAAGGTGGAAATGTCTTCACTCACAGAAGCTCTGGTCACACATGCAGAGAATGGGGAGCGACTACAGAATGGGCTGCAAACGCTCACCTTCTGGGAGCTTCCCTGAACAGAGAAGAAAACGTCCCTGGGACTCCTGCTGGCCCAACAGCTCCAACCTCATCGCCTGTCGCTCAATACCGGGCGCCGTGCCCTATGGTGCTGGGGGTCATTCTAAAGCCTCAGTCACTCCAAATATGCTCTCCCCTGAGGGCCGTCAGCTTGCTGTCTGCCCTGCCCGTGCAGCTTCCTTCTCAACCTGCAAGGCTGAGCTCAAAAACCAGCTTCCCTGGGGGGCCCCAGGGTCCCTCCCACCTAACACCGACCCCATGTCCCACCCCCTCACTCTGCTCCACGACCACACTCTGATTTTAATTTCTTTCTCCCCGACTACCACTGTCTGACATTATTCCGATGACTGGTTTATGTCTTCGTCTTCCCCCAGAGCGTCCCCCACAGGGAAGGTTCCCGACCCGCTCTGGGTCCGGCCACATCTCCAGCATCGGCTCTGCAAGTGGCCATGGCGTGGGTGACAGGTGTCCGTAGACATCAGAACCGTAAAGCTAGGGAGGGAAGCTCGAAGGCCGTTTCCTGCTTGGTTAGGGAATCGATGGCCGGAGCAGCCACTCATCTCAAGAAAGCATCATTTCTGTTTTATTTAACTGAATAGGCTATCTTTCGAGCACTGTTGGGCCCACAGAACAATCGCATGGAAAGTAGAGCGTTCCCATGGCAGGCCCTCTCCACGCACACGGTTTCCCTGGGATTGTCTTGTGCGGTGAGACACATGTGCCACAGCTGAGGACCAGGGCCCGTGGACAGCTGTTTACTCAGGCCCACGGGTTATTACAGTTCATTCGTGGCCTCGTACACTCTGTGCATTGAAACTCATGCATGATACGTGTCCACCACCATGGTCCATGCGGGACGGACTTATCGCCCTAAGGATGCTCTGCGCTCGCTTCCCTCCATGCGAGCCCGGAGCAGCCAGTCATCTCCCACCGTCTCCTTAGCTTGTCTTGTCTGGAATGTCGGGGACTTGCAGTCACACACCGGGAGCCTTGCCAGGCTCACTTCCTTCACGTGTCAGTGTGCATTAAAGGTTTATTCGTGTGTTTTCCTGTCTGGATAGCTCCTTTCTTTTTGTCTTTATCACAATGTATTTATTTATTTTATTTAAAGATTTATTTGCTTTAAAAAGAGAGAGTGTGAGCAGGAGCAGAGGGGCAGAGGGAGAGGGAGAGAGAAAGTCAAGCAGACCCCACACAGAGCGCGGAGGGCAGCGCAGGGCTCCATCCGCTGACCCGAGGGCACGGCCTGAGCCGAAACCAAGAGTCAGACATTTAGCTGACCGCACCACCCAGACAGCCCGTCGTGATGTACGTACAAGCATATACGTATATGCTATTGCAACAAATAACAGTCCATTGTGTATGATGTTGACACGTGTATGATATCACCGTTGACCCATTCACCTACTGAAGGTCATTTTGGTTAGTTCTGATTTTTTGACAATAATGGATAAACCTGCTACAAATGCTGTGTGTAAAAAACAAATAACCAGTAAAACAGTTACCAGGCAAAGGCAGTAAATGAAAATCTATGTATTTTATATGCAAGCTATAATCATTAGACTTTTAGAATTTAAAAAGTACTCTTTACAATAGCCTAAGATACATGAAATACTTAGAAGTATTTCAGAGTCCATAGTCTCTCATGGTTCACCTCCCCTTCCAACTTCCCTCAACTCCCTTCTCCTCTCCATCTCCCCTTGTCCTCCATGCTATTTGTTATGCTTCACAAATAAGTGAAACCATATGATACTTGACTCTCTCTGCTTGACTTATTTCACTCAGCATAATCTCCTCCAGTCCCATCCATGTTGCTACAAAAGTTGGGGATTCGTCCTTTCTGATGGAGGCATCATGCTCCATAGTGTATATGGACCACATCTTCCTTATCCATTCGTCCGTTGAAGGGCATCTTGGTTCTTTCCACAGTTTGGCAACCGTGGCCATTGCTTCTATGAACATTGGGGTACAGATGACCCTTCTGTTCACTACATCTGTATCTTTGGGGGTTGAAGTGGCGGGGGGTGGGAGGTTGGGGTAGCAGGTGGTGGGTACTAGAGAGGGCATGGATTGCATGGAGCACTGGGTGTGGTGCAAAAACAATGAATACTGTTATGCTGAAAATTGATTAATTAATTTTTAAAAAGAAGATATGGATTAATTTTAAAAAAAGAAGATATGGTCCATATATACGATGGAATATTACACAGCCATCAAAAAGGATAAACAGCCACTTTTGTATCAGCATGGATGGTTCTGGAGGAGATTATGCTGAGTGAAATAAGTCAAGCAGAGAAAGTCAATTATCATATGGTTTCACTTATTTGTGGAGCATAAGGAATTACATGGAGGACATTAGGATACAGAAAGGAAAAGTGAATTGGGGGAAATTAGAGGGAGAGATGAACCATGAGGAACTTGACTCTGAGAAACATACTGATAGTTTTGGAGGGGAAGTGGGTGGTGGATGAGTGAACATGGTGCTGGGTGTTAAGGAGGGCAGGGATTGCATGGAGCGCTGCTTATGGTGCATAAACAATGAATCTTAGAACACTAAAAAATAAAATTAAATTAAAAAAAATACTTAGGAGTAAATGTAACAAAATTACTAGAAAGCTTGTACAGAAATGCAGTGATTTACAGTATGTAACTCCATTCAAAACAAAAATGTCAGACTTCTACACTACTCAAGATTTCTATAAAGTTACAATAATCAAGGAAGTGTGGCATTGGCATAAAGATTGGTAGAACACATCCAGGAGTCCAGAAACAGACTCGACACGTACACGGTCGATGCATTCTCAACAGAGACACCGAGGCCGTTCCGTGCAGGAGGGGTCTTCTTGCCAACAAATGCGGCCGGCAGGGTCGGACATTCACATGCATAAAGCACAGAACAGACCCGCGTCCTTGCTTCACACCCACCCAGAAATCACTCACCGGAGACCTGAACATAGTCGCTGAATCTATAAATCCTCTCTAATGTACCTTAAGTCAAAACCTTGATGACCTCGAGCTCCTCAGGATTCTCAGCAAGGGTATCAAAAGTCTGATAAAACACCATCAAGCAGACTTCATTAACACGTAAAGAATTTTTTCCATCAAAGGTAGTTTTAGGGAAAAAGAAAAAAAAACAGAGTAGGAGAAAATATGCAACATTGAAAGGCTGTGCTGCGAAAACTGAGGAGCTCTTCCAACGGAACAGTAGGACGATCCAATAAGAACGAGGCAGGAGAATACACGCAGACCCGTAAACACGGAGATGCGTGTGGCCAGCGAGGGGAGCCCAACGCCACGAGTCAGCAAGGACGCGGAGCAAAGTGCGCTTCAGGACGTCTGGGAAGGTTGACGTCTGACAACACCCAGGGCTGGGGCCGCTGCGCGTCTGCAGGAGGTGAGCCCGTCCTCCCTCGCTGGGGGGAGGCGGCGGCTGCAGCGACGCTGGGAGGCGGTTTGGCGGTCTCCTGGGACGTTGACACACACTCGCCCCATGAGTCCGGAACGCCACTCCCGAGCTGTGACCTAAGGGAAAGGGAAACATGTCCGCACGGAGACCCGAGCACGGCTGCTTGCGGCTGCTCTGTGCTCAGTAGCTCAACGTTGGGAAGGACCCAGATGCCCGTCATCTGGTGAATGGAAAAACGAATCGTGCACATGTACACAACGGGGGCCGCTCGGTGATGCGAAGCCCTGACTCCTGACACGCCACCGCGCGGGCGAGGCCGAGCAGCCGTGCGCTCCGTACACGAGGGAGTCGGGCGCGGGAACACCGCCAGCCGGGCGCCGAACTCTAGAAAAGGCAAACAGAGAGCGACAGAAATGGGCCAGTGGTTGCCAGGGGGCAGGGGCACGGAGTGACGGGAAAGGGGCCGAGGCCGCTCGGGGGCTGGTGGGAGCAGCCTCAGTCCTCCTCGTGTTGGCTGTCTCCTGACCAAAGACCTTTGTGAAGGCGCGTCGAACTGTGACTCAGGAGGGGCGGGTCTCGCTGCGTACACGCCGTACCTCGGTGGACGTGTTCCTAAAATCTCAGTCCAGCAGCCGAACGGAGAAGGGGTTAGGGAGCTGCCGGCGGGGCCGCGGGGGCTGGGGGAGGCTGTCGCGCTGGTTCCGGGATAACACGGCAACCGGCGGGGGAAAGACTGGGGGGATCGGAGCCTCAGGGTCTTTCTTTCCCTTTAAGAAATCATGATTCTGGGGAAAAACCAACCAACCATCAGAAATATTTGATGGGCACCAAGGCTGCACACAGGAAGGACGATACGTTGCATGTCACATCAGAATGTCCCAACCAGTCCCTACTGATGATCTTTCACTTCCTCTAAGAGAAGTGAAGTCACTTTCCGGGAGAATTCCCACCTGGGCCTCTCAGAGGACAAACCCAGGCAGGGCTGCTGGGCGGGCCCCGCCGCCTCCTGCCTCTACGCTTTACCACGGGCGGCCTCCCTCCGAGCCCGGCTGCCCTGAGCGTCCGAGGCCGCGCACCCCTCGCCGGCAGCGAGACCCTTCCCGCCCACCCCGGAGGCAGCCGCGCCGCAGTCAGCCTGCTGGGCCGTCTGGGTCCCACATCCCGCGCCACATTTCAGGAGAAACGTGACTGTTCAGATGGTTTGAATTTCCCTCCCCCGAACGCGGTAACTCTGCGACGGTGGGATTCCCATTTTTGTTACCGGCGATGCGTTTCTGGCGATGAACTGGTAGCACTCGTTGGCCAGCTCCCGGGAGGACGGCCGGGCGGTGGCTGAGGTCCCCAGCCGCTGTGGGGACGGATCGCACGGGCACACGTGCTTTCCCGGCGTGCCCGCTCCGTCCCGCGTCGACACGTGGGCACTTCCCGAGACAGTCTGCGCACACGCCTCAGGGATTTTTCTCTCTGCAACAGTGGGTGTTTGCTTTCTTCCGAGTGATAAGTTGCTCCAGATAGTCAGTAGATTATTGGGAGAAAAGATGTTTTATTAGTTAATAATTTACTTACCAAATTATTTGGCTCATAACTGATTTGCATATTTTTATAAGCTCCTGAGCCATTGAATCAAAGAGAGAAGCACATATTTTGCTTCTGGAAAGTTTGAAATGACCCTAATACTTTACCAAGGATGGAAGTTTGACCACTCCAAATATTTCAGCACCATATTTCCTTGCGAACCTTCATTTGGCTGAAGATTCAGTGAACTATAAAACGCACACATCAATTATCACCAGATTAATTTGGGAAGGAAAATGTTAGCCAACATATTTATCACGGCTTGGCTATAATCTTGGCCGCAATATTGGTTGCTGTTCTTAAATCAGAATATCACCATGCAAGAAAGAACGTAGCAATAAAACATCAAAGAAAATGTAATGAGAGTTTGGTGATGCAAAAAATTATCTCTATTTCTTATTTAGATCCCTTACCTGGAGGAATAACTTAGAATCTGTCACTTTCTGGTGCTAATGGGTAATAAAATCACAGCTGCTCTCACCTTACTTGGCCGTCTTTCCTGCAATGGTGCCCTCCCCCTGCTCAGGGCTGAGTGGTGTCCCCCAGATTCGTATGCTGGAGTCCCCCCAGGACCACAGAATGTGATGGCATCTGGAGACAGGACATTTGAAAGGTGTGATTAGTTTAAAATGGGCTGGGGCTGGCGAGTCCGTGGGGAGCTGGAATCCAGTAGGGCTGGCATCCTCACAAGAAGATGACAAGGTCACAGACAGGGACACCCGCATGGGACACAGGGAGACGGCGGAGAGAGGCCTCCCAAGAACCAGCCCTGCTGACACCTTGATTTCGCACGTCCGGCTTCCGGAGCCGTGAGCCAATAATCCGCGTTTAGTGCCGTCAGTCAGGAGTGTTTTGCACGGTGGCGAGTGGACGAAAGTGCCAGAAAGCATCAGGGGTGCAGCAGCCGTGGGCCCTCCAGCCGACAGACCCTCCCAGGCGGAGAAGTGGAGCTTCGCACGTGACCACACCTAGGCCAGCTGGAGGCCAGTCGGCCCACAGGACCCTGTGCGCATCCGGAGGGCGTGCGCCCATCACTCCGGGACCCTGTGCGTGACGGCAGCATCATCTCCCCCTGCTTATCTCCTCCCGCCCGGCAGAAGATGCTGGTTTCCCGAGGTGTCCAGGAGTATTTGGAGGCAGAGGGCGCCGGCCGGGCACCAATACAACTTGAAGCTGGATCTACTGTGTCCTGGACGGTCCCATCAGAGGGCTTGCTGACTGCGGGGCTGCTCAGTGCCAGCACCAACGCATCAAAGCCGTGCCCTGTTTCCTTCCGCGGAAGTTCACCTTGCTCCCTCTCTGCAGCCTGGGGTTCCCCCTCGGTCTTAGCAGGTGTGCCTTCCCATCTTATCACACAGTCAGGGGCTGAGCTGTTTGCTTTGTCTTCTGCACAGACCTTAATGGCCAGGAGGGCAGGGGCTCTATGTGCCTCTCTTCCCAGCATGTCCCCATCCAGCAGCTGGGGCAGGGCCTGGTGGGGCCCATGAATGTTTGCTGAACCAAAGAGCGTGCAAACCAATGGACGAATGAGCACGGGCACCGGGAAACCAAGGCTGGTGCTAGAGTCACCAGTGAAAGAGCGGACCATGTGCGCAGCCTCTCTCTGAGGACAGAAATCACAGCAGTAAGGACGCTCTGGCCTCCTCGTGTCCCACCTAGACTGAACTCTGTTACACACACATGCAAATACACAACGTACATGAAGAAAATAGAGAAGAGTGCTTTAACAATTTTTTAAAGATTTTATTTATTAAGAGCACAAGCATGGGGAGCAGCAGAGGGAGAAGCAGACACCCCGCTGAGCAGGGGGCCCAACGCAGACTCGATCCCAGGACCCCGGGATCATGATCTGAGCTGGAGGCAGATGTTTAACCCACTGGGCCCTATTTTCATAATTTTTAAGGAGGGTTTTCTTAGCATGATAGAAACCCCAGAAGTCAAGAAGAAAAGACACCCACATTTGATTTGAAAACGAAAAAATGACTTCAGTCTCTGAGTGGACAAACACATCGTAAACAAAGCTGAAATACGGAGAGTCGTGTGCAAGAGTGTTTGCAGTACGCGCACAGAGGAAAAGGCAACCGCGACCCACGAGGAGTTAGGACGAATCAGTGGCCAGAGGCCCACGGCCCCAAAGAGCAGTGACGAGGGTGTGATGGCGAGGTTCTCGGAGGGTCAACCCAAGTACGCGAAAAACTCGACGGGAATGCTCGGCTCCACCGGGCGTCAGGAAGAAGGGAGAACGTGTCTACATCTCTACTTCCCACACTTTTTTTTTAAGATGTATAATGACAAGTGTTGAGACAATTTTAGGGAAATGAGTGTTTTACACACTTCCTGGGGAAACAGGAAGGCTGTGGAGCCGCTTGGGAACGCACTCTGACAGCGCCCACTGCAAAACCTCGTCTTCCGTCCGACAACGACATCGAGACGCGTCGTCCAAGTAACGGGGCTGCCGCTCCCGCTGAGCACTGTCCCGCCCGGTCCCGGGGCGCGAGGGCCGCCAGCGAGTGCGGTGAGCGTGGAAGCCTCCGCAGGACCGCCACCACGCGCACACACTCTCCCAAGCTCACGTGTGTACGTAAACGCTCTCCCACGCTCGTGTGCTCCTGTGCACACACTCTCCCGCACTCACATACACACACGCATGCTCTCTCATGGTCATGAGCACGCACACTTTCTCCCCTGCTCACACGCAGGCACACACACTCTCCCACACTCATGTGCACGCACACACACTCTGCCACAACCATGTGCATGCACACACGTTCTTCCACACTCACATGTGTGCACACACCCTCCCTGCGATGACTGGAGGCTGCCCGCTGTGGGGGCAGCACAGGCTGGGGGATCCTCAGCGGCCGTGGGTAGGGAGGAGCCGTCCACAGCCTCCTGAGCGGGGACGGGGGGTGGTGGTGGTGTCAGACAGTGTCCTTCCTGACACCAGGGAGAGGAGCTGCCTGCGATCCCAAGCACGTCCCTGTGTGGAAGGGCACGTGGCAGGGAGGCCGTACTAAGATGCAGTCTGTCTGTCTGTCTGTCTATGTGGGTGTCACCCAGCTTTCTACAAACCCGCTGGATTCTTGGGCTGCTTGTATAACTGGGGAAGAAGAGCAACGTTGGGAACAGAAATGCAGAAAGAGCCGACACAGGGGTGCGCAGGGCAGGGCCTCAAACACCCGCTCCACCTGCTTCCATCTGACGAGCTCCGTTTCCACCCGGTCACGGAACAGCCCCGGCAACCTTACCTGTTCCCAAATCCTCCTGGGTGTCTTCAAGCCACGCCCCTTCCGTGGTGTCCTCACTCTCTATGCCACGCCCATCGTCCTCCAGACACACGCTTGACCTCATGACTGCACCTTAAAAGCTTATCATGACTTCTTTGCTGGTTGGATGGACAAACAATCTCTGTCCTGAACTGTGGAGCTCTTGCTTATCTGCCCCCAGCTAATCCCAACCACAACTCGTATCTTCCTTCTGGGCAGGTTCACTCCCAGTTCCATGGGCTCGCGAGCACATGCTTTCCTTATGACCTCAGGGCCTTTGCACAAACTTCCACTCCACCTGGAACCACATATCTTTCCCCATGACATTCAGCTTTTTTCCAGGAAGACGTGCTAGCCCCATGCTAAGTCATACGACCCTGGTTTGTGCTTTCAAAATACCCCGTCTTTGCTTTTTAGGGAAAGTTATCATACTTGCCTTTAGTTAATGACATTAATTAATTTCCTATCCATCCTAAAGTGTCTGTGTGTCAGTTGGAATGCCTGTTCGGCTAGGACCAGGGCTCCACACACGGTCTCCAGGCTACCCAGTGACTGGCCGGCAACTCACCAAGTCGGTGCTGAACGAGGGGAGGAAGGAAGGAGAGAAGGAAGCCAGAAGGAGCCGCCTCTGGAATTAAGAGGGGCCCATGTGGGACTTCATGGCATTTTTCAGGGTCAGGGACCACAGACACCCTGGGCCCCCTTGCTCAGTATTCGTCCATGCTCTGATGACCGAGGGCGTCCCGTGTTGGAAGCACGAAGGTGATATCCATCTCCTGAGGCTTCCTGGAGAAGGAAGGAACCTGAACCGTGAGTGGACGGAAGCTCCAGGTCGACACCTTCGCCCGGGACGGTGAGCACGTGGCTTCCCCGTCTCCAGAACACACCCAGCAGCGGTGGTGTTCCACTTGGAATCTGGGTCTTTCTCTCCAATATTACACGTCCAATTTTAGTCCAGTTTTCTCCGTGCTCTTAGCTCAATCCTGACCCCCCAGACCTGGGTGGGTCATCCCAGATGAACGTCTTCCCTCCGGGATGCTCCAGAACGTTCCAGAACCCTCCAGGGGCGGACGTCCGCAGCCCAAACATCAGCCCCACAGAAAAGCTGCCCGTCCCTCCTCCTCTCCTCTGCCCAGGGCCCTTCCACCTCCGGTCTTACGCCGCGGCACACATGGCAGGGGAGCAGACCCAGGACGTCGGTGAAAGCGGAGCACAGGCTCTGCTTGTTCCTTCTGGAGCTGCATGTAGCAGTTATGACGATGGCACTTAGCGTCTTCAAAGGCTCTTTAAAACATTAGCCAATCAGCCTCCACCGCAGTGGTGTGGGCAGACGAGCAGCGCACGGTCATCACCGGAGATAAGCTCCCGGAGAAGGGACCATAGTTCCATTAATGCCCACCCCCCCACACACGCACACGAGAACACACATGCCCGTCCTGCGCAGAGCAAGGACCCACACCCCCACCCCAGCCATAGCCGTGGTCTGATTGCTCGAAAGCGATCTTCCTCTTTTCTGAAGTGTGTGCGTTTGGGCTCAGGCTGGCCCGTGCAGCTCTCCCGGACGCCATGAGCCTCCAGAAGCACCGTCCGCTGCTTTCTCCCGGGCGGCCCTCCGGACTCTGCGTGGGCCGCCTTCTCCAGTCCGTTGCCACCATCATCTTTCGAACTGGGAAATGGCAACCTTCTGCTTGCAAAGGCTCCTTCCTGCTGCAAAGGCCGTCGGGCGGGCACTCCTCGCCCCGGCCTCGGGCGGTCCGGCCGCTGCTCTCTGTCCGTGTCGCACCCCAGCGTCCTCCCGGCTGCGCTCCCGGGAAGGGGTCTCTCAGGGCTGGCTACGGGGCTGCCGGAGATGAAGTCTTTAACTCAGTAGATGGCACTCTTACCTCTGAATCCGCAGAGCAGTGTCTCCTTCAAGCACGCACCTGAGAGGGAAGGTGGCCTCGTCACACTTGCAGTTCACAGGCCGGTGTCCTTCCCTGCAGACCCCGTCCTGGAGAACTCCCCGGGGCCGCCGGCCACCGGGTCCTCGGGCCAAGCTCGTCTCTGGAAAACATACAAAACCACTGAAAGCAGTAGGAGTCCTTCTAGGGACAGAATGTTCTTTCAGCAAAAGACTTTCCAGAATGTTCTCTCAAGTGGCTTGGTCGTCAAGCACCAGCTTCTTGCTTCTGTTAGCAAATATCTCATCGTGTAACAACCTGTGTTTAGGCGAGGTGGCTCCTCAAGCTTGAGAAAATGCTGGGCAATTGTTCAATTACATATTCCCAGGTAAGTGCTACCTGCTCTGTGTGATACTAATTGTTTCGTCTGGTTACCTGATGGCAAATAATCATGATAAAAATAATGAATGTCATAAGATACAAGCCACGTAGCTAATTTCTCTAATGAATCTGAAATCCCTGCTAGTCTCCCTCTTTTTTTTTTTTCTTTAGAAAAATGATTGTTTTTCTGATTTTATTCTTTTTGAGTTTCTTAAAACTGGGAGAATTAAAAAATTAAAACTTTAAGAAAGTTTCTTGTCATGAGATGAAGAGAAAGTAAAAACCAACCCAATCCCTTCAGGTGGAAATACTCACCTACGGACAGGCCGGGGAGTTTCTCCTTGTGGTTTCAGTGAGGGATCCGGGGGAGAGAAGTGAGACAGACCTAACCGAGTCGGCTTAAAGTGAAGTCAGGGACGGAAACGCGCTTGTGCTTCAGGCTCCGGAACACGGGCAGACGCGGGTGACGGCAGCCAGGGCCTCACGGACAGGCTCTCCTTCACCTCCGAGCTTGTGGCACCCGAGGGTCCGCCTCGCTCTTCCGTGCGAGTCACCGTCCTTGATTTCCAGGACACCTGGGAGGAACCGGACGTCACCACGGCTCCTAAGTCCACGGTAACGCTTGCAGGAGGACAGTCAGACAGGGCCAGCCTCTCTGACTCTCAATGTCAAGTTCCCAGGAAGACTCTCCATGGTCCAGCTGGGCCCTGTGACATCCAGGACCAGTCTCCGTGCCAGGTCTCAGGGACACACTGTCCCCATCAGTGGCTCCCAGGGCACCCCAGTGGGCGGAGGTAGGTGTGTGTCTGCACGTACATGCGTACGTGCACGTATGTTGGGGCTGAGGAAGAATTAAAAAAAAAAAAAGAGGAATACAGCAGAAAAAGAAAGTGGTCCTGCTACGTGGTTTTGTGATTATGTAAGCAAATTATTTTTTAATGAATGTGACATCATAAGACAGCTTTTAGATCTCTTTGGTTTGTTACTTTGAAAACTTCTAGACTTAACCACAATGAATGCTTGGATTATTCCATGTTCCTCAGAAATCTGGGTAAGTTGTTGGGGCCGGCAGCCCTCTACCCTCACATTCACCGACTGTAGAACCTTCTTTCGTGGTGGAGGGAAGGGCTGCCTGTCTGCCGGATCTGGGTCTGTGCTTTCCTCAAACGACGCGTTGGAAGCAGGCGTTGTTCTTTGCAAAAGGGAAGCCACAGTAAAGAGTTAAGAAAGCAAATCGGCGGCGTGGTCTGTGGGCTTTTCCCGTGGGCCTGGTCGGCAGGTTTCCGGGTGATCCCGGGGAAGGCGGAGTATCTCCCGTCTGCATTGCCCAATGGCCTCTGGGGTGCAGGGCGTCCGCGCTCGGCAGCCAGGATGGGCCCAGACCCATCTCCCGGGCACAGCTCCCTCCCCTCCAACACCAGCCAGTTGGCTGGCAGCGTCTTTAGTGGCAAAGGTTGTGAAATCCTTTCTTCATAAACCGGCTTACATCAACCGATTAAAAGACAAGATCAGTCTTCTGACGTTGCCCTGCGGCTTGATGAGAGATTTCTGTTCGTTACCTTCCCCTGTTGTGTTTGGGAAATGTTCAGACTTTGGGAAGTATCTCTTAGAAAGTCATCGTTTGCAGATTTCTGGGGTTGCGTGATTGTGAATTTACTTCAGCCACCATCGGACACACCACGTACTTCTCTCGTGTCCATGAGCAGTTTCGTGCCCCTGGGTATGCCCCGTATCCTAACTTGACATGAGCTCTCCCGCTCTCCCCTCACCTGGCTCTCTTAGCCCATCACACAATGTTCTGCACATTTTATAGGCGTTTAATTACATCTGGGGAATAGTTGATTGATGGAGAGAGAAAAAGGTGAGCAAAGAACGTAGGAGGCTTGAAAATTGGCACCGAGAACAAATTGAGGTCTAATTAATGAACAGGGAGAACCTGAAGTCATGCGTGGTGTGGAAGCCGTGTCTGATTGTCATCGGAGATGGAGAGGGATGAAGCACCTCACCAGAATGGAAATTTAGCAGGGCGTGGCTTGCTCAGAGGGCCTGGCCAAGGAAGACTGTGTGGCGGCACCCGATATTCTGGACTATGTCTCTCAGACACACAGAGAGACAGAAAATGTTTAGAAGCTGGAAGCATTTAAATTTCTCTGTGCAGTAAAATCCCCAGAAAACTGCTTCCTAAAACACGCAGGGAAGCGTCCGTGAGCACGAGCTCATGAGAGGGAATGAGCGTGTTGCCGGCAGCAAGTCAAGGGACCAGGTGAAGTGGCATTACAGAATTAACGCCGTCTCCACCCACATGGGCGGACGCGGCCAGCAGACCGTCCCCACAGGCTGGGATGAACACGGACGCACCGTTTGCAGAAGAACCAGCTCCTCTCCAGTCACCGTCTAACTGGGAATGCCCGAGTTCCTCACCAGAGTGAGTAACCGCATGCGGGCTGCTTCGGTCCCCGCCGGACCACGTGGCAAGTCTCTTTTCTTCTCACAGTTCATCTTAGCAACGCGGCCGGGAGCCGTGTCCATGCTGGGGACGGACGTCTCTCCTGGTCCGCACCTGCCGGAGGCGCTCGTGGGAGCTTCTGGGCCGCGCTGTCCACTGACGGGCAGACGGATGCCAGCCGCAAAGGACACCACGCAGAGGGGGAGCGTGTCGGACATCCTCGTGGATGACCTGTTGGTACTTCATTCTGACGAGCAGGAGAAAGTCTCTTGGGAAAGACATAATAAATAAAATCAAAGCCATCGCTTTTCTCTCAACAGACACATTCGCAACTGCTCTTGTGCAATCACAAGCCGGCGGGAGACGCCAAGGGTGGCCAGAGGGGACGTCCTGTCGGCTGCCGCGTGTCACCACGTTCTTTTCTCGGCTCCCCAGATTACAGCTGGAAAGCGATTTCGATGATACCGTTAGAACTCCCCCCAGAAGTCCGGTGTTTCAAGTGCACAAATGTCTGCGGAATCGTGAGCCCGGTGTGCGCTCACAGCGTCACTCGCCCTTTAACAGCATTTGCTCCTCCCTACTGGGCAGCTCCAAACAGGAACCACGCAGGAACTCATGAATCCTTCCAGCATTTCCCTTTGCCTTAAAATGGGTCACAAGAAGGAGAAGAAGAAGAAGAGGCGGAGGCGGAGGAGGGGTGGTTGTTAATACAGTGCCGCATTGTGTTAGACTCTCCTACCGTAAGGAAAAAACAAAAACAACAACAGCAAGAGCAACAAAAACCACATGTGATTCTGCCATGAAGAGATTTACCAGGCTTGAACACGGTATCGGTTAGAAGCGGATTTGGAGAAACCCCCACGACAGAGTCCCACCCAGTCACCACGTCTTTTTTGTAAACTACTGAAACTCGTCTCCGTGGGCTTGAACGGCGGTGTCGTCCCGGCTGCCGTTCTCCCGCAGCGCCTGGGTCTTCATCAGGGCTTGGGGCACTGGGGGAATTCATTTCCATGCACTCGTAGCCGGCCGTCTCCTGGGGCCACACTGAGGTCCAGGGAGCACCCCCATGGCCCCGCCGTGTGCCCCCGCAGACGGTTCTGAACCCGGATGCTTGCTTTCCTGCAGCCTGGTTGGAGCACATCTCTTAGACGTCCTTTTCTGCCGTTGCCCAGAGAAAACCTGCTTCAAAAGCCTCAGCAGGATGCTTTCCCTTCGCCCCATTCCAGTGTCTCCCGGAGACCATGTCTCCAGACCTGCAGGTCCACTCACACTCGAAAGGGAGTGGCAGGGATCACTGGGGCACTAAGAATTTTGCTCAGCCAAGGACAGGCACATTCTGAAACTGAGAAGGAAATCCCTGACGCACTCAGGTGTCAACTCCCAACTGCCCCCTCCAGGATGAGCCTGGTGCCTTCCCCTGTAGGCGTCCACCACAGTCCAGGATGGACCCCAAGTCCCAGATGCCTTCAGAGCTAGATATCACCAAGCTTCTGGCTCTGCAAGCCTGGGGTTGGGTTTCTGGGCGCCCACGGGGTTTCTTCGTTTCTTCATCCCGCGCTGCAGGGACCACATGGTCAGGAGTCTGCCGTGCAAGGGCAGACAAGCCCAGGAGGTCACCGGCAGGAGACAAAGGAAAGGCAGGTGCAGGACGGCTCACGCTCCCTCGAGCGGAGCGGGTGTGAAGGGACTGAGAGAGGAAAGGAATCTGTCCCACGTGTGGGTAGGGAGGGTCCTCCGGCCAGGCTGTTCTGGGGACATGTGCGCAGAGCATGTCGACCCAGTGGGTTAGTGTGAGGACAGAAGCATTTCTGTCACGGGTGTTTACCCTGTGCTCGGGGGTTCAGAAGACGGAGGTAGAGATGCGGCTCAACACCGGAGAGCCAGGGAGCGCTCGGGTACAGCGCTGGGACCCCAGCCTCTCCCAGGGCACTGCGACCCCCTTCATGGTAGTGACGAGGGTCCCTAACCCGCCTCAAGCCCTTACTGTCAACACACACACACACACACACACACACACACACACGTGCACATGCCCCTAATTCCTACACAGGGGACTCCACCTGCAAAACGGCTTTGCTGACTGCAAGCCCAGCACGAAGCGCTGGCACTCTGAGAGGAGGCCGGGAGGAAAAAGAGAGGTCACTTCTCTGTAGCACACGCAGGGTCACTGCAGTCTGGGCCGCACGGGCTGAGTGTCCCATAAAGGAGGGTGACATCTGGGGCTTTAGGATGCTCGTCCTCTTGCGATGTCCGGAGCATTTGGGATGAACCACAGTTGTTCCCAGAGACTCCTTCAAAACGGTCTGTGTGTCCTGGGAGAGCAGGCCACTTCCAAGCAAGCAGGGAAAAGCGAAGAACCGAGAATGTGCGAGAGTACTAGGTCCAGGGCACTCGGGTTCCCCACCCCGCCCCGTGCCCGGAAACAGGCTAGTCCGCCAAGCAGTCCAGTGACCACTCCCAGGATCCCCATGGACATGCAGCATGTGGGGAAACCCACCCAGCTCGGGGCCCCCAAATTCAGCACCACTGGCCATCTGCCCGTCCACTACCCAGGCCGTCCCCCACCCACCCGGGTAAGGCCCGTCGTGGAGCTGCCAGGAACCGAACTCTGCCAACGACAAGAGTGCGACGAGCAGCAGACCCTTCCCCGGAGCCTCCAGGGACGGGTCAGCTGGCGGCACCGCGATCTCAGCCGAGTGGGGCATCCTGGAGCAGGACCCAGCGGGCTGCGCAAGGAGGAAGCCCCGTGGGTGAGGCCGTAAACCCGCGACAGCGACGACCGCACCAGGAAACCACCACGACCCCCGCTCCCCAGGGCGGAGCAATCGTGTGGCTGGGCCTGGCCGGGTGCGTCTGCGCACCTCCTCCTCCTCCTAGTGCTCTGCGCCGTCCGCCGTGTTCCGGGGCCCCTTTCCTCAGAAACACCGCGTCCACTTCCTCCTGCCCCGTCCCCCGGGGCCGTCCACAGTCCGCGCTCTTGGTATCGCCTTTCTCTCAGCGAGCCCCGAGGGAGGGCACCCCTTGGGGGATCCCGAGGGGGAAAGCGCCCGGTGTCCTGCCCCGGGAAGCTCAGCCCTGGAGAGAGCCAGGCACGGAGAGCAGGTGTGCCACAAGAAGTGACAGGTGTGTCACTGAGCGTCCAACACAGCGTGTGGGGACAAGACGGGACCCGGGGCCAGGGGAGGTGGCGGCTGAAGGGGCAGCACAGATGACGGCCTTCCGTGTGGGACAGTGGGGACAGTTGCAGGCCGGCCATCGTGCAAGCAAGATGCAGGGCTCCCCGAGGAGGGGGACGTGGACACACTGAACTGCAGGGACATCCCATGCAGCGACAGCCTGCCTTCTGTGAACGGAGAATGCGAGGCCTCTATGCAGAAACACATTCCCAGAGTGGGGCGAGGGCTCCCTGTGGCTGGGGGGGCTGGAGGGGAGCAGGGAGGTGGGACAGAGCGGAGAGCCTGGGAGACAGGGTGGGCAGGACGGACCCTGGGAATCCCTGGGCCGGGGCTGGGGCCACGTGTGCTGATGGACGCCGCCGCCGGGTTGGGGGGGGCAGCTGTGGGACGCCGCCTGAGGACGCCCAGCACGGGGGCTCCCCGGAGAGACCACGGGAGCCCAGCAGAGGGAAGGCAGGCTGAGCTGGGGGCACTGGGAGAGCCAGAGACGGCTCCCAGACAGGGAGCCCAGGGGAGATGGTGAGAATAAACACGGAAAAGAGTCAAATATTTCCTGTTGACCTTGAGGATAAGGAGGTAAACACCCTTGTGTGACCTGATCAGTGGGCTGCCCTGTGCTCTGCGGAGGCCCGACGATGCACCTGAGAACAGCCCGCGAGGGAGCCAGTGCCCGGCAGACTGGAAGGAGCCCCGGAGGGCAGGACGGAAGGAGAGCGAGGGCGTCGGGGAGGGCGGAGGGGGCCCTGGGGGACAGTCCCCACGTCTGGCCCCGAAACAGACCCGCGATCGCGTCCGGGGGGACCAGGCAGAGGCTGCAGGGGCCTGGAAGCCTTGGGATGACTCTCAGGTCTAACTCTGAGAGTCAGGGGGAGGCCGTTCTGGGTCTGAAGCGGCTGGAATGCATGGCCAGGGTCAAGGTCATCAGACAGGGTGGGGATGGTTGGGGGTGAGCGTGGACACAGGGAGGGCCACGCCGGGGGAGGCTGCAGGACTCCAGGTCGGGAGTGGAGACGGCTTAGGGCTCACTGGAGGCAGGGAGGAGGGAGAGAAGTGAGTGGTTGATGGATCTGAAGCTCAAATTCACAGGGTGGGCTTTCGGTGTGGATATTGCATGGAGAGGTTTGGGGGTGCAGCTGGGTGGGGGGGTGCTGGGAAGTGCAGATTTGAGCTCCTGGACAGGTGAGGCCCCAGACAGACGGCGGGAGTGACAGCCTGCTGGGTCCTGGCAGTGGAGCTGGGCTGCTGCGAAGCCCCACTGCCAGAGACTGTTCAGGCTGGGACTGAGACCAGGGAGCTCTGACGGAGCGGGCAGTGTGCCCTCTGACACCCGGGGAGGGCAGGCTGGACGTGCTCTGGTGAGCCCCACCCCATGCACGCACAGAACCTGCAGGCCCCACGCCCCGTGCAGGAGGCCCCCCAGTTGGTCCAGGATCAGCCCTGCTGGCCCCGGCTTGGAGGACAGGGTGCTGCCCGCACAGGTTTCTCCTGGGCAGCTGTCTGGGGTGTGGGACCCAGAAACGTGCGGTGGATTCATGGATGCAGATCGGCACGGAGATAAGGCGCAGCAGGGATCACACGGGTCTGCTGGGGTGTCCCGGAACACGGTCGCTTCCTAGATTGCTGGCAGCACAGCTGGTTCTAGGACAGTGTCAGGGGCCTGGGGTGCCGCAGCTGTAGGGCGGGCTGCCGGGAGTGGCTTTCCACGAGTCTCACCTTCTTGTGAGAACAACATGTGACTCGTAACATGGACAGAATGGGTGTTAGTCGACGACACGGGCTCTCAAGAAGGCTTCAAGCCCACGCTTAAGTCTGAGGGGAGTCGAAAGTTACCTGTGGGCTTTCGACCCCACAGAGGTGGGCACCCCGGCCCCCTCCTGTTCAAGGATCCACCAGATTGAATTGACAAAGCAAGCGCAGCCTTCTTGGGAGCCAGAGGCAGGTTCCCGCGGGCCTCGTGGTCCCGCAGAGCCCGCAGACCCCGGCCAGCCTCCGTCCTCAGCTCGGCGGGGCCTGCAGTCTTGGACCTGGCCGTGGGTGGGAAGCATCCTCTGGCGGCACGCAGCCTGCGGGAGCCCCGAGCCTTGCATTGTCGGTGTTAACAGCTCAGTCTCAAGCCCCGAGGACCGTGAGGAGAGGCGGCGTGAGTCTCAGCTTCGTCGTGGGGAGAGCGGTTACTTCATTCTTGGGTGACGCCCCTCCCGGTTCAGTGTGCACCGTGGAAACACGGAAAGTCGTAGGAAGAATCATTTCCTTTCCTGACTTAGCATGTGAATTACATCAGCGCCTCATGCAAACAAGGCGACTCAACCTGAGCCTGGGAAAATGATCTCCTAGGAACTCTAGGAAAAATCAGGGACAGGCGCTGTCCTTTTACGAACATGGTCGTCTTTACGGAGGCTGGTTTTGCAGAGTACCACGCTTGCCACCCTGACGGAGAAGGCTGCTAGTAGGGTGTGGAGACCGACCATGCAAGATTTCTTTTAATTGCATGAAACACATAAACCTTTAATAAATTAATACGACTATGCCTTCAGGCACTTCTCCTGCTCTCCTGTGAGGAAGCTTTGACCCACTTCCAACCTACTCATCCATTTCTCTCTGATGATGTCATTTCCAATTCGCTTAACACCTCAATTAAACCAAACAAGCAACACTGCCAAAAGACGAGTATCTTGTAAGAGATTTCTAATGACAATGAGTTTTGGAAATGATTAATGTAGGGACAGGTGTAAACCTTTGACTCAATCATTAGTTGAAATGATTTTACTTTATGAGGAAAGAGAAAATGATACAGCCTCAAGATTACGACTCCTACTGTTCAAATGCTCCTGGCCTCGAAGAACGCCTGTGTGTGTGGGTGTGTGTGTGCGCGCGCGTGTGAGTGCCTGCATGTGTGGTACGGGTGCCTGTGTGTGTGGGCGGGTGTGTGATGTCCACTTCAGAAGGGCCAGAGAGGCTGAGGGGAGAGGCGCCTGCCAGCCCGTGGACGCAGCGGTGGCTCGGAGAAGAAGTCGTGTCGAAGAAAGTCAGAGTACGCTCCACTCCTGGGGGCCGAGTTTCTCTCTGCAAAGTTAGAGCAAGAAGCAATTCACGGGGGTAGGGGTGGTGCCTTTTTCCTGAAGAATGTGACCTTTCAACATAAGGAAGACCACAAGGAGGGGCACCTGGGGGGCTCAGTCAGTTACGCCTCTGACTCTTGGTTTCAGTTCCAGCCATAATCTCAGGGTCATACAATCAAGCCCAGGATAGGGCTCCCGGCGTAGTGGGGAGTCTGCTTGAGAGTCTCTCTCCCTCCCTCTGCCCCTCCCCTGCTCACTGTCTCTAAATAAATAAGTAAAATCTTTAGAAAGAAACAAGGAAGAAAGACCACAAGTAGGCATGCAAAGACCTCAGGTTCCTCCTTCCAAACTCCATGATCGCATGAGGTCTGTCCTTCCCCTCATGTAAAGTAGAAAGCCAGGGCAGGGGCAGCAAGGGACACGGCAGCCCCACGGACTGCAAACATGGGTAGAGAAGGTGCCCAGAAGTGGCAGGCAGCCCTTAGCGAAGTAAACCCAACGTGAAAAAAGATCTCCCCTGGGGCGCCTGGGTGGCTCAGTGGGTTAAAGCCTCTGCTTTCAGCTCAGGTCATGGTCCTAGGGTCCTGGGATGGAGCCCCACATCGGGCTCTCTGCTCAGCGGGGAGCCTGCTTCCCTTCCTCTCTCTGCCTGCCTCTCTGCCTACTTGTGATCTCTGTCTGTCAAATAAATAAATAAAATCTTTAAAAAAAAAAAAAAGATCTCCCTTAGTGTTCTGCGTATTCTGATGGAGGAGGCAAGAGACTATCGCTCTTTAAAATAAAGATGTCTTGGGACGCCTGGGTGGTTCAGTCAGTTAAGCATCAGCCTTTGGCTCAGGTCATGATCCTGGGGTCCTGGGGTCCTGGGATTGAGCCCCACATCAGGTTCCCTGCTCTAAGTGAGACTGCTCTCTCTTTGCCTCTGCCTGCCACTCTGTCTGCTTGTGCTCTCTCTCTCTAATAAATAAATAAATAAAATCTTAAAAAAAATAAAATAATAAAATAAATATGTATTGGTCAATGAATTTTGGAACACTGAAAAAATAAAATTAAATTTAAAAAAAAATTTAAAAAATAAAGATGTCTTTGTTTAAAGAAAAAGGAACTTAAAAGAAAGTGGTTTAGTTGGAGTTCTCTAGAGGCAGAGCCCAAGGGGGAGGTTGTACAAGTTTTCAGCTGAGGTTGTGCTGTCAGGGTCAGGGGAGGAGCTGGGGGCGGGCAGGTGACAGGGAGCCCCTGGCCAGGCTCTCCAGGGTCAGCGGTACCCCAGAAGGTCCTGGTGAGGCTGAGGCCCGCATGCACACCCCTCCCCCACATGCTCAAGTCTGCAATCGATAACAGGGAGACAGAGAAATGGCCTGGAAATGGCTGTCAGCATAGGGCCCTGGGCTGTAGACGCCACAGGGAGATACAGACACCCTCATGCTTGGTACAAAATGCATATTTCTGTTAGAAGCCCAAGGGTCCCTTCATTTCTCCTCCCCAAAAAAGCCCATTGTTTAGTGCTTAACTGTAATGTGATGACCATGAGTGAAAGGGCGGAAGTGGTGATACAGCGTCACTCTTCATTAGGGGTAAGAATTACTTTTAATTACATAGAAGTCAACCTTGTTAACAAAGTGGCCAATTATCTGAAAATGTAGCATGACTGTACTGTATTTCTACATTAATAAGTCTTCATCACCAAAGGTGTAAATGAAAATATACAGTCTGACACACATATGAGTTTATCCTACTCTTTAATAAATGGTGCTGGGAAAACTGGACAGCTACATACAGAAGAATGAGGCTTGACCATTCTCTTACACCGTACACAAAGATGAAATGGATAAAAGACTTCAACATGAGGCAGGAATCCATCAAAATCCTAGAGGAGAACACAGGCAGTAACCTCTTTGACATCAGCCACAGCAACATCTTTTAAGACATGTCTCCAAAGACAAAGGAAACAAAAGCTAAAATGAACTTTTGGGACTTCATCAAAATCAAAAGCTTCTGCACAGCAAAGGAAACAGTCAACAAAGCAAAGAGGCAACCCACGGAATGGGAGAAGATATTCACAAATGACAGTACAGACTAAAGGGCTGATATCTAGGATCTATAAAGAACTCCTCAAACTCAACACCCAAAAAGCACATAATCTTGTCAAAAAATAGGCAGAAGACATGAACAGACACTTTTCCAATGAAGACATACAAATGGCTATCAGACACATGAAAAAATGTTCATCATCACTAGCCTTCAGGGAGATGCAAATCAAAACCACATTGAGGGGGCGCCTGGGTGGCTCAGTGGGTTGGGGCCTCTGCCTTCGGCTCGGGTCATGATCCCGGGGTCCTGGGATCGAGCCCCGCGTCCGGCTCTCTGCTCCGCGGGGACCCTGCTTTCTCCCCTCTCTCTGCCTGCCTCTCTGCCTACTTGTGATTTCTCTCTCTCTGTCAAATAAAGAAAAATCTTTAAAAAAAAAAAAAAAAACACACATTGAGATACCACCTTACACCAGTCAGAATGGCCACAACCAACAAGACAGTAAACAATGTGTGTTGGAGAGGATGTGGAGAAAGGGGAACCCTCTTCCACTGTTGGTGGGAATGCAAGTTGGTGCAGCCACTTGGGAAAACAGTGTGGAGATTCCTCAAGAAATTAAAACTAGAGCTACCCTATGACCCTGCAATTGCACTACTGGGTATTTACCCCAAAGATCCAGATGTAGTAAAAAGAAGGGCCATCTGTACCCCAGTAGAAGCAATGGCCATGGTCGCCAAACTGTGGAAAGAACCAAGATGCCTTTCAACAGACGAATGGATAAGGAAGATGTGGTCCATATACACTATGGAGTATTATGTCTCCATCAGAAAGGATGAATACCCAACTTTTGTAGCAACATGGACGGGACTGGAGGAGATTATGCTGAGTGAAATAAGTCAAGCAGAGAGAGTTAAGTATCATATGGTTTCACTTATTTGTGGAGCATAAGGAATAACATGGAGGACATGGGGAGAGGGAGAGGAGAAGGGAGTTGGGGGAAATTGGAAGGGGAGGTGAACCATGAGAGACTGTGGACTCTGATAAACAAACTGAGGGTTTTGGAGGGGCAGGCTGGGGGTTTGGGTGAACCTGGTGGTGGGTATTAAGGAGGGCACGGATTGCATGGAGCACTGGGTGTGGTGCATAAACAGTGAATCTTGGAACACTGAAAAAATAAAATAAAAATTTTTAAATAGAGTTTATCCTAAAAGAATTAGGTCTGTAAGATGTCTGTATTCTTTCCATAGGAGCTACTGGCAAAAGAGAAAACCAGAGTGAAAGAAAAAAGATAGGACACTGATAAGCTTTCCTTTCACATTAGACAATCTTTAAAGACAGATGATAGACCAGTAGATTATTCAAGAAATTATTCAAGAAAGAAATTCAAGTTATATATAATACAAAATATAAGAATACATTAATATTTTATTAATATTTTATTATATTGATATTATATTATTAGGTACATTATACTAACTTCTGATATATATATGTGTGTGTGTGTATATATATATAATTTAGAAAATTGCAAAAAGCATAAAAAGAAAATATTTCCTGTAGTCCCACATTTTAGATTAAATTTGAACCATGTTGTATTTATACTTCTCAATCTTATTTCTATGAATATTTTTGTTGAAAATAGAGATCTAATCTATATGCTATTTTTTAAAGATTTATTTATTTGTTTGAGAGAGAGAGAGAGAGGAAGCACGAGCAGAGGGATGGGCAGAGGGGGAGGGAGAGAAAGAATCTCAAGCAGACTCCGCATTGCACACAGTCGACATGCTGCTCAGTCCCGTTACACTGAGATCACGACCTGAGTGGAAATCAAGAGTCCGACACTGAACTGACTGAATCACCCAGATGCCCCTATGTGTCCTCTTTTCAAAGCTGTTTTTTCTTTTGTTTGATAACATAGAGTAGCATTTCTTCATAATATGAATATGGTTCTAAAACATTATCTTCCTATCTGTAAAATAATTTACATTTTGGATCTCTCAAATGTATTTAATAAGTATTCTACAGTGGAACATAATTATTAATAAAGATAAAAGTTGGGATTATCTTTACTCAAACAACTATTTTTTATCTCTGATCTCTTTCTCACGCTAAAGCCCTGGAAAGGGAACGGCTCAACCCTAACACAGGGCACTTTCAGAGATGTTCCAGAGTCACTGCCAAGGCTATCCTTCAGACATCAACACTTGGGGAAAAAAAAAAAAAGGAGAAGAAGACATTAATACACCTTTCTTAGAAAATCGTCTCTATCTTGAGAGTCCCTATTCAATCAGCACTTTGACCCATATTTTAATTTCTTTTTTAACTCATCAATTGGAAGTAAAACAGCCAGATATTTATGATTATTCTCTCTTTTTTAAAGGATTTTGTTTATTTATTTGAGAAAGAGAGAGAAAGCACAAGCAGGGGAAGTGGCAGGCAGAGGGAGAGGGAGAAGCAGACTTTCCACTGAGCAGGGAGCCTGATGCAGGGCTCAGTCCCAGGATCCCGGGATCATGACGGGAGCTGAAGGCAGACACTTAATGACTGAGCCACCCAGGTGGCCCATGATTATTCTCTATGTGTCTATTTTGTTATCTTTATATTAGTCTCTTAAAATCGTCATAATTTTTTTGTAAAACATCACTATGTATCCAGGCTATTAAGCATAAATACATTATATATGTGTAAATACTTTTTCCAATGTGGCTCTTTTTACTTTCAAATTTGCTGATAGTTTCATATGCTCAGAAATATGTGTTTTGGTGTATTTCAAGACAATCTAAAAGAAATAAAAAGAATGATAGAATATAGGAAAAGTAGAACAAACCAGAATTATAAAAGCTTAAGATAAAATGCAAAACTCAAGGAAGACCAAGAAAAAAAGAAAATATTTCTGAAAAGAAGACGAAATGAGAAGTGCCATGAGGTCTGATGAACATAACAGAGTGGTTAAAGGAGGAGGAACGTGTTAACAAAAGCAAAGGGAATTAAGAAAACTTTTTTTTGTTTGTTTTGAGAGAGAGAGAGAGCAGGAGCTGGGGTTCGGGGAGTGGCAGAGGGAGAGAGAGAATCTTAAACAGGTTCCATGTCCAATGTGGAGGCTAACATGGGGCTCAGTCTCACAACTCCGAGATCATGATCTGAGCTGAAACCAAGAGTCATCCAGGCGTGCCAAGCTAAGAACAAAAACAAAAACAAAAACAGTTAAAGGAGTTTGGAAGTGATAGCAGTGGAGAATGGCCAAAGAAGTTCTAAAAGATGGAAGGAGCCCTTGAGGGAGAGAAAAACAACATGGCAGAATAACCACTACATTGTATAATTTCTCAATGATTTTCTGAAATTAAAAAAGAAAGAAAAAATCTTCAAATTACATATTTATGTATTCATTATTTTTATTTTGTTTTTATTACTGGAGGTTAGTTTCAACACATATGGAATTCTGGGTTGGCACTTCTTTCCTCCGCCCATAAACACACTGCCCCTGTGTTCCGCGCTCTGTGGCTCCTGCCAACCTGTCGGTGTTCAGTTTGACGTTCCGTGTGCCGAGTGTCTTCTTCTCTGGTTTTCAGATTTTTCTCTTTACATTTGCTTTGTGATACTTTGACTTTGATGTGCAATTCAGAACTAGGAAGCTCCTAGAAGAGAGTGCAGGAGAAAGCCATCAATGCCCTTGAGTGTGGCAGCAGCCTTCATGACCCATGAAGGACATAACTGATAAGCTGGGACTTACAACAATTCACCAGACAAATACTTCTCTCTGCGAAAGACCATGTCCAGAGAAGGAGAAGACCAGCCACGGACTAGAAGAAGATATTTACTAAGGACACATCTGCTGAAGTATGGTTACACAACATATACAAAGAACTCAAATCTGAACAACAGGAAAACAAACAAAACTTGAAAAATGGGCAAAATCCCCTAACAGCCACTTCACTGAAAAAGAGATGAGGATGAAAACATGTCTCACCTCTCACGTCATCAGGAAGCTCAGATTCAACGGCGATGAGATGTGTGCACACCTACTAGAGCGATGAGAACTGAAATACTGACATCACCACATTCGGAGAGGATGTGGAGCAAAAAGGAGGGCTTACCTGGAGGGAAAGAGAGATGGCCCAGCCACTGTGGAAGACAGCTTGGCAGCTCCATATGAAACTGCACATACTCCTTCCATATGAGCAGCAAACTCATTCCTCGGCATTTCCCCAAAGGAACCGCAAACTTAGGTGTAAGCAAGATCCTGCACGTGGGTGTTTATAGCAGCTTTACTTATAATTGCCAACTTCAGTCTGTGAATGGCCAGAGTCTGACACGGACAATGGAACATTATTGTCTGATATTATTCACTGCTAAAAAGAAATAAACTGTAGAGCCATGAGAAGACAAGGAAGGACCTTAAATGCAGGTTTCTGAGGGAAAGAAGCCAATCCCCAAATGCTACATACGATGTGATTCCAACTATATGACATTTTAGAACACGCAAACCTATAGAGAGTGAAACGAGAATGGTGGGCTGGGTGGAGGGTGGTTTGAATAGACAGAGATCTTTAGGACGGCAGAACTTCTCCGTGCCACACAGTAATAATGGTAGACACGTGTCACTGCGCACTTACTCAGACCCACGGACTTGCCCAGCTGCGAGTGAGCACCAAAGCAACCTGCGGACACTGATGTTTATGGTGTGTCGGTACAGGGCTTTCAGGTGAAGTGAAAGAAATAAAGGTACCACTCTGGTGGTGGTGTTAGTGGGGGCACGTGCTGGGACAGAGAGTTTACGGGAAATCTCTGTGTCTTCATTTCAGTTTTACCATGGATTTAAAACTGCTCTAAAAATCCTTAAAAAGATACTTAGCCAAGTGTAAAATACATGTTAACCAATGCATCACGGCCTATGGAGGAAATTCCAAAAGTGTAAGTGTGGGTCAATATTAGGAAAGTCATCAAATAGAAATAAGGAGAGAAATCATATAATTATCTTCAAAGACGTAGGAAAGATCTTTAATTAACTTCACCCCAATTCAAATGAAAAATCCTCAAAACCAGGAATTGTTTGATAATTCCTACACATTACAAAAGCTTTCCTAAGAAAGTCATAAATGAAATGTGTTACTCACTGTCTGTACTTCTATTTCATGCTGTGCTATAAAAAAAAGAGCCGAGGGAGTCAAAATCTATCTTTTTGCCAAATTTCTGGCTGATCCATTAACTGTACATAAGCAGAGTGTGATTCAAGCTGCCCAGCATGACCTGTGGCTCATCTCAGTGGAGAAGTAACTTGCATTTTGACTTCTGCCAAGTTAATTGCATGCTTAAAAATAAAGCAAACATCTTTTGAGACACATTAAAAAAAACAAAACAAAACAAAACAAAACAAAAAAAAAAACCTAGAACTTCTACAACAAATTCTTCATGATATCCAGGCTGAAGAAGCAGAAAAACATGACACGTTCTCTGGAGAAAGGCAATCAGTGGGGAGCAACTCCATTATTCAGATGTCACAATTAGCAAATGGGATTTTAAAACAGCTGCTACTCCTGCTCAAGGTTGGAAAGGAAAGTATGCTGATGTAACAGATATCAGCAGAGAAATACAAATGACGATTAAAAAACCACAAAAACTATAAAACTAAAAATGACAATATCTGAATGTTAAAAATCACTGAATGGGCTACATAATAGGAAAAAGATGACAGAAAACTCACTGAATTTGTGTTTTTTTTTTAATCAAGAAAAATTATACTATCTAAAGAAGAGAAAGAAAAAAAGCTTGGAGGAATTAAAGGTGTACAATATAATAAGATCTAACATGGAGATGATTGGAGTCCAAAAAGGAGCGGGAAGAAACTAAGGGAAAAAATATTTCAGAAAACAATGACCACACTCTTCCCAAATTTGATGAAACACATAAGTTCATAGATTTATGAATCTCCGTGAATGTCAGTGGACCCCAGCCAAATAAATACAAAAGAGAGTATACCCATATCCATATATTTATGGACAAATTGTTGTAAACCAAAGGGGAACAGCAATCTTTAGAGCAGCCTGAGAAAAACGACACTTTGCATATGAAGGACCAATGATTCACATCCAGCTGACTTCTAATTCAAAACAACAGAGGTGCAAAGAATGTACAGCAGTGCCTGTTTAAAATGTAGGTTAACCCAGACTTCTGCATCCAGCAAAACGTCTTCCAAAAAGAGGAGACATAGAGGTATTTTCAGATGAAAGAAAATGAAGGAAATACATCATCAGGCACACTTCAGTACAAGAAATGCTTAAGTTCTTCAGGTTGAAGGGAAATAAAACTAGATAGAAACAGGTCTTCAGGAAAAAATGAAGGGGTCAGAAACATCAAGAGAAAGAAAGTGGACCCTCTTGAGATGGCTTCTTTTTCAGGAACCCGATGTTTGCAGCTGAATCTCCACTTCGTCTCTCCTCCTCTCTGAGAACATTAGTCTCCTTGTGCTCTGCTTCTGCTTCTGGGAACCACGACTCGAGTCTTTCTCTGGAAGCTTCCAGCAGTGTTCGGTACAGGTTCGGAGCCTTCCGCTCCTCGTACACTCTCAATCATTGCAAGGCATCGATTACTTCCTCTCTCCCGAGCCCACCAGCATCCCTCACACTTTCATCTCTCATCATTAATCTCTTCGTTCCAAGTTTCTAGTTTCTTCACGTTTAGTGGGAGCACCAAAACAAAACAAAAAGAGACTGAATGCCCATAACTTGTACTCCCCTTAGTATTTTTTCAAAAATATTTTCTTCCTCTATTCACCCCCTATGCATATAATATATATGTGCATGTGTGTACACACACACATGGCTTTGCTCATTTGTTTTACAAAGTAGGATGTTTTTCTGTGTTCTACATTTGTTTTCCTGGATTCTCCTGCTTAATGGAGGCTTATCTCAGTATGCATGATTACAATTGCTTCTCTACATGAGTCCCCTGGATGCTGTTAGAATGATCTTCATTCTTTTTTTTTTTTTTTCCGTATTTCATAATATATATTTTAAAATTGGTAACAATCATATTTTTTAAAATTTTTTATTTCTTTTCAGCGTAACAGTATTCATTGTTTTTGCACCACACCCAGTGCTCCATGCAATCCGTGCCCTCCCTAATACCCACCACCTGGCTCCCCCAACCTCCCACCTCCCACCCCTTCAAACCCCTCGGATTGTTTTTCAGAGTCCATAGTCTCTCATGGTTCACCTCCCCTTCCAATTGCCCTCAACTCCCTTCTCCTCTCCATCTCCCCATGTCCTCCATGTTATTCCTTATGCTCCACAAATAAGTGAAACCATATGATAATTGACTCTCTCTGCTTGACTTATTTCACTCAGCATCATCTCCTCCAGTCCCGTCCATGTTGCTACAAAAGTTGGGTATTCGTCCTTTCTGATGGAGGCATCATACTCCATAGTGTATATGGACCACATCTTCCTGATCCATTCGTCCGTTGAAGGGCATCTTGGTTCTTTCCACAGTTTGGCGCCCGTGGCCATTGCTGCTATAAACATTGGGGTACAGATGGCCCTTCTGTTCACTACATCTGTATCTTTGGGGTATGATCTTCATTCTTAACTGAAAAACTGTTAGTTCAGAGTTCCTGCTAAGGGACTCCATGGTGAACAGAAGGCTGGAAGACTAGGTCGATCCCACCACGTTTACCTTCTAGGTGTTTTCCTTCTGTGTTCCCTGAAACTTCTGCTCTTGGGACCAATGTTTTCCAGTTTGTTTTATATTCAGTGAACCCTCTAGTCTAGGTTTCCGGTGGCTAAATCCACTGATCACAGCTTTGCTGTCTTGAGTTTGGGAGAAACACTACTGGGTCAGGGAAGAGTCCCTCCAGGCTGCCAGGACCTTAACTTCTTAGGAGAAATGTCCAGCCAGGAGAAGCCCAGTTTTACTGAGGTTACTCCTCTCTCTCTCTAGAACTTCTGACACAGCTATTTCTGAATAAAACTGGTCGGTCCCCAAAACAAGATGTGGGGTCCAGAGGCAGGCATTCTTCTTTTTCTTCCAGTTCTAACACTTATTTCAGAGTATTGGGAGTTCTGCCAAGAAGCAGGGGCATTGTGGATGAGGGGGAAGTGTGAGGCCTCGTGACTTCTTTTAATCTAGTCCCATCTGTACTCTATATCCAAGAAATTCACTAAGGCTTCCGGCATTCTAATGACACCCTTTCCTGGATTCCTGCACTGAACCTATTTTTAGCTTCCTTTGATTATCACTGTTGGTTTTCGAGAGAGGGATGTTGGACATCTGGGTTTACATTGCCATATCTAGAAAAAGTGACTTATTTCCTATACATCAAATGAGGGAATTTAGAACTTAATGCCAAAATAGTGTTCTCTTTTTCTATGCAAATCTGTGTTGCATTTCAAACTTATTAATGGAAATGTATAAATATTACCAAACAGAGCTTCCTTTCCATACTTAGAGTCACTACGGGTACATGAATAATTCATTTTAAAACATACGCACACTCTCACACTTTGCTGGACAGCTGGATTATCTTACTGAATAATCATTGTCCCCACCCACCAGCTCTGTAACCCCTTCCCTACTCTGCTTCCAGGGCTGAGGGTCATGCTCATGGGCAGGACGATATCATTAAAAACATCCCTAAAAGTGATTCTCTTGGACCAACTGAGGGTAGTCCCTCAAAGTAGATGCATGCCCTCTGCTTTCATTTGCCCCAGCCCCCCTGCCCAGTCAGGGATCTGGCAAACCTTCTTGACCTGATCTACAGCCAGTCTACCCTACCACCTGGTTTGGACATTCTGCCATCCATCTTCTAGCTTCCCACATCTGACCTACTCCTCCTGTGCCTTCTCTGACCCTGCCTGACATGGATAGCTAAAAGCTACTGTGCCCTAAGTAAGATCATTAAATATAACTTTCCCAAATAGATAGGGCCTTTCCTGACCTTATGGACTTTGGAGATCTGTGAATACATGCTCCATCCATGGGGACTATGTGAGACGTATGTTCTGATGTCAGCCCTTCCGTTAAAAGCAAATATATTCATTAGGCCTACACACATTAATTTCTTTGTAGTTTCTTTGTCCCCATGAGAGGGGACACACATGCACACACATGCACACACTCCTCTTGAATCACAGAGATAGTCTAGGTGATGAAATAAATAATCGTTCTTAAAAGTACTTACTTATTGATGAAATATATTACCTAATGACATTAAAGGCTCTGTTTCTATACTTTAAAAAACTAGTTTATTAAGTATTTTGGAGTTACCAGGTAATTATATAAAAGGAAGTGTTAGATATCCAATTTAGGAAGACTTTGTTGTAACTGACATTATCTTAGCAACTTCATTACTGAAATTACCTAACTCTGAATAACTGGAAGAAGGGCAAGTCAGGGCAATCTTTCTTTTTCAGACGGTCACAGACCTCTCTGGATTGGAAAATTGGGAAGAACTGGAATCATTGCATTACACATGCAAAAAGATCAGCTCAAAATTTACGTGGATACACAGCAAGGAAATATGTCACATAGGCAAATTCATATTCAGAAAAAAAAAAAAAAACCTTCATTACAGAGTTGATGAAAGCCAAATATGCAAACCCTGTCTATGCAGGTGCATTAGAACCTACTGTGTCCGGTACACACTTTGCACTTTGTTCATCATCTATCTATACACACTAAGTTTCCCCATCGATTCCTTTTATTTAAATAACTTGCTAATATGCTGGATTCATACCTTCTCCAGGATTTAAACGTGAATCTACTGTTCCACAAGTAGCTGTGAGTGTCATGGACTTAGGGAATAAGCAGGTCATTCCCCATGAGTTGATGTGCTACAGTGAAAGATATCCACGTGTTAATCAACTTTGCTTTCCTGGAATAAAACTTACCAAACATCACATACATTGCTGAACTCAATTTGCCAATCTTTTTTTTTAAATCATTTTTTAATTTATTTTCAGCATAACAGTATTCACTGTTTTTGCACCACACCAAGTGCTCCATGCAATCCGTGCCCTCCCTAATACCCACCACCTGGTTCCCCCAACCACCCATCCCCCGCCCCTTCAGACCCCTCAGATTGTTTTTCAGAGTCCACAGTCTCTCATGGTTAAGATTTGTGACTAGGAGTGCCTGGGTGGTTCAGTGTGTTGAACATGTGCCTTCAGCTCAGGTCATAATCCCAGAGTCCTGAGACTGAGTCCCACAACAGGCTCCTTGCTCAGCAGGGAGCCTGCTTCTCTCTCTCCCTCTGCCTGCTGCTCCTCTTGCTCATGCTCTTTCGTTGTCAAATAAATAAATAAAATCTTTAAAAAAAAAAAAAAAAGGTTTGTGCTTTGTGTTGTGAGGAAATTTGCCTTCTTTATTTTTTCATATATATGTTTTAAATTTATTTTTTATTTATTTTCAGCATAACAGTATTCATTATTTTTGCATCACACCCAGTGCTTCATGCAATCCGTGCTCTCTATAATACCCACCACCTGGTACTCCAACCTCCCACCCCCCCGCCACTTCAAACCCCTCAGATTGTTTTTCAGAGTCCATAGTCTCTCATGGATCACCTCCCCTTACAATTTCCCCCAACCCCCTTCTCCTCTCTAACTCCCCATGTCCTCCATGTTATTTGTTATACTCCACACATAAGTGAAACCATATAATAACTGACTCTCTCTGCTTCACTTATTTCACTCAGCATTATCTCTACAAAAGTTGAGTATTCATCCTTTCTGATGGAGGCATCATACTCCATCGTGTATATGGACCACATCTTCCTTATCCATTCATCCATTGAAGGGCATCTTGGTTCTTTCCACAGTTTGGCGACCATGGCCATTGCTGCTATAAACATTAGGATACAGATGGCCCTTCTTTTCACGACATCTGGATCTCTGGGGTAAATACCCAGGAGTGCAATGGCAGGGTCATAGGGAAGCTCTATTTTTAATTTCTTGAGGAATCTCCACACTGTTCTCCAAAGAGGCTGCACCAACTTGCATTCCCACCAACAGTGGAAGAGGGTTCCCCTTTCTCCACATCCCCTCCAAAACATGTTATTTTCTGTCTTGCTAATTTTGGCCATTCTAACTGGTGTAAGGTGATATCTCAATGTGGTTTTAATTTGAATCTCCTTAATGACTAGTGATAAAGAACATTTTTTCATGTATCTGATAGCCATTTGTATGTCTTCATTGGAGTAGTGTCTGTCCATATCGTTTGCCCATTTTTTGATATGATTGTCTGTTTTGTGTGTGTTGAGTTTGAGGAGTTTTTTATAGATCCTGGATATCAACCTTTTGTCTGTACTGTCATTTGCAAATATCTTCTCCCATTCTGTGGGTTGCTTCTTTGTTTTTGCAAAATCTTTATGAGATTTTTGTTATTAGGGAACTATTCACTTCACCAAATGAGTAGGGGAACATCTCCCTCTTCTATATTTCCTGAAAGTATTTGCATAAAATTGATACACTTTCTTCTCTTAATCTTTGATAGGATTTACCAATGGCATAATATGGATCTGGAGTATCCTTTGTGAGAAAGATATTTATTTCAAATTAAATTTCTAATGGCTGTAGGACTATTCATATTTTCTATTTCTTCATTGGTCAGTTTTGCTAAACTGTGGTTTTCTTTGAATTAGTCCCTTTTTTCTACATTGTAAAATTGGTGACTACATGAGATGGGTGACCTTTACATATTCTAGAAATACTTAAAGGCTATTAGGTGTCATTTAGATTTTAAATGATTTTGGGATACATAGTTCTGTCCACTCATTTATAAATCTTACTAGGAGATTATAAATTATATTTGTGTTTTCAAATAAGAGACTGGATTTTGTTGATTTTCTCTTTTGTTTCTCTGTTTTCTATTTCAATGATTTCTGTTCAATTATTCATTTTCCTTTTACTTAAACTATATTCAATTTACATTTCTTTCTCTAGCTTTTTATACTGGGAACATAGGTCTGTGATTTCAAATTTTTCTTCTTTGTTACTGTCCAAATATTTTATAATGAAAAATCATTTTGCATTATTTCTGTAAGATGTTTTTAATGAAGTTACACAGAAATACACACACACACACACACACACACACACACACCTATAGATTATTTCAATTCATGCTGCAAATGATGCTAATTTCAGATACTAACATATGCAACTTGCAAGAAACATGCTTCTGATTTTAGGTCTTTAGGCTGAGAGCATATCTAAACTTTAAGTTGTACTGTTTGTAGTCTGTTTATCTGTCTGCATTTCAGTAATGCCCTCGAATTCTTAGTGTGCAGGATTCTTCATCTCAGGGGTTGTTGGCTGTTCATCAACATGCAAGCACTCAATTGTTAGACAGAACTGCTTACGTAAAGTAAAATGTGTTTTGTATAAAACATATTTAGCCAGAAAGTTTGAAATTGAGTTTATGTTTCTCCGGGAGTACCTTCACCCGGGGAGCTTCTAATCAAATCCTTACATAGTACTTAATCAAAATGTAGTTCTGTTTGTTATAGAGGTTGTGAAGGCTAAGACACTACAGAGATTGATCTCTGCATAGAAAGTATCTGAATTACTTGAGAATAAGTTTAAGATATTCTATTTTAGCACTAATGTTGTCCATACATACAATTGACCCTCGAGGATCATAGGTTTGAACTACCCAGTTCCATTTATACAAAGACTTTTTCAGTAAATACAGTACAAGACTGTGGATGTATTTTCTCTTCCTTACAATTTTCTCAAAGACATTTTCTTCTCTCTAGCTAGATTTATTGAAAGAATACCAGTGTATAATACATATAACATGCAAAATATGTGTTAATTGACTCTTTAGGTTATTAATAAGGCTTCTGGTCAACAGTAGGCTATTGGTAGTTAAGTTTTGAGGGAGTCAAAGTTACACATAGATTTTCAATTGTGCAGAGAGGTTGGCATCCTTAACCCCTATGTTGTTCAAGGGTCTATGTATGCATCACTTGAGGAAATACAAAAGCCCATATATCCCCATTATGGAACACTAAAGAGAATTTGTGCAATAGATTTGGGAACATCTAGAAGTAGGTAAGGAATAACCATGCTTTTGTGGCACCTGTGAGTCTACTCAGTGTACACTCAAGTTACCTCTGGGTCCTTTAGCATTTCTATTTTCTATATGAGGAAACATTCAAAATCCATTAAACTTCCCAGTTTTCCCAGTTTCTAAGTGATCATTAATGTACCATTTAAAGTTTAGGCTTGAAGGTTTTATTTTCCCTCCACTATCATATCAAAACTACATTTTAAGAGAAGAAGAAAATAAGAAGCTGTCCAGGTATTTGAGAAGGTTTGGCTTAATGGGCAAATGCGGTGATGAATTTACATGACTGTCATTAAACTCCTCAGTAGCACTTTGAAAACACATTACAGCCTGACACCAAAGTGTGCAGTTGTTTTTATTTGGAGGAGATGTGGCTGGAATGTGAATGGTCTGTGAAAGAAATAAACATGAACATGAAACACTAAAATAACATGTTGTTTTCTCTCCTTTACTGAAGTGGTTCCCAGTGAGTGATTATTAATTTCCATTCCATAGCTGATGTGTGACCCTATCTGCCTCTTCATAATGCATAAACATGTTTTTTTCAGGGAGCTCAGAATTCACCAGACACTTGTTGCTAATAAGCAGTCCTTCATTCAGGAGTTTGAGTACCTTACACTCAGATAGGACCTAATAAACAAATTGTTGTAATGGAATCAACCATGCCTAGAGTTCTGTTCATTTATGTTCTTAGTCATTTGCCAACCTTAAAATTTTATAGCAATGAGTGTTTTAGAATCTTTCTATTAAGAGGAGTAAGGGTAGAGTTTTTCACGTCCACACAAAAGTCTTCCAGGATCAGCACCCACAAGAGTCTCCACTGTGTATTTGCATGCAGCAGTGTGTTCACATATGGAAAGAGTCCCACTGGCCCACAACTGAAAATCTAAACTTAACTACCAATAGCTTACTGGTGACCGGAAGCCTTATCAAGGGTTGTAGTGGAAACAGTGTAAGAGAAATGAAGTTATATATTCCATCGGACCAATCTGGTATGTTGTGGAAGTGAAGGGAGGACTTTCAGCACAAGGTCAGATTTCATTAAGACCATCAGACCTAGGAAAGCCTAGACACACCTTCCAGGTAACCACCTCCTCTGCCCTGCACCTGGAGAGACTCTGGCAGAGCCTTCACCGCCCACGGGAATTCCTTCAGCTTCCCAAGCCTGGAGTACCCTGGGAATGGCGAGGGTCATAATTAATAGCTTTTAATGATTTTTAATGGCCTTGCCTTTGATATTCATTTGCCCTTGTTCAGTTTCAACTCTGTATAAATGATTATACCCCACCTAAGCTGCTCTGAACACACGGGAAAGTCTCCTTTTGTGCAATGAAAAGACCTTGTGCTTTGGGAAGGCTTGACTCTGATCAGCTATTTGTTAGAATCCAGAAATGCACAACTTTTATTCTTAAGATCCATGGAAATCTAACATTTCTGTGTATATTAAGTATATACATCTAGTCTTAGTATCAAATAGAAATCACTCCTAATTGGAAACTTCTAAGGTTATTCACCCATTTTAAAGGCAAGTTAAAGTAATACAGCAGTGAAAAAATGACTAATGTTAAAGGATCCATTAGTCGTAGAATATATTTCACATCAACATTCATCACAATCATTTATTTGGGATTTCCTAAGCTATCATTAATGTTCCCAGCTTTAGAATGTTCAGGGCACAGAGTTAGTATGTATTAACTGCATTACATGGAAAATGCTAAAATCTCCAACCCTGGGCTCTGTGACATGGATTCTACAAAACAATACACCCTCTATGTGACCATTTCTTTATCTTGTGTAATTTTAAATGAACCTATAATTTTAAATGTTCCAATGGGACTCAGCAAATGATTCGGTCCTATCACTTTCACTTTCCCACTGATGTTGTCTTAGCTCATGACAGTATCCCTCACGTTACACGTTTATTCCTTTAAAGACTCCGTATCATTGCATGTGTCCCGTGTGCTGCACCAGAGATTGGCAAACTTTATGTAAAGAACCAGATAGTAATTGTTTTAGTCCTCCAACCCACACTGCTCCTGTGGCTACTGCTCAACTCCGCCATTGTGGCATGAAAGCATACAGTATGTGGACACACGCATCTGTTCTGATGAACACCACCCATGGGCCAATGTTTGGTGACCCCAGTGCTGGAGAAATGAGATGCTTGCCTGCCCTAAAAAGGCTTACAGTGTGTGGGGGAAGGCATGGTGTGACTAAGTCCCTGAGACATCCCCAGGGCTGGGAGGGATCAGACCCACAGGAGAGCACCTAAGCACAAGGTATAAACCATCCTGAAGAGGGAATCCCCAAGCTGAGTCTTAATTTTAAGTATTTTAATTGAAACATAATTATATGTTATCATAGTTCCAATTTTAATTAATCTGCCTGTGAAAATGACACAGACTGGGATATTCACTGACCAAAAAATAGGCTGGAAACGGTAGACCCTCAAGTTTAGCTATGAAAGGTACATTTGCCAGGCTTGCATTTTTTCCCATTTACTCGACAAACAGTGGCTGAGGCACAACTAAGTGTCAGGTGTGTTTCTAGAGGTCGGGAAGACAGCAATGAGCCTGGCAGAGTGGGTCCTCACCTTCCGGATGCTGACATGCTAGTGGGAGACAGACAATAAACAGACAAGTGAATGCAACTGGGTCATGGGTGTGTGGGAGTGAGAGTGGGTAGGTGGAGTGGCTGGAAGGGAAGGGGGAAGAGTAGAGGGAGGAGGAGGAGGAAGGAAAGCCAAACTGGTGGGAAGTGAGGTCATGAGGGCCCAGGATGGACCATATGGGGTCTTGTCCACCACAGATGGGACTACAAAGTGGGGATGAATGAGATGGGAACCAGTGGAGGTGTTGGGACAGGGAGTGACATGCTGATTGACCTGTTATGAGTGGAGAATAGGGTCTACACATTCCCAGCAGCCTTGGGCGTGAGGATCCCATGGGGTCCAGGTGGCAGCAGTGGTGATCTATGGGAGTCCATAGCGGGCATCTCACTGCCTGTCCCCGGAGCCAACATGTTGACCCACGATGAGAGCTCACCTCTTGGAGTGCATGAGACTCACCTGCTGACAAGAACACCAACTTCCCCTCCCATTGCTGTAACTCCTGTATGACAAACCAGCCCCAAGTTGGAGAGCTTGAAGCAACAGATGTTTATTACTGTACAGGTTCTGGGAATAGCCACATTGTTCTGGCCCAGGTTTCTCACAAGTTGGAGTCTGTCTATCCACTGGGGCTGCCTCGTCTGAAGTCTTGACCAAGACTGGGATATCTGCTCCCAAGGTGGCTCCTCACGAAGCCATGGGGTGGGAAGGCTTTTCTGCAGGGTTGTCTGGGGGTCCTCTAGATGTGGGCACTGACTTTCCACAGAATGAGGGATCCAAGAGGACAAGGCAGAGCCGGTGGCCCTTCATGCTATCTCTACCGCACCTTCTGTTGGCCACACCTTCGGGCCAAGGCCGGGGGTGCTGCTGCATAAGGACACGGACCCAGGAAGCTAGATTGAAGAGACATCCTGAAGGCCAGTTGCCCACCCCATCCTGGCAGGTCGGATCTGAGTTAGGGCATTTTCAGCAAGTCCCCAGTGTATCTTGATTCAGAGAGCGTGGAAATCTCACTTTGAGAAACACTGATGAAGGCAAAGATGTCTCATGAAGGGACTGGAACTGAAGGGGCCAGGGAATGAGACTAGTTTCAGAAGGAAAGCGCCCTTCCACAGCACTGCCCGCACCAGCCACTGCCATCTCCCCAGCAACCGACTTGGAGGCTGCACCACGTGACACACGGCGTCAGCCCAGGCCAGCTGGCGGTCCAGGGAGCCCGGGCTCCACCGACAAAGAAGCAACGGTGGCTGTGACTTCTCAGAATGAAGACCTTAAGCTGACTGAATCATGCACACACCTGGGTTCCTTTGGTAGCTAACTGCAGCTGTAGAAAGCTTCAGGAGGGTGAAGGTTAACTGTCTAATTCTCCTAACCTCATAATGTGATTATAATGAAAGCAAATATTAGACCCAATTAGGCTACACCTATGAAACCCATTAAGTACATCTTTATGACCAAGCAGGTATACAAGTCCCTACAACCTGTTTGGTAGGCTTGATGGAATCCCAGCCACTTCTCTTGAAGTGGGATGGCTCTGTGTTTGGAGATGTAGCAGTTTCAGAGAAGGTTCAGGGCTATTCGTAATGACGCCGAGACAGTCTGTGCCAACCAGGGCTGTCCCAGTGAAGAGAAAACATGATCACTGGGAGGATGAGTCTTACGGATCAGCTTGGCCTGAGGGAGTGCCCTGTTGTGTGGTTACATGCCAGACCAGATGTTGGGTGAGTTTGAAGATGTGATTAACATCCATTTATTTATTTATTCATTTTAAAGATGTGATTAATTTTCTTTCTTTTTTTTCTGTTTTTTAAATTTTTTTTAATTTTTGAATTTTTAAAATTTATTATTTTTTAATTTATTTTTTATTTTCAGCATAACAGTATTCATTATTTTTGCACCACACCCAGTACTCCATGCAATCCGTGCCCTCTCTAATACCCACCACCTGGTACCCCGACCTCCCACCTCCCCGCCCCTTCAAAACCCTCAGATTGTTTTTCAGAGTCCATAGTCTCTCATAGTTCACCTCCCCTCCCAATTTCCCCCAATCTCTTCTCCTCTCTAACTCCCCTTGTCCTCCATGCTATTTGTTATGCTCCACAAATAAGTGAAACCATATGATAATTGACTCTCTCTGCTTGACTTATTTCACTCAGCATAATCTCTTCCAGTCCCATCCATGTTGCTACAAAAGTTGGGTATTCATCCTTTCTGATGGAGACATAATACTCCATAGTGTATATGGACCACATCTTCCTTACCCATTCGTCTGTTGAAGGGCATCTTGGTTCTTTCCACAGTTTGGCAACCGTGGCCATTGCTGCTATAAACATTGGGGTACAGATGGCCCTTCTATTCACTACATCTGATCTTTGGGGTAAATACCCAGGAGTGCAATGGCAGGGTCATAGGGAAGTTTTATTTTTAATTTCTTGAGGAAATTAAAGGTAAAGGATCTGTACTCAGGGAACTACAGAACACTCATGAAAGAAATTGAAGAAGACACAAAAAGATGGAAGACTATTCCATGATCTTGGATTGGAAGAATAAACATTGTTAAAATGTCTATACTGCCTAGAGCAATCTATACTTTTAATGCTATTCCGATCAAAATTCCACCAGTAGTCTTCAAAGAGCTGGAGCAAATAATCCTAAAATTTGTATGAAATCAGAAGAGACCCCAAATCGCTAAGGAAATGTTGAAAAACAAAAATAAAATGGGGGGCATCACGTTACCTGATTTCAAGCTTTACTACAAAGCTGTGATCACCAAGATAGCATGGTACTGGCATAAAAACAGTCACATAGACCAGTGGAACAGAGTAGAGAGCCCAGATATGGACCCTCAACTCTATGGTCAAATAATCTTCGACAAAACAGGAAAAAATATACAGTGGAAAAAAGACAGTCTCTTCAATAAATGGTGCTGGGAAAACTGGGCAGCTCTATGTAGAAGAATGAAACTTGACCATTCTCTTACACCATACACAAAGATAAACTCAAAATGGATAAAAGACCTCAATGTGAGACAGGAATCCATCAGAATCCTAGAGGAGAACATAGGCAGTAATCTCTTCGATATCAGCCACAGCAACTTATTTCAAGATATGTCTCCAAAGGCAAAGGAAACAAAAGCGAAGATGAACTTTTGGGACTTCATCAAAATCAAAAGCTTCTGCACAGCAAAGGAAACAGTCAACAAAACAAAGAGGCAACCCACGGAATGGGAGAAGATATTTGCAAATGATAGTACAGACGAAAGGTTGATATCCAGGATCTATAATGAACTCCTCAAATGCAACAAGCACAAAACAGATAATCATATCAAAAAATGGGCAGAAGATATGAACAGACACTTCTCCAATGAAGACATACAAATGGCTATCAGACACATGAAAAAATGTTCATCATCACTAGCCCTCAGGGAGATTCAAATTAAAACCACATTGAGATATCACCTTACACCAGTTAGAATGGCCAAAATTAGCAAGACAGGAAACAACATGTGTTGGAGGGGATGTGGAGAAAGGGGAACCCTCTTACACTGTTGGTGGGAATGCAAGTTGGTGCAGCCTCTTTGGAGAACAGTGTGGAGATTCCTCAAGAAATTAAAAATAGAGCTTCCCTATGACCCTGCAATTAATTTTCTTTCTTTCTTCCTCTTTCTTTCTCTCTTTCTTTCTTTCTTTCTTTCTTTCTTTCTTTCTTTCTTTCTTTCTCTCCTTCCTTCCTTCCTTCCTTCCTTCCTTCCTTCTTTTTAAGACATGATTCACTTTCAAATCAGTAGAGTTGGAGTAAAAGAGAGAACCTTCTAGAAATTGGGTGGGCCTCACTCAATCAATGGAAGAACTTAAGAGCAAGGACTGAGTTTTCTCAAAGGAGAAGCAGTGCCTCCTGAGCCTGCAGCCGGCCGGTCGGCCCAGCTCACTCCCCACTCACTGGCCCCCACAACTGTGGGAGCCGACTGTTTCAAATCCGTCTCTCTCTCTCTCTCTCAATGACACGTAAATAAGATAGATGATCCATGGACAGACAGGTGGACAGAGAGATCCTATTGGTTCTGTATCTCTGGGGAACTCTAAGCCCTTCACCCTATCAAACAACCAGAAACCCAATTTAAGGCTGGAGAGAGGGTGGTTAGGGGTCAAGCCTCACATCAGTCAACCTGTAGGGAGTCCTCCGGGAGGTGGGGGTAGGCATTAAGGAGAGCACATGGTACCATGAACGCTGGGTGTTCTAGGCAACTGACAAATTCTTGAGCTCGACATCCGAAACTAATAGTGTGCTGCATGTTGGTTAATTGAGTTTAAATAAAAAACATAGTCCTCCCCCAAATGAAAGTTTGATGGGCCGTTAAAACAAACAAACAAACAAAAAAAAAACAAAAACAAAAACAAATAAACGAACACAAGAGAATTCAAGATTCCAAGCCCTGGGTATACAGGATGGGGCACGTCGCTGAAACATTTTAGCTAATCTGCCTCTTGACACAGTTAATTTCCTCGATGAGAGCTCATTTCTAACTTTGTCAAACTAACAGCCCACTATTCCCACTGATTAAAGCTCCCCTCTGCCTTGCAAGGCGCTGGTCAGCAGAACCTGACATGACCGAACATGGACGGTGGCTTCTGGGGAACCGTCAGCGGGCGAGCGTGTGGCTCCGACCCTTCCCGGCTGTCCCTCCTTCCCTGAGCACATTGTCTGTCCACAGCCGTGAAGTGTTGCCCACACCGGAGCCCCACCCCTGCTCCCCGACCCCTGGGCTTTGTACAAAGACATCAGAAGAACATTCCTATATCGGGATTGGGTAAGTATGAGTCCCCACACATGCAGAGTTCCCAAAGCTTAAGAGCATGTTGTTTTCATGGGATGAAACAGTTTTTCAGGGGGGAGAAGTGGCATCTCCCCGGTGCGGCTCTCAGAGATCACCTCCTTCAGCAGATCCTACCCGTCCCCGTCTTTCTTCCGCCAAAGCCCTGACAGCCCAGCAGTGGGTGTTATGAATTAATTTGTGTCCCCCCCAAGTTCTAATCCGCAGCACCTGTGCCTGCAAACTTCCTTGGAAATAGAGTCTATGCCATTGCATACAACACAGTCATTAGGGTGGGTGGACCCTAATGCAAGGACTGGTGTCCTCCTCAAAAGGGGACATTTAAACACAGAGATGGCCAGGCACAGAGGGAAGGCCACATGCAGACAGCAGAAGAAGGGGGCCATCTGCCCGCCAAGGGGTGCCCGAGCTACTGGCACAAGGAGACCAGCCTGGAGCGGCTCCTTCCCTGCTGCCTTCAGCGGAACTGCAGCCCTGCGACACGTCGCGTTAGGACCTGCGGCCTCCGGACCCCTGGGCGGATAAGGGGCTGCTTTAAACTGCTTTCTGTGGCAGCCCTCCCAGCGGGGAAGGGTGAGCTGGGCCACAGGGAGGGCGGCGCCGGGACGAGGCCACGTCACGCCCCGCCGTCCCCACCTGCACCCGGGACTGTCACCGGTGAATCTCACCGACCGAGAGCCAGGCTTGCGGGGAGATGGGTCCTTCCTCACCGTGACCTCCAGCGCCGCCGCCGTCCCGCGTACGGACCCGCGAAAGGACGTATGTGCAGCTTTGCCGGACTGACGGAAACCGTGTTGGCCCCGGACCGTTCCTGGAGCAGGACCCTGCGCGGGCAGCCGGGAGCACGCGGCCGCCGGTCTCCGGTCCGGGGAGGTGGGGCAGCCGGAGATCACGGGGACGGGGTCTGTTTGTTTTCCTTCTAAAGCGATAGCCCTGAAGACAGACAGAGTTACTGAAACTTTAGAAATTACAGACGCTGATGCATGTTAAGCTCCAGGTCACTATGCTAGGTGGTAACAGCCGGTCCTGAAAAGAACAAATTATGTCTGTTTCTACTTATGCAAAATATACAGGGGAGGCAAATCCAAAGGCTATGCCGACCGGTGGCTTCCGACCGGAGTGAGAGGGAAACACGGAGAATTTGCATGATGGGCGCGGGGCTTTCCTCAGGGCCACGGACTGTCTTATAGTCAGACAGAGGTGCTGTCTGTCGACTGGAACATGTACTAAAGATCATTGAATTGTTCACTTTAAAATGGTTAATTTTGTGTTTTGTGAATTTTATTTCAATCAATTATTTGTAAAACACCAACGGGCCTCTGAGTGTGGACAGAGGTGAGGACTGGCTTCAGCCAGACAGAGCCCAAGACAAGGAAGCGCCCCAACACCAAAAACGCACTCTCACTTACCCTCTGCAGGCTAGATTTAACGGGGGAGCCTGACGGTCCTGAGCCAGTATGGTCGACACTGAAGGAGAATGACGCAAACCAGCGGCTAACGATGATTGATCAAGTCAAAAGGTTTCATCCAGACGGTGAAGGCATCAGCTGCTAATCCAGAAAAGTTTAATTTTCCCAAGTATTTTCTTCAGATATACTATGTACATATACAGAGAAAAATCTCCCGTTTCCGTTTTGTGGATCCCTGCTCATAGAAAAGATAACTATTTCTTTTCCCCCTTGTCTTTGGCGATATTTCTAGGAAGAAGGTGCTGCGGCTGAGGCCGAAGAGGTCGCCGCCTGGGTTCTCCTCAAGGATGTGGATGGATTCCTTTCTCACACTGGGGTCTTTCATCCATTCTGAGTCTAGTTTTGTGTGTGGTGTGACGAGGTGGTCTGGTTTCATTCCTCTGCATGTGGCTGTCGAACTTCCCCAGCACCATTTGGTGAAGAGACTGTCCTTTCTCCACTGGACATTCCTGCTTTGCTGATCTGTGAGTCTGTTTTTGTGCCGAAACCACCCTCTCCTGATGATCAGAGCTTTGTCATAGAGCTTGAAGTCCAGAATTGTGATGCCTCCAGCTTTGGTTTTCTTTTCCACATTCCTCTGACTATCCAGGGTCTTTTTTGGTTCCATACAAATTTTAGGAATGCTTGCCATGTTCTATGAAAAATGCTAGTGGTATTTTGATAGGGGTTGCATTAAATAAAGCCTTGAGATCACTGTCTAGTCCCTCATGTATGGCTCAATAAATATCCTTCAGCATTACTAAATGTTATCAAAGACTTGAAGCATAGACGATCAGCTTGTATAGTGCACAACGACAACACTAGCATCATATGGGTTCAGGATTTATTTTATTTCTATTGTTTTTAAATGTTATAAAATGTCTTTACCTTGGGGGGGGATTCAGCACTCTTAAATCTCAAAAATGAAATATGAAATTTCAAACATTGACTTTGGTGCGAAACCGATTTCTGCCTGGTTGTTATGGTCCTTGTGACTTTAGGGGATTTCTGAGGTGGAAATGATCTTTGAAATTATCCGGGGGTTCTAGCCAAATCTTATTTTGTCAGGGAGAAAGACAAAGAACAAAGAGAGGCCTTGGTTGCCCGGCAAGCCAGGGACAGAGACGAACGGGCGGGGACGGCTCTCCATGCGCACTGCCCAGGACCTCCCGTCCCCACCGTGTTCACTCCTGTCCCGTCTCCTTCTCTGAGGTTCTGCACATCCTGCCCCTCAGTCCACCTTGCCTGGGCCGTTTCCGACTGAATTCTTATTGCATAAGTGTTGCTTCTCCATCGGGAGGGGCAGAAGTCATCCAGAGAAGGGATCAGGGTACCTCTTCTACCTGACCTTGGTCTAGCGCAGGTCTCTGCAGAAGGGAGAAAGCCGCAGACTGAGGAGGCGTGCAGTGTCGGGTCCCAACTCGCGCCGTCCAGTGAGACACAGAGGAGCCGGTCAGACAGCAGGGCACTCTCGTCTCCTCGGAGAACTTTCCTCGTGCTTGAGTCCGCTCTGCAAGGTAGGGAGCAAGACGTCTACTTGCCACTCCTGCACACGCTGCCAGTTACCCGGATACAGCACCTTTGAGCAGGTTGAGAGGTGGAAAGCCTCGTTCAGTGTGGACGGCTGGGTGGGCTGTCTGGGCCGCGGAGGCTGGAGCGGAGGGAGAGATGGGCACCGCCTTGCTGAGGAGACCCAGGAGAAGACGTGAGATGGCAGCCCTGGGATCCTGCAGCCACTTCCCTCCTAGTGAGCCCCCAAGAGGCCCCGTCCGGCCCCTGTGTTCACTGTCCTCCACCTGCCTTGTGGCCTCCGCCTTTTCCTGGGGCAAATAAACCTGGCTTTCTGATCATAGAAACCAAATCTCCCTCAACCCAGGAAACGCATCTACCTGCCTCCTTTTCTTCATGGTCAGACGTCTGAAAAGTCCCTTCCCCGACTGTCCCACCACCAGGGTGACCTCCCTCTGCTCCGACACTCCGATGCTCTGCCAGCCGAGGCCCCTGGAGGAGGGTGAGCTTCTGCCCTGCCAAGCCCTTCCCAGACCCCATCTGTGGCTGTGCCACGGCCAACCACCTGCTCGCTCCTGAAACGGTCTGCAAAACAGAGCTGTTTGAAGCTGTCCTCCTGCTTTCCTTTCTGGAATCTTCTTCACAGTCTCTCCCTTCTCCTCCTAGCTATCAGCTGTGGTTGACACGGAGCTCCCCTCTTGGAAAGCACGGTGCAGCCTGGCCAGCTCTGACGTGAAGCCACGTGTGGGCTTCCTGAGCCTCCACGTCCCGCGGGACACAGACAGTGTGGAAGCAGCCACGTCCCGCTCTAACCTCGCGTTTCGTTTGGTCGAGTCTCTTACAAGGGGGACAAACGGGGGAAGCTGGAGCCCACAGCAGTTCTCATGTCCAAAGAACCGTTGAAAATCTTACAAGGTTTTTCAAGATTTACGATTATAATAACAGTAGAGTGATCCTCTACTTTACTATTAGCTGGTAATTATTTAGACATGTTTAAATCATTTTTTTTTTGGTAAAATATAACTGACTCCAATGTGTGGGGCACAAATAAAGGGTCCGGACGTGGAAATCTTCTAGTAATGACCACATGAACCTCACTGATATCATACAAAACCCATTTATATAAAGGCTTGGAAAAATATTATATAATAATGCAAAGCTTAAATATTAACAAAAATGAAGATATTCACTATATAAGTAGAAACATTGTTGTTATTGGAAAATCAGTATTTCCTATAGAAATGCTTTGTATAATGTTTCCTTCTCAACGCACTTGGCTTTTTAAGATGGGCAGCATTTTGCAAACATTAGGCCACATCGTCCCCAGCAACCCTGTGAGGTGGAAATTAGTCATCTCCCATGTACAGAGGAGTCAACTAGAAAGATCTTCAAAATTTTTTCCAAGATTAGGAAGTTGCTGGAGTATCGTACCAACTACTCTGTAGTTGTCAGAATGACTTTGCAGACCATCAGTACCCGGAGAAGGGCATCTCTTACAGAGCCTCATCCGTCATGTTTAATTTATAAAGTAGAGCATAATAAACGTCAGGCTAGAACCCCAGAGAGCGGTGGAAATCCCGAGGTGGCCTACTGCCGAGCGGTTCGGTTTCCTGCTGCTGCGTAACAAGTGGCCCCACACTTAGCCACTCACAACCACCACAGATGGCGCGGCATGACGTCCGGGTCAGGACACGGGGCAGGGCTCAGCTGGGCTCTGCGTCTGCCTTGCAGCCTGCTGACCGGGGTGCCCTGTGGTGCTCACCCGGCAGACCAGCCAGCCCGAGAGAGATTGCCCACAAACCTCGGATCTCAGCGGGCACAGCTGCAAGGCCGGGCCTGGTGGAGACCGTCCACTGGGATTCTACACGTAGTCTCTCTGGGAAAACAGTCTCGGGTCCTCTGGGTGGTGCGAGCCTCCCTCAGAAACTGCCCCAAGACACAGAAGGTGGGAGCTGCCGGGTCAAGTATGTTCTGCCACATTCTGTTGGTCAAAGCAGGCACTAAGACAGCCTGTAATGCAGGAGAGGGGAATTTGATGACCCTTTCAGAGGGCGGTGGGCAAGGAAGCAGTGGCCATCTTGGACCTGCCACGGTGAGTATCACAGCTCTTCGGAAATGTGTCCAAGAGGGTCCGAGCCTTCGCAGTTTGCCTCCGCAGGGAAAACATGGCTTGCCAACACCAACTCTGTAGTACACACGCTCATCTTCTGCCCCACCACACTCTGTTTCACAGAAAAAGTCTTTGTGCATCTGGTTTCCTCTCTAAAAACAAAGTGCCTTACATTGCATAATTAGGTAATTATACTCGCTCCCCTGACGTAGGTTGTTTGGAAAGCCTTCTGCTTTGGAAGAAGTTCACCTCCTTGGAACCCATGCTACATTTCTCCCTCAGTGAGTTTAAGACCACCCACTCTTTGTGGACACAAAGGTACACCTCTTTGTTTAGTGTATTAAAGAAAACAAAACAGATAGTGTCTGCACAGCCAGCCTGAAGTGATGCACGCAAACCCACGTGGAATCCGAGCGTGGAGCGTGGCCAAGGCGCCCTCTTCCCCGCCGCCATCTGCCCGTCTGTAGCTGAGGCGATTTCTGGAAGGGGTAGGTTTGGGCTTGCCCATGCCGAGGGCGTGGGGGAGGCTGGTCTCAGACTGGCGTGCAGGAGGAGCTCATTCCTCACCTAAACCCGGATCACATCGCTTTAGAAATCGGTTTAGTTCGTCTGTTTGGGGCTCTCCCGAAGGATGAAGTCTGTGCTCTTTCTCTGCGACCCGTTCGCCTAACCCACTGTCACGGGTGCGCGTCCAGCTCCCTGCGTCACCACGCCATAATGAACAGCACGAGAACGTTTATCTACCGATCGCGCCAACGCAATAGTTTCTCAAGAGTCTGCCCTCGTGATTGACTTGTAGAAATTCGCCGGCTGCACGGTGCGCGCTCTCCTGATTCCGCTTCACCTGTCCCTTGTCTGTCTTCCAAAACGATCACACTGCCCAGATCACCGAGCCCCCAGGAGCCCGAGGTATAAACTGTGGAGCTCCCCCCCCCACCAAACAGCCTGGCAGCCCCCCACCCTGCCCGGAGCAACATCGTTATCTGAAGAACCCACCCAGCAGGCCTGCAAAGGACGGCCACCAGCTCTAACTTACGGTGATTTAGAAGCGCGCCACATGGCCTTTTAGGGGTGAGAGCCATCGCGGTATTAGGCCAGCATCAGTTACTGCAAACCTAGACAACGATGTACGTCTTCCTAAATATGGAAACTCTGACTTGTAGCCATAGGACTGGGTTATGGGACGGAATGTCGGTGACGCCTATCGAGCACCACATTTCAGGATTCTGGACAGTCTCGCCTGGAGGCAGATCTCTCAAGTCCCTTCCAGTCTTAGTCTTAAATATGGAAAATGCGGTTTCCCTCTGTGTTTCCAGTGCACCGATATTCCTAACAAACTATTTCAAGATAGTCCTGAAAAATTCTGGGAATTAGACTTTTTTTTTCCTGAGGCTGAGAATGTTCATTTTATTTTGTGATTCTGTAAGATGCTTTTAGTTCTCTGTTTGCTTTTTTTTTTTTTTATGCTTTCTTCATTAGGATAGAGCAAAAAGCATGGTTAATTAAAAAAAATTAAGGGGCATGTGGCGGCTCAGGTGGTTAAGTGTCTGCCTTCGGCTCAGGTCATGATCTCAGGGTGCTGGGATCGAGCCCCACATCCGGGCTCTCTGCTCAGTGGGGAGCCTGCTTCCTCCTTTCTCTCTACCTGCCTCTCTGCCTGTTTGTGATCTCTCTGTCAAATAAATAAATAAAATCTTTAAAAAAAATAAAATAAAAACCACCATCACCGTGAACTGAAGCCCAGCGTTTGCAGATTGCAAGGACGTTCCGACTACCAACCTGGGAATGACGACCAGCGACACGGCTCGGGAAGGAGAGGCGGCCTTACGGCAAAGCACCAGCCGTCTGCCAGAAGCCGGGTGGGGTGGAGGAAGGGCTAGTAATTCTTATATCATATACAAAATAGAAAAGAACCCAGTCGGACTTGAAAAAATATGCCATTTATACAAAGTTAAAAATGTAACAATTCTCCAAAGTCAACGTGTTCTAAAGTGCAGTTCGCAGGAACGGACGGAACAATGAAAACAAGCCGGATGTGCCGCCGGCGTCAAAGTCTACGCCGCACGCTCCCCACTCCTGACACGGACACGGGAGAAATGGGATCATCTCCTTCCTAAGCAGAAAGTGATGCCGTAAACATCGTGACTATAAAGGCCCTTCTCATCGCAACTTGGCTGTGGTGGGCGCTCTCCGGCGTCCATGGGGCTGCTGGTGGTTCAGTGAAACTGGGGTGAATTGGACCAAAGCAGGAGTTTTCATCTGAGTCACTTACGATGTGTCCCCAAGTTCTAATACCGCAGAGGACAGAGAAGTTGCTTAGTAAATATCAACGGTGGAGGTGGATTTGTTGAAGGGAACCCCTGTGGACGGCCACCGTCTCTCCACAGCGCCGGGAAGAGCTGAGTGCTGGCCAGAGACGGACAGCTCAGTCCAGCCTCCAGGTGTGGGTCCCGGCTCCCTGGGGGCACTGTCACCTCTTAGATCAAGGAGTCACCTCTCTACCAGTCAATGTCAATGTCAGAAATCTTTGGAATCTAACTTCTGTGAATGGAGGATTTATCCCTCTCACTTGTGTGGGCATCAAGGGATGCCTGTCCAATATGAGATCTTCTACAACTCTGAGTAGTTAACTAAAAATTGTGGGTTCTTCCAGGTCATCTGAAGCACAATGTCCAGTAAAATTCATGTGCGAAATTCATGTCCAGCCTCATGTGCGAAAACACCGAAACACATGAGAAAAAAATCTCACTGAGCTCTGGAACCACAGAAGACAAACCCCTGCTTCCGGGTAACCTGGGGCTTTGTCGTCCGTTCTGGGGAGTCTGTTTGGTTCAACGGTGAGTTGCGGTTAAACCGGTACAGCTGATATTTAGGGAAATTTCATTCCCTCCTGAAGCAAATTACATTCTCTGTATTTCTTAGACCACTTGATTTTCTGTGAAATCTCTCGAAAGTGAATCTCTAAGAGAAAATTATTCAGCAAACATTGCGTTTTTTAAAAGATTTTTATTTATTTGACAGCCAGAGAGGGACCACAAGCAGGGGGAGTGGGAGAGGGAGAAGCAGGCTCCCCGCTGAGCAGGGAGCCCCACGCAGGGCTCAATCCCAGAACCCCGGGATCATGACCTGAGGCGAAGGCAGAGGCGCAAGGACTGAGCCACCCAGGCGCCCCTATTCAGCAAACATTTTAAGCTTTTATAGATGGATTCCTTCATTCCTTGAGAATTTGCATGTTTCAATTCTCTGAGTTTTAGCTAACCGAATTAACACAGCTTCAGGAGCCCAACCAAGTTGTCTGGGTGTCCTTCACTCCAGCTGTCGGGTTTTTAAAAACGTTTGGAGGCGAATGGAAAACGTTTACAAATGACTGTGAGCTGCCCAGGAAATGTAGCCGAGGCGAGGAAGGGGAGGCGGGTGAGGAAGTAGGTAGGGTCCCTGGTCGGGCTCCAGGAAGCTGCAGGAATCATACCCCGGGGGGCTGCGCATCAGGTCCAGACCGCAGAAGACGCTGAGAAGCACAGGCCGGGGCCCAACCACGGCCACTCGGGCCGGTCTGGGTGTTTATTGGCCT